>NC_056001.1:25727630-26084987 GCF_018446385.1 Zingiber officinale | reverse complement strand
GATTCATTCCTTTAATTTGCTAGAGAAATAAAGAAGTGTGCATGCAAATTCTTGTGACTAGGATATAATAGATTATTTGAGTGCTATGGTGGAGTTTATAAACATGCAAATGCAGATGTTTCTTTTGTTTCTTGCTTAGAGATAAATTGCATGCTCATTTTAGTCCCAATTCTAAAATGCTATAGTTGCTGTAAATGACATGCTATTTGTAGCATAATTGTTTCAGTAGCTAATAGATTGCAGTCAGATATGCTCGCAAACAACCTTTTCTTATATACGGTAAGAAACGTATATAGCACTGCTGGAATTTCTGTTAGTTAGAAAATTTTATTCCTGCATGTTCAGTAGAAATGTTTTAGTTCAGATTTCTTTTCTGAAAATCTTAAGCATTGCTGTTATTAGCATAAGAATTATTACTTAAGTAGAGTTAGTAGTTAGTTAAGTAACGATCGCTCTCAGAGTAGTAGTAAGGAGGGTGGTCGTTACATCAGATAATAGGTCTAATGTGCATGACAATTTAAATGAAAGAATTCTAAATACATGACAATCTTAATAAATTCTTATGCTAAATCCCAAGGCTTCTATAGTCCAGGCATCACACATCCATCCACACCTCCTTGTCGCCTTCCTTTGCTATAACTTTTCCTTTCCTTTATCTGCAGTAAGAGGAAATGCAACTATAAGCAAAATTGCTTAGTAAGCGCTATCTAACTCACAAAACTCGAATATGCATGTGAATAAAATAAATCTAAAACTGAATGCTTTAAAGGAAATACTACACATGCTCATCTAATAGCAAAAGAAACAAGACATGCTGAAATGCTAAACATGTAAAGCTTATTTCACTTGTTCAAAACTTATACTTTTATACTTCAGAATAATAAGTTTAACTAAACTGATACATAAGCTGAGCTAAACTGATGCTAGGCTAATGCTGAATCTGAACTGTATTCACGTAACTGATTTGTGAAGTTTGAAAACTATTTTCATAATAGATAAAAATAATAATCATGCTGCTGATGGGCCCGACAACTGTACTTGCTATGCGTGCATCCCTAACTAGACCTGAGGTAGCTAGTCCCGAATCTAGTAGGGTTTACTAGGTTATCTAAACCTAGGGACGACTATGGGAGCCCAACCCAAGGACAACTAAGAGTCCAGCACAGTGGCACTGATAAAAGTAAAATACTGATTCATAAGCTGATTTATCTTATCTCGCTCTTACTAGATTATCTGAACCTAGAGCTAGGTTATCTGAACCTAGGGGCGACAATGGGAGCCCACCCATTGGACCGTAGTCCCATATAAACTGAAGCAAGAATAAGCATGCTATTTATAAGGATTGTAGAATGAAATGCTAACTATAAGGACTGTTCTTTATGTTCAGTAACAAAGCATGATCCATTCTGCAGTAAGCTACAAAAAAAAACAAACCTATAGGCTTTAGAAGAAAACTAAACTCTTTCTTGTTCCTTGCCCAGCGGCAGGAAATCCGAAATCCCCAAAGGTCGTTCATGCTTAGTTATTCAACACAAAACTGAATCTATTTAAGGTCACAAGCAATCTATGTAGGGTTCGGATTATAAATCTATGTGAAACCTATGCAAAGCTTATACCTTAAAAAAGAGCAATAGAGGTCTTTAAGCATGTTACAACATGATCTGAACTGGAATACTAAGCCAAAATCACAACTGAAAACTAAATCTGCATATTATACTAATCAAGATTCTGCATTCTATACTACAAAATTTCTGCATATTATGCAAACATAAATTCTGCACTATAATACTTAACCAAACTACACTATAATCTTTTTTAAAAAACTGCACTATAAGTTCCACCAAAAATCTGCACTACAAGTTCCACCAAAAATCTGCACTATAAATTCCACCAAAAATCTGCACTACAAGTTCTACCAAAAATCTGCACTATAAATTCCACCAAAACTTTATAACCAATCCACTAACATGAACTCCAAAGCTATGTAAACCCACCAACGCTAGAAATCAATAGTACTTAAAGCTCCTAACATCTCAAGAACAAACTCCAAAACGGTTTCCAAAAGTTAATAAAACTCCTTTACAAACTCTATTCCATATGGACAACTGGAAGCAAAATACTGAAAATAATTTAACAAGTTCATCTAAACTTCAAAAACATCCTCAAGAAATAGTTATAACCTTGTAACTGATCCATAATCTGTTCACAGAATACCATAAACATTCACAAACAAAATCGAACATCACCTGGAGTTCACACATCAAAACAGAAATACAGAAATACGTCCCTGCTTCAATGGAAACTTGAATCTATCCCTAGCTTATGAACCATCACAACAAGAACTCAGAACTTGCTTACCCATTTCTATCCGGAAACCAAACCAATCGAAAACCAATCGAAGGAACTACTCTTACTGCAGGTGAGGAAGCACTTACCTTGCTTCTTGGACTCGCAACCGAGAAGAAGAGCTCTAGGGTTTCTGGTTAGCTCGAGCCTTCCGGGCCTCCTCTTGTGCCTACGCGATCACCTTTCCGAGAGAGTCACAACCGCGTGAAGAATCCCTCGGATTGAACCTTGGTCGACCACCGGAGACGATGCCTTAACTCCTCCTTGCGCTTTCGCCCGAGCTGAGACCGACACCGCACGAGAGGAAGATTGGGAAAAGGTTTAGGTCACGACAACATCACCCCAACTTATCCCTTTTTATAACTCCCATATTCTGTTAACTAACTATCCTTTAAATTATTTCCGCTCAATATTTGCTCAGTACCGCCCGCTTGGGTGCTTGGTCATTGCGCTTGGCTTAAGGCGTGGACCAGGTCGGAGGTTGCGGGTTCGAATCTCGGCCGCAACTCTTTTATTTCTAATTATTTTCTATTTACTACTACTACTTAAAATATTTCCACTCCTTCTTTAATAAGCACGGCCCTGCTGGGTTCCTGGTCAGCCGAGACAACTAAAGGCTTTGCTTAACTGGAGGTCTCCGGTTCGAACCTCTGCTTAATTTCTTTGTTTTTTTGCAACTTGTTTCGTTTGGTAAAAATACCAAACGAACTCCAAAAATTACATAAAAATACTCTAAAAATTTCTAAAAATCTTTAGAATATTTCTAAAGTATTTTTAAATATTTCTAATTACTATTAGGACCCAAAATGAGGAAATTGGGTTGTTACAATATCTAGCTCCAAGAGTAGTACCACTCAACTTCATTATTATGTCGGACTAAGTCCACCTGCAGGGTTTAACATGACAATCCTTATGAGCTCCTCTTGGGGACATTCTCAACCTAGATAACTAGGACACTGTTTTCTTCTATAATCAACAACACACACTATAAGTAATATCATCTTATCGGACCTATTGATTTATCGAGCTAAATCTCACCCTTTGATAAATTAAAGAAATAAATACTAAATATATGTGCTTGTTATTATATTAGGATTAAGAGTACACACTTCTATAATAACTAAGGTCTAGTTCTTTTATTAAGTCAGTACAAAAAGAACTTACCTAAAATGATCCTACTCAATACACTTAGAGTGTACCAGTGTAATTTATTAGTCAAGATAAACTAATACTTAATTACACTATGACTATTCTAATGGTTTGTTTCTTTCCATCTTAGTCGCGAGAAACTGTTTATAATTTATAAAGAACCGACAACATGATCTTCTGAGTATGAAACCACACACCATGTTATCTACTATATAAATTAATTGAACAATTACATTTAACAAATAAATGCAGATATTGACCAATGTGATTCTTTTATTTCAAAAATAAATGTTTACAAAAGGTAGACTTTTAGTATACATTCCAATATAATCATCCTCACTACATCATGCATGCATAAAGCAAAGTCAACTCAACCTCTAATCACACTCACACACATCACCCTAACACAATTATATGTGCTACAATTGTTGAAACGTAAGAGTGAAAAGAAGAACACAAACAATAATCAAAATGTGAGGCAAGTGTCATCAAGCATGAAGAACCATGTTCACCATGGACAGAATGTAGCATCCAAGAATGTAGCATCCAAGAAACACGTGAAGCATCAAAATATGGACAGTGAGCACATTGTTCTCCTTGAATAGCATGGACAATGATCATCAACACCAAACAACACAAGCAAAGCATTCCACCATAGATCGTCGCCCCATTGATTATTTACTATTCACGCTTGTACTTACTGTTGCTTCGTCTTCTTCCATCTTTCCGATGACTGACTTGAGCGTCGGATGGCCAACACTGGGGACCCCTTCCCTGGCTTGGCACTGACATTTCTTGTATTGCATATCGGAGAGCAGTCTTCGCGAGGTCAATAGAGGAGACACATCCCCATCTAGTCATTTTCATGATTTTCGGATAGGATCATATTGGCGCCGTCTGTGGCAACGTAGCCTGTATCCGAGACATTGAGATGGAGGACGCTGAATGACTCATGACGGTGACATTGATAAAGGAGGAATTATATATGCTTATACAAACCTAAGTGGCTAAGATGTTGGAATAGCAGCAGCAACAAGCGATGGTCGAGCACCAGGCAAATGAAGAAACAGCGTCTACAATGGGGCAGCGGGCTGACCACATAGACCATGCGGAAATAGCAACTGGTCGGAGGGCAAATAATAAGCTGATCGACATCTATGGTGATGCCCTAGATGCGCCAATCCCCTTTCACCGAGTGCTGTTCCAAACCCCTTCCGAGGAACACAGCCAAGCGAACAAAGAGCAGGGATATTCATCAGACGATGTGCCTATCCGGGACGGACGAAAAGGAAAGGTGCCAAAGGTCGATGATGCCCTCGAATAGATCAACAGGCAATTCTCGCAAGGGATCCTCGACGATCTGCTACCACGCCATTACGCTCCTTTAACAATCGGGAAGTATAATGGGAGGATCGATCTGGATGATCATTTGACCAAGTTGACAACACGACCACACTCCATCAATACACCAATGGGGTGAAGTATCTAGTCTTCCTCACCACTCTGTCTGGATCAACACAAAGGTGGTTTAAGCGCATGCTGATCGGATTGATCCGCAACTTTAAGGATTTCTGAGCGACATTCCTGTGCCATTTCGTTAGCAGTCACCGCTACTAGAAAACGAGCGTCAACCTGTTCACTTTAAAGTAGGGGACCAAGGAGGCACTGAGAGCCTACATCAAGAGGTTCAAGCAGGTGACCATGAACATCCCATCGGTCACCCCAGAGTTCTTGGTAAGTGCCTTCTCGCAAAGACTCGTGGAGGGCAAATTCTTCTGTACAGTTATATGAAGGTTGGCAAGAGATTTTGATCATATGCTTAGTCGTGCCACTGAGTATATAAATGTGGAGGAGTCACAAGCAGCAAGAAGGAAGGAGGTTCTCGTGGAACTCGCAGTTGCTCCTGAGCGGCGACCAGCGGGTAGCCATCAACCACCAAAAGGCCCCCGAACAGGAGCAGGACACTAGCATCAGGAGCCCCGAGCCCATGCTGTGCAGCATGTGGCAACAGATTGGCCGAAAGCACAGAAAGGCAAGAAGTGGACACCATTGTTTTGCTTCTTCCATCAGTCGACGACACACAATATGCACGACTGCTATGACCTAACGCCAATTTCAAGCTGCCCGACCCCTCCAGGATATCATCGTCGGTCACCCTCTCCTGACTGGCATCACCAATGCTGATCAACTGAGTGGTTGGAGAAGGAAAGAACGGTGTCTAAGTGCCGTCAGTGACAACCTCAACAGAGAAATAACACAAGTCCCGCCCGAGCTTCAGCTGAGCGTAAAAGACTATCGGCTCGGGAGGAGGAAAACTGAAGTAATGCTGCTCGGGGTGAAATTCGAATGATCGTCGGGGGACCAACCGACGGTGATTCCAACCAGGCAAGGAAGTCGCATGCCCGTCGATTGGAAATACATGATGTTGGATGCAGTAAGGAGAAGGCAGAGGGACTTGAGATTAGTTTCGACCGCCAAGACCTAGAGGAAGTGGAGATCCCTCACGACCACGCCTTGATCATCTGGATGGTAATAGCTAACTATACCATTCACTGAACTTTCATTGATATAGGTAGCTCAGTGAATATAATCTTTAAGAAGGCGTTTGATCAACTATAAATCTACCGGAGTGAACTGCATCCCATTACGACCTCGCTCTATGGGTTCATAGCCAATGAGGTATTGTCGATTGGCCAAACTCGACTGGCTATATCGCTCAGAGAAGAACCTCATAAGAGGATCAGGACAACAAATTTCATTGTAGTAGATGTGTCATCCTCCTACAATGTCATATTGGGCCAACCAGCCTTGAATGAGTTCCGAGTGGTGGTGTCCACCTTCTACAAGAAGATCAAGTTTTTGGTAGATGAGGTGGGAGATGTTAAAGGCGACCAGTTGGGCGCTCAGTGTGCCACGTTGAGATAGTCAAATCCGAAGCAAGGGCCGCACAGAAGATCCCGCACTTGGAAGTGAACACCATCATGGAACACCCCCCCGATGGTCTATGAGGAAAAGGAGGATGTTCAGATCCATCCTAGCCGATCGGAAGTAACTACATTTGTCACTGCTGACCTGACAGATGAGAAGAAGCCAGAGCTGTTCGCTTGCCTTAAACGAAACTATGATGTGTTCGCCTGGTCAAAACATGAGCTCCTGGGCATCTCTCGAGCGTAGCTCGACAGGAGTTTCTTGTTTGACTGGATGCTTGGCCGGTGAAACAAAGGAAGAGGGACTTTAGCTCAAATCAGAATCAGATTAATCGAGTGGAAATAAAAAAGTTGCTGGAGGCTGGTCATATCCGTGAAGTGGAATTTTCTAGCTAGCTAGCCAACGTCGTGCTGGTCTACAAGCCGAGCAACATGTGGCGAGTCTGCATCAATTTTCGTGATCTAAACAAAGTCTACCCAAATTGCTTCTATCCTCTACACGAATAGATCAAATGGTGGACTCCACGGTGGGCTACGAGCTGATCTGCATGCTCGATATATACCAAGGTTACCACCAAGTGCTGCTTGCCCTTGAAGATCAAGAGAAGGTCATCTTCATTACAACCAATGGGACTTACTATTAGAACATCATGTCATTCGGATCGAAGAATGTCAACATCACCTATCAAAGACTAATGAACAAGGTGTTCCAACAGTAGATCGGTCGTAACATGGAAGTATATGTCGATGACATATTAATAAAATCTCTCCGAGTCATTGACCTTTGCGTAGATATTGAAGAAACTTGTCGAACTTTGAGGGCATATGGAATAAAACTCAACCCGATCAAGTGCTTGTTCGGAGCAAAGAGTGGTCGCTTCCTCGGATACATCATTACCGAACGGGGGATCGAGGCAAATCCGAGCAAGGCGAAGGCACTACGGGACATTCTCCCGCCCCGCAACTTGAAGGAGGCCCAACGGTTGATCGGACGGATCACCGCCTTATCAAGATTCATCTCCAGATCATTCGACCAGAGTTACCCATTCTTTACGATATTGCACCGAGCAACGAAGTTCCTATGAGACACAGAGTGCGACAAGGCGCTGGAGGAACTCAAGGAATACCTTACCTCCTTACTTGTATTGGCAAAACCCAACACCGGCGAGCCGCTCTGAATTTATTTGTCATCCACAGAATATGCAGTTGGCTTGTCATTAGTATGGCAGAATGGCGCTGAGCAATAACCAGTGTATTTTATAAGTCACATATTAAAAGATGTAAAATCCCGCTACATCTGTCTCAAAAAATTGGCATACACGCTAGTACTCGCCGCTCAGAGACTTCAACTATATTTTCTATCACATTCAATTGTGGTGAAGACTAACAGTGCACTGGGAAGAGTCTTCCTTAATCCAAAAGCATCCGGACGGTTGATCAAATGGATCATCGAGCTGAGTGAGTTTGACATACGATATATCAATTGCGAATGGCGATCAAAGCATGGGCCTTGGCTGATTTTGTTATTGAAGTCCAGAATGCTGAGCCAGACGTGACTTGGAAGATTTTTGTAAATGGTTCATCCACCCAACAAGGAAGCGGGATCAGAATCTTCTTGTTATTGCCTAGGGAGGACAGGATGCAATTGTCCGTACGGCTAGATTATCGAGCTACAAATAACGAAGCTGAATATAAGGTCCTGATACCTGGCCTGTAGGTAGCTCGGCATGTAGGAGCGACAAGAGTCCTCATATACTCGGATTCTCAATTGGCGGCGCAACAATTGTTAGGCACCTTCGAGAAAAGTAATGCCCCGCTCAAACTATACGCCGAAGTTTTTGAAAAGTTGAAGGCTGATTTTCAAGAAGTGATTATTCAGAAGATCCCCCGATCGGACAACCAGGCTGTTGACGAGTTGGCTAAGTTAGCTAGTTCGTTATCACCGATCGTCATTGATAGGCCGATCGAATAAGTCTTGCTAGTGGCACACATCGACAGGACGGACGGAATACCCGAGTGACTGGAGGATGCCACTGATAGATTTCCTCCGATAGGACATCACACCAGACGATCAAGAGGAAGCTCGTTTGTTTAAAAAGAGAGCTGGATGATTCACCATGATCGGGGATCATCTATATAAAAGAGATTTCTCAAGGCCGCTACTCAAGTATGTTGGATCAGAGGACGTTGAATACATCTTTCAAGAGGTTCATCAAGGCTCTTGAGGAAGTCACCCGGGCGGAGATCACTGGCCCAAAAAATCCTGTTGGCGGGATACTTTTGGCCCACATTGCAAGATGATGTCGTTTGGACAGTGGCCACTTGTTTGGCGTGTCAAAAGTATCATAACATCCCGCACTTATCCACCGTGGAGATAAAGCATCCATGGTGTCTTATCCGTTCGACCAGTGGGGCATGGATATCGTTGGACCATTTCCAATGGCCACCGATCAGCGAAGATTTCTACTCATCATAGTAGATTATTTCTCGAAGTGGGTGGAGGCCGAGCCGCTAACCAAGATAACTGAGTATATGGTCATCAAATTTATATGACAGAATATCTTATGTCAGTTCGACATCCCTCGCCGGCTTGTCTCGGATAATGGAAGACAGTTCGTAGGATGGAAGCTCAGGGAGTGGTGTGAAGGCTATGACATTGCACAAGCTTTCACCTCAGTGACCTACCCATAGAACAACGGGCAGACGGAAGTCACTAACAGGGAGATCCTCAGAGGGTTACGGGCTCGGCTTGACCATGATAGAGGTAGCTGGGTCGATGAACTCCCCAGTGTATTATGGGTCCATCGCACCACACCAAGAGAGGTGACCGGCATTACCCCATTCCACCTGATGTATGGAGATGAAGCAGTGGTTCTAATGGAAGTCAGAGTAGAGTCTGACCGTGTCAGCTCTACGACGACGAGAACGCCGAACGAAGACTCATGGAGCTTGACCTGGTAGATGAAGTACGAGATAAGGCCACCGTCCGACTCATGATGTATAGGTAATGCATGAAGTAGAACTACAACCGAAGGGTAATCCTGAGATTATTCTAGGTCGGCGACTTGGTATGGAAAAGGGTAAAGCCAGTCAACGACGTTATCAAGCTGGAAGCCCCATTGGGAGGACCTTACAGAGTCATCCAGAAGTTCCGCTCGGGAGCCTACTATTTGCAAGATGAAGATGGAAGAAGGTTCTAGCGGCTTTGGAGTGCAAACCATCTCTAGCTCTATAAGGTCAGGTGAAAGGTGCGTGGTCAAATTTAGATACATTTGTATGAATGTATGTCTTGTATGAATAAGGAAACAGTGAATAAATTAAAATCCCAAGTGTCCCAGACTCTTGTATTGTTCGACCAAGATTAATAATTGAGTGATGACTATAAACCCCTGTCTATGCCATCATCAGTCGAGTGATGACTATAAACCCCTGTTTACGCTATCAATAGTCGAGTGGAGACTATAAACCCCTGTCTACGCCATCAACAATCGAGCGGTGACTATAAACCCATGTCTATACCATCAACAGTCGAGCGACGACTATAAATCCCCGAGACAATGAAATCAATAGCTGAGCAGTGACTATAAACTCGAGAATGTAGCTATGAATATAACTCCGATGACTAGAACTCCGGTTCTATGATCGATGGGCATAGTATACTTCGGAGGCATAGATGTCGTTCGACGTATGTTGGACTGAATAATTAGATTACTGGGTGAATATCTACACTGACAAACGGAGGGGCAAAAATTCATACTTGGAATTTTTTAGATAGCTAAGATGTCAGACAACCTCACAGGAGCCGAACAACAATACACGAAAGAACACAAATATAACAAAAACAAAGAAGCACCGAATGGGGTTGCATTCATTGACACTTAGGAAAATTTTTACAGAACATTAGAAAAAACAACTTAAAATTTAGTCAGATGACTAGTCAAGATAGTCAAATACATCATCAGGGAGGGACTCGTTAAGCTGCTCTCGGTTTATGACCTTGCTGGTCAGTGCATGAGGAAGGTAGCTGTCGTCCTTCAACTATTGCAGGGTCCTATCGATACCGAAGTTGAAGAGGCAGAGCGCTCGGTCCGTGAGCCGATCGTTGAAGGGGTCCGAACAGAGGTAATTGCGTTTAAAAGCTTCAAACCAGTCAGCCTCGCCTTCTTGGTAAATTATGAAGGCCACTCGGGAAGCTTCCAACTCAGCTTTCATTGAGGCCAGCTCGGTATCCTTGGCGGCGAGTTGAAGTTGCGAAGCCGCATGCTCGGCCGATCGGCTATCCCTTTCCGTTGTTAGAACAACCTTCGCTTGCTTGAGACTTTGGGTCAAAATCTGAGCCTCCTTGTTCTTGATATCCAAATCCTCAATGGTTCGGAGCTCCCTGGCTTGGCGGAGCTGATCTTTACCTTAAAGGAAGTGGCATGCTTGGTGAGAAGTGCAAGTTGTGAAGCCTGCTCGACATTCTTATCTCTCTCCATGAGAAGCTGTTTCGAGCTCCTTTCCAGGTCGGCTTTCATTTGAGCTACCTCAGCAATCAACTGCTCAAAATGGGTATGGGAGCTTCAGAGGGGTCGCTTGGGGGGCACAACTATTGAACTTCATGTTCCAGAAAGGCTAACCTTTGGCACATGGCCAGACTCTCGACCTAGAACTGCAGAAAATATAAATTAGTAAATGTCGTTCAGGAAAAAGTAGGTAAAAATGAGGGTAATGTTTGTAATCCAGTAGCCTTCTGGGTGTAGCCGTCCATGAGCTCCCCCAGGGAAATAGTCGTCGCACGGGCTCGAGCATTTGCCCAAACTTGTGCTAGTGGTCCTTGAATCCTGATTTGGTGCTCGGGGGACCGAGACTCGGTGTCGTCTGGATGACGCCACTCATTCGTAGGTAAATGGATGATAGCCGTAATGTGCTTATGGCCGCTCAGACCTGAAGGCTGAGAGGTTGCTTGGCCGGTGGACCTTGACAAGGGAAACGATCGGATGGTGGATACTTGTGCTTCTGGCAAGGAATGCGGTGACATGTACACAATAGGCACATCACATATAGTCCCCAATGGTAGCTCGGACGTCGAAGGCGTCCGATCAAATGATAATGAAGTAGGAAGCACGTCAGCTCCTTGCTTGGGAAGGGCGGGCGATGATGTCTCACCCCATTCGGAGGGAGGGCATGAGTTAGCATGGGTGGAAGTCTGCGACACAGAGGTCGCCGAGTGGGAAGAACCCTCCCCTCGATGCCTTTTGCATCGCTGGATCAGCGGCTCACCCGAGGTAGTCAACTCCGATGGCACAACGATTGGCGTCAGGGATGGCCGCTAGGGAAGAAGGTAGGGTGTAGCATCAGTAGCATCACTTGTCGCTGTATGCCCCCCTCCACTGGCCATAGTTGTATTTGTTGGTTGCTACTCGGAAAGCCTATAGGTTCCACTGTACAAAAATTTTGTACAAAGGTCTGAACCTTTTCCTAGCTACCATGTGTTCTTTTAAATTAAATTTTGGATCTCCTGCGGAACTTAACACGTTTGATCCAAAACTTAATCTATTTGTTCTTTTAGGTTTTGACTTGGATCTCCTGCGGAACTTAACACGTTCGACCCAAGTCTCCTTAAGTTATTAATTCCATTAAATATTAATTTCCATAAAAGGTTCCCAGTACTGACGTGGCGAGGCACATGGCCTTCTTGGATATGGGAGCAACCACCACCGACTAGACAAAACCTTTAATAGAAAGCTAATATTTAATTTCCTAAAATAACTTTAGGTTAACCAAAGAGAACAATCAAATCACAAGGAAAAGAAAGAAACAAAAGAACACAACTTCGAAAAAACATATTCAAAATACTAGAACGTAAGCCTCTTGTATTTGGTATTATTTCCATAAATAACTAGCATGATGCGGAAATAGAAATTACTAGTTATACCTTGTAGAAAAACCTCTTGATCTTCTACCGTATTCCTCTTCTAACCTCGGACGTTGTGTGGGCAACGATCTTCCAAGATGAGAAACCACCAACCACCTTCTTCTTCTCCAAGCAAGGTTCGGCCACAAAAGAAAAGCTTCACCAAGGAGAAAAACCAAAATACTAACCAAGCTCCAAGAGATGCTAGCTTTCTCTCCTCTTCTTCTTCTTCTCCAAGTAGTATCCGCCACCACAAGAGCTCCAAGGAGGGAGAGAGGTTCGGCCACCACAAGAGGAAGAGAGGGAGAGGATGGACCGGCCACCACAAGGAACAAGAGAGGGAGAGGAATAATAGATGTTGTGTCTTGAGAAGGCACCCTCACCCCTTCTTTTATATTCCTTGGCCTAGGTAAATTAGGAAATAAATTTTCCTTAATTTCCTTGACATGATTTAATTGAGAGAAATAAAATAAAATTTCCCTAATTAATTTGTGATGGCCGGCCACATCATTGGAAGGCAAATAGGACAAGTTTCAATCAACAATTAAAACTTCCTAATTTGTTTCCAGAAATTTTAAAAAATAAAATTTCTCTTTAAAATCTCTTCATGGTTAATAAAAGGAAATATCTATAATTTTAATTTTATTAACATGTGAATAATTTTAATTTTATTAACATGTGAATAATTTTAAAGAGAAAATAAAACATCTCTCCAATCTACAAATAAGGAAAGAGATCTAATCTCTTTCTTTAATCTTTTGTAAATTTTTACAAGAGAGATATTTTAATTTTAATTCTCTTTTAAATTAAATCTTCCACATAATAATAAACATTAAAATTAAATTTTCTTTTTAATTAATTATGACCGGCCCTACTAGCTTGGGTTCAAGCTAGGGCCGGCCACCTTAAACCCAAGCTTAGGCCGGCCCTAGCTTGGTTCCCAAGCTAGCTTGGCCGACCCCCTTTAGGTGGGTATAAAAGGTGGGTATATGTGGGTATAGTACTCTATAAATAAGAGGCTACGATAGGGACCGAGAGGAGGAATTGGTTTTGGTCTCCGATAAAATTAAGCATCCCATGGCCCCAACACACAACTTAATTTTATCAATGATAATTCATTCCACTAGAGAACTATCATTGAACTACCGCACCAATCCCAAATTACATTTTGGGCTCCTTCTTATTATGAGTGTGTTAGTCTCCTTGTGTTTAAGATATCGAATGTCCACTAATTAAGTGAGTTACGACAACTCATTTAATTAATATCTAAGTCCAAGAGTAGTACCACTCAACCTTATTATCATGTCGGACTAAGTCCACCGAGGGTTTAACATGACAATCTTTATGAGCTCCTCTTGAGGACATTATCAACCTAGTATCACTAGGACACAGTTTCCTTCTATAATCAACAACACACACTATGAGTGATACCATTTCCCAATTTATCGGGTTTATTGATTCATCGAACTAAATCTCACCCATTGATAAATTAAAGAAATAAATATCAAACATATGTGCTTGTTATTATATTAGGATTAAGAGCACACACTTCCATAATAATCGAGGTCTTTGTTCCTTTATAAAGTCAAGATAAAAGGAACGACCTCAAATGGTCCTACTCAATACATTCGAGTGTACTAGTGTAATTATATAGTCAAGATAAACTAATACCTAATTACACTACTTTCTAATGGTTTGTTCCTTTCCATTCGGTCGTGAGCTACTGTTTATAAGTTATAAGGTATTGATAACATCATCTTCTGTATGTGACACCACATACTATGTTATCTACAATATAAATTAAATGAACAACTACAAACAAATGTAGATAATTAGACCAAATGTGATTCTTTATTCATAATGAATGTTTACAAAGCTTAGGCTCTCAGTATACACTCCAACAATCTCCCACTTATACTAATGACTAAGCTGCCATATCTTCTACCATACATCTGATTCCCATTCCCTCCACATGCCGATCGAAAGCTTTCGCAGGCTTAGTGAAAGGATCTGCCAGGTTATCCGCTGATGCAATCTTGGCGATGACAACTTCTCCTCGCTTCACGATATCTCTTATCAAGTGGTACTTGCGCTCTATATGTTTACTTGCCTTATGGGCTCGTGGTTCCTTCGAGTTTGCAACTGCACCGCTGTTATCACAATAAATTGTGATGATTTTGGGCAAACCAGGAATCACATCTAAGTCCATTAGAAAGTTCCTGAGCCATACTGCTTCTTTAGCTGCCTCAGAGGCTGCTACATACTCAGCTTCCATGGTTGAGTCCGAAACGCATTTCTGCTTAACACTCCTCCATGAAATGGCTCCACCTCCTAAAGTAAACACATAGCCTGATGTAGACTTACTGTTATCCCTATCTGATTGGAAATCTGAATCCGTGTAACCCACAGGGAGCAGATCGTCTGCTTGGTAAACTAGCATATAATCTCTAGTCCTTCTCAGGTACTTTAATATATGCTTTACCACAGTCCAATGTCCTTGTCCAGGGTTACTCTGATATCTACTGACCATGCCCACGGCAAAATAGATATCAGGTCTCGTACATAGCATTGCATACATTAGGCTTCCTACAGCTGAAGCATAAGGAACTTCTTTCATGTCCTCTATCTCTTTCGATGTCTTTGGAGACATCTCTTTAGATAGGGCTACTCCATGTCTAAAAGGTAAGAAACCTTTCTTGGAATCCTGCATGCTAAAACGAGCAAGGATTGTATCTATATATGAAGCTTGGGATAGACACAACATTCTTTTCTTGCGATCCCTTATAACTTTGATCCCAAGAATGTGTGCACATTCTCCTAAGTCCTTCATATCAAATTGTTTGGACAACCATACCCTTACGTCTGATAATACCTTGACATTGTTGCCAATTAACAAAATATCATCTACGTATAGTACAAGAAATACCACCACGTTTCCGTTACACTTCTTATATACACAAGACTCATCCGGACTTTGAATAAATCCATATGACTGGATTACTTCATTAAACCGGATGTTCCAAGACCTTGAAGCTTGCTTTAGTCCATAAATGGACCGATTGAGCTTGCATACTAGATGCTCTTTGCCTTTTCAATAAATCCTTCCGTTGCTTCATATGGATGTTCTCTTCAAGACTTCCATTAAGGAAAGTCTTGACATCCATTTGCCAAATCTCATAATCCATATGAGCAGAATGGATAAGAGTATCCGGATAGACTTAAGCATGGCTACCGGTGAAAAGGTTTCATAATCGTCCTCTTTCTGAGTGTACCCTTCGCAACAAGCCTAGCTTTGAAGGTTTCTACCTTCCCGTCCCTCTTTTCCTTTTGTAGATCCACTTGCATCCAACGGCTTTTACACCATCGGTGGTTCTACAAGCTCCTGCACCTTATTAGAGTACATGGACTCTATTTGAATTCATTGCCTTTTGCCAAGATCTTGCATCTATATCTTGGAGTGCTTCATTATGGGGATCGGGTTCATGTTTACCCGGATCAAGTCCAAGACTCTCCCAAAACATGAATCTTCAGGTCTGACAACCCTCCCACTACGACGAGGCACCGTCTGTGGTTGTGTATCATGTGTGACACGTGTTGCGCTCTTGTGGTACTTCATCTTGTCGTTAGGTGAAGTAGACATGTCCTCTAAGTTCTTCTAAAACAACTTTACTCTGGGCTTGTGATCCATTATATAGTCTTCTTCCAAAACGGGCATTGGTGCTAACAATGACCTTCGGTCTTTAGGACTATAAAATAAACCACCTTTCATTCCTTTGGGATATCCTACAAACACGCGAACTTCTGACGAGATTCTAACTTATCAAGATCTGGTTTTAGCACGTGCTGGACTACCCCATATCCGAATATGTCTTAGACCGGGTTTTCGCCCATTCCACAATTCTATGGGAGTAGAAGAAACTGATTTAGAAGGTACTAAGTTCGGAACATTACTGCTTCCAGAGCATATCCCCAAAACGAATTTGGTAATTCAATAACTCATCATTGATCTAACCATCTCCATAAGAGTCCTATTCCTTCGCTCGCTACACCATTCGTTGGGGTGTTCCAGGTGCATTGGGAATCCGACCTCGATAAGTAATTCCTAAACTCTCCTAAGAGGTATTCGCCACCACGATCCGATCAGTAGTGTCTTGATACTTTTACCTAGTCGCTTCTCCACATCACCTTGTATTCTTTGAACTTATCAAAGCACTCGGACTTGCGGCGCATTAGGTAAATGTATCCATATCTTGAATAATCGTCTATGAAAGAGACAAAATATTCAAAACCTCCTCTTGCCTGGACAGACATAGGACCACACAAATCAGAGTGAACCAACTCTAACACTTCTTTGGCTCTATACCCCTTGGCCTTGAACGGCCTCTTGGTCATTTTACCTTCTAAGCAAGATTCACAAGTTGGAAAATTTTCCAACTCTAATGAACTTAAAAGTCCATCGGCTATAAGCCTCTGAATCCTACTTAAGTTAATATGACCAAGCCTTAGATGCCAAAGATATGCTTGGTTCATTTCTGAAGGTTCTTTTCTCTTATTAGAATTAGAAGATGAATTATAAATTTCCATGTTTTGCTTTGTGGAAGAATTTGAATTTAAAATATACAAATTGCCAACTAATGCACCAGAACGTATAATCACTTTATTTCTTTTAATAACTACATCGTTACTGAAAGAAACCGAATATCCATCTAAAAATAGTTTAGAAACTGAAATTAAATTCTTTCTAAACTGGGTACATAAAGACAATTTCTTAAAACCAAATTTCTATTTCTACTAAAAGATAAGTAGACGCCTCCCACTGCAACAACTGCCACCTTAGTAGCATTGCCCATGTAGATAGTAATCTCCCTTCAGATAGTCGTCGTCTGGAACCCCTGCAAGGAATTGCAGACATAATCAGTGGCTCCGTATCTACACACCAGGTGCTGTAGATAACACCGCTAAACATGTTTCAACAACTAGAGTATGAGATATACCTTTGTTTTGGTTCTTACGAGAACAGTCTTCCTGCCCGCTTGCAGATGAAGCACTTGCCCTTCTTCTTCATTCCAACTTTAAATCCTGTACTCGAGATTTATTCACTTTCTTTCTTGAACCATTTGTTTCTTCTTCTTCTTACCTTTTGGTTTAGAAGTAGAACCATTTTCAAAGATAGTGAATTTGAGCATTGTGACGAAATAACCCTTCGGCTGCTGAAGTCAGGAGTTCCCCTAATGAATAAATCCTTTTATTCATATTATAGTTCAGTGAACTGCTCAAAACTTCTAGGTAGGGTTTGGAGGATCATATCGATCTGGGTTTCCCATCAATTTCTCCTCCAAGGATCTGTATTCGTTCGGATAAGCCATCATGTTTAGGATATGATCCTTACAGAGTACCCTCTGCATGGTGGTCATTATCTTTCTCATAGCTTCTTGTCTAGAAGCCCTATCCCGATGACCAAAGAGTTCTTTGAGATTGTTCATTATATCATAAGTCGTTGGTAAATCTTTATGTCGATGTTGCAATACATTTGACATTGAAGCCAAATGTAACACCGCGCCATCTCATCCGCTTACCCATTTCCTATGATATTCAATCTCCTCTTGGGTAGATTCACCAATGGGTGCATCAGGCAATGCTCAGTCAGTACAAATTTATAGCTTTCAGCAGTAAGAACAATATCCAGGTTTCTTTTCCAATCTATGTAATTTAGTCCAGTAAGTCTATTTTGTTGAAGTATGATGGACAGTGGGTTGAAAGTCATCCTAAGAATCACAAATAACTTTTGGTCAGAACTCTAAATTTAGAATAATATTGATTCCTCAAACAATACTATTTTAAATTAACCAACACCTTAAACCACCGTGAATTTTGTATGCCACGTTAGTGTGGACGATACAAATTCAACATTTGTAAAGGAGGGTTTTAACCCATTAATTTTATTATCTTGTCAACCTAACTTTTGACAAATAAAATTAATAGTTGGTATTATTTGGTCACACAAATAATAGCGGTGACTCGGGAGGATACTATTAGATGTGTCTAAGTGTACACCATTACTTGACACTAAGTCCATTAATAAGATTATGCCCTTCCGTTGGGGAAGATCACACGCCTTAATTAACTTTCTATAGTCATCCATAAATGGAAGTCTGTTCTAGTGGTCCGCAAACAAGCTCATCCGTTATGGAGGAAGGCACTCAGAGCCAACGCGCAAGCTTGTTTGCATCACTTACAAACCAGTAATGGAGACCATGAGATTTACTTAAAAAACCCTCTCCCACTTAGTTATTTATAAATGAGGAATTTTAACTATGCTAGCCTACTAAACTTGTAAACTAACATGCACACACACAATATAAAAGCAATCAATAGAAAATCTAATTTTCAACTATTATGGCTTTTATCTTTAATTGTCCTCCGTGTGTTGTCATCCAAAGCTGCTGCCATATTTGGCCACCGCCATCCATCTTGCTCCGAGTTCCGCTGCGCCTCTGGTCCTTAGAAGGTTCCACGCTTTGCAAGATTCGATCCGCAACATAAATAGAATTTTACATTTTGATCCTATATTCCATAAAAGGAATGTACATGTATCTAGATCAAAAATAAAATCCTAATAAAACTAAATACAGCTCCTGCTGTATTTTAATACAATCATGCACACACATATAAATTGCCCTTGACATGTCCAAGGGTCCAATCACACACATAATTAACTAAAAGCCATAATAGTTGGATCTTGCATCCATAGAGTTAGCACATCCTACTATTAACCTGCCTAAATTATGTATGACATGTGCATAATTAAACTAAATACCAAATACACAGAGGCAAAACCCTAGCTCTGATACCAATTGTTGGTTGCTACTCGGAAAGCCTATAGGTTCCACTGTACAAAAATTTTGTACAAAGGTCTGAACCTTTTCCTAGCTACCATGTGTTCTTTTAAATTAAATTTTGGATCTCCTGCGGAACTTAACACGTTTGATCCAAAACTTAATCTATTTGTTCTTTTAGGTTTTGACTTGGATCTCCTGCGGAACTTAACACGTTCGACCCAAGTCTCCTTAAGTTATTAATTCCATTAAATATTAATTTCCATAAAAGGTTCCCAGTACTGACGTGGCGAGGCACATGGCCTTCTTGGATATGGGAGCAACCACCACCGACTGTTAGGACCAAAAGTAGCTAGAGGGGGGGGTGAATAGCTCGTCGCGTTCTCTCGGTGCGCTTCGTTGCTTGGCGTTGCTTGTTTCTTCTTGGATGTGCAGCGGAAAATACAGAAACAAATACAACCACGCTAACACTAGGATTTTACTTGGTATCCACCTCCAAAGGAGGTGACTAATCCAAGGATCCACACCACGCACACACCCTCCACTATGAAACACTCCTTTTCGGTAACTACCGAAGGCGGAGAAGCCCTACAACACTCTCAGTACAAGAAGAAGAAAGGGAAATACAAGTTAAGCAAAAGCTTACAAGATGTGCAGTAAAAACCCTAACCCTAACTTCTTCCTCTTGCAATAGATCCGCCTCTTGACTTGGAAAGCCTCCAAGAACCTTCAAGAACTGGCGATCACGTGCTTGTAGAGAGCTGTGGAGGAGCTGGAATGAGTCTGAGAAGAGCTCGTGAAGAGATGCCGAAGACCACGCTCGCCTGCGGCTTTAAACACGACGCAACGGTCGGATCCCGATCGATTCAAATGTTCCGAATCGATCGGGGAGGCTTTGGATCGATCCACGGATCGATCCAGAGCGCCTCTGTGCTCTGGAAACGCGCCTGGATCGATCCACGGATCGATCCAGCTCTTATCGCGCGAAGCAGCATTGTCCCGATCGATCGGCTCATCGATCGGGACCTCTGGATCGATCCACGGATCGATCCAGAAGCTTTCTGTTCGCTGGGAAGAATCTAGATCGATCCACTGATCGATCCACATCCTGGATCGATCCACATCCTGGATCGATCCACGGATCGATCCAGCACTTGGTTTTTGCCCAAAACCAAGGCCCAAACCTCCCTAACCAACATCCGGTCAACCTTGACCTGTTGGTACATCATGCCTCGCATCTGGTCACTCCCTTGACCTGCTAGGACTCCCCACCAAGTGCCCGGTCAATCCCTTTGACCCACTTGGACTTTTACTCGTCGTGCCAAGTATCCGGTCACTCCATTGACCTACTTGGACTTCCACCAGATGTCTGGTCAACCTTGACCCATCTGGACTTCCTTCCTTGCCAAGTATCCAGTCAATCCCTTTGACCTACTTGGACTTCCCAACACCAGATGTCCGATCATCCTTGATCCATCTGGATTTCCTTCCTTGCCTGGCTTCACTCACCAGGACTTTCACCTAGCTTTACTCACTAGGGTTTTCCATCTGCCTAGCTTCACTCACTAGGACTTTCACCTGGCTTCACTCACCAGGATTTCCTTCTGCCTAGCTTCACTCACTAGGACTTTCACCTGGCTTCACTCACAGTGGACTTCCCGTCAAGCTTCCACTCAACTCTTACCTAACATGCCAGTTAGGACTTCCCAGTCAAGTATCCGGTCAACCTTGACCTACTTGACTCTTCTTCGATCAATATCTTATTGTCAAACATCTAAACCCAAACCAAGACTCAGCTTGGTTAACCAGGTCAACCTTGACCTGAGGGATGTTGCACCAACAATCTCCCCCTTTTTGATGTTTGACAATACCACAATAACACTTACAATCCCACATGTAAGTTAGGCTAATCCTATAGCCTCCTTCTTCATGCCACTAGGTAATGAACCCATAAATTAAGCTTTCCATTCTCCCCCTAAGAGGGCAAACTCCCTCTAGGTAATGAAAACCTAACTTACTTCCTTTCATTCTCCCCCTATTGGCACACATCAACCCCCTACAAAAACATCAACCCGTCTTTGGACACACATCAACCTATGCTCCAATTTTGGGCACACTTCAACAACTCCATTTGTTGAAGACTCTCCCCCTGAAGAGTTGCTCATCGTGATCACAATTTTACTCATTGTGATCAACTCAATATTGAAGGTCCCATACCCTTCATTATCCTTAACTTCTCCCTCAATGTTGACAAATACCCAACCTTGAGCATTTTCAACCACTTGAGTTGCCACTTGAAATGATGAGGATATCCACTCCCCATTTATCCCCATTTCAAGTTTAAATGCTCAACCTTGAGCAAGTTCAAAGAAGGTTAACCACCTTCCAAGGTTCATGAAAAATAATTTTCATGCCTTTAAAGAGTCCCTCCCCCTAAAGACATGGTGGTAACTTCTGTCATTGCACCAACAATGACTTGGAATCCCTAAACCTTTAGGAAACCCAGATTTAGAAGTTTTGAGGTTCAAATGTTCAAAATTTGAAACAAACCTCAACCTAAACTCCAACTTAGCCTTCCTTTACCATTCCATCCTTGTTTTCAACACGAAAACACCCCTTTTTATGTATACACATGTATTTTAAGGGTTTGGAAAGGTTACCTTGACTAAAATAGGTTCAAAGTGCTGAAATCAGGCTTTCCCAGCCAAAATCAGCAACTTGAATCGATTGGAGTTGGGTTCCAATCGATTGAACCTTTCTGAATCGATCCACTGATCGATTCAGACTACCTGGATCGATCGGCTGATCGATCCAGCGAGCTACTGCTCGCGAGATTTGCCTTCTGAATCGATCCATGGATCGATTCAGGCACTCCAATCGATCCATGAATCGATCGGAGCTCTGATAGTTGCTGAAATTCCATTTCAGTCAACTTCAGAAACCCCTAGAAAATTCTACAAAAATCCAAAAATTATGAAATTTCGTGTAGACATTGTTTAGGGCATATATTATCAAGGAAAATAGTTTTCTATGAAAATACATCATATTTTCAAAGATTGACACAAACTTGAAAACTTACAAAAACTTTAGTGTTTTCTTCAAGTTTGTGTCTAACTATTCAATGGTGATTACTATCAAAAGATAGCCTTCACCAAGGTTTTCCAAAAACATTTTAAAAACATTTTCAAAACCAATATCCCATCATGTTCCTTGGGCATAATGCACATGACTTGTACATTAGCTTTCCCAATGATGGGAATACACATAACTATGTGTTTTGATGAGCCTAAAACTCAAAAGAATGCATTAAATCAACATTTTGAGTTTTGTTCATCTTCCTAACATCTCACTTGTATCTAATGTGCACTAAAACACATACAAGTCATCTTATAGTCCTTGTGAGATGTAAGATTTTGGTTTTGCCCTATTCTAGGGATCATACATATCTATCTAGGCATTTCAAAGATATTAGACATCCACCTAGGATGTCACTTGTTAATAAGTGTTGTTAAATGCCATTTATCCTTAATTACAAGAAATTAAACTAATGCATGATAATGTTATGGCATACATCAAAAGGAAATAACTTTCAAAAGAAAATATCCTATAACTACATGATGTATGAATGTCATGACATGGTATTTTTGTATTTTTCATAATAAGTCATGAATGCAAAAGTAGACATGATGTCATGGCATATGATGGGCAAACAATCATGGCAAGATTTAGCATAAATAAAATATACCTAGATTAGCTATCTAAGTATCCTTAAAACCTTAGCTAAACTTACAACTTAAATCTAGATTGCCCTTAAGTGCGTCAAGAAAACGCCAAAACCTAAATTGGCATTTCTAATTCCCTTGATTAATTTATGCCAATTGAAATTAAGCATATTCCTCAAGTGTTGGCATATTTCATTTTTCCACAAGAGTAACACTTTAAAGTTAAGGCCCGGATTGCCTTAAATTTCCTAAGAACATACCAAAATCCCAACTTGGTAGCTCTTATGAATTTCCCAATATGTGCCTTTTAAGATTAAAATCAAATTTTCACCACTAGGCACATTTTACTCTTTCAAGGAGTAAATAATAGTTCCATTTCATTTTCAAAGGTTAACAAAACCTTGAAAATGCTCCTTGAGTGTCAATTTCCTCAAAGTTGGGTTAACTACCCTTCTAATTGGAGTTGACACTCTCTAACCCATTTATGGGGTAGAGAAGATGCTCCTAGGAACCCAACACCTATTGGTGCTCCTTGGATGCTCTAGGTACTCACTAGGGATAACTTCCCTAGATACCTTCCTAGTGACCTTGTTGGGCTTCTTAGAAGCCTTGGTCACATTTTCTAGGTCAACCCTAGGAATAGCCTCCCTTGTGACCTTGTTAGTGACTTTCTTAGACTTCTTAGAAGTCTTAGTCACTTTGGTTGCAAAAATACTCTTAGGGATGACTTCCCTAGTATTCTTGACTTGACCACTAAACCTAGGGTTTGTTCCATAACTATATGGAACCCTATGATAACTAGGCACATCCTTCTTAGCCTTTGGTTTGTATCCCAAACCTCTATGGCTATTTGATGGCTTTGACTTTCCTAGCCCTAGGTTTTGCTCATTTTGCCCTTTTAGGATGTTTTCCATCCTTTTTAGGGTCTTTTCCATTTTATCAAGTCTTGATCTCAAGACTTGATTTTCTATCATTAAATCCTTAGAATTTGGTTTTTCAGTAAGTCCATGAGCATTTTGGTTTCTAGGCTTGTATCTAAAATCCTTAGAGTTATTGCCTAGACTATTACCTACATTCCTAACCCTAGGAGTGATAGTCTTAGCATGTAGGGCCACATGCTTTTCCTTAAAGCCCTCATGCTTTCTATTCTTATGGTAAATTGCATTAAAATGATAAAAATTTGAACTATCATGCTTTTTACCATTTTGCAAAGGAATAGGCTCAATGAAAGTTACCTTCCTTTTTACCTTGGAGGCTCCCCCTTGACTAGTGCCTCCTTGAGCCTTGACCTTCTTCTTCCCTTTGGGGCATTGACTACGATAATGCCCCTTTTGATTGCAAGAGAAGCATATAATATGCTCCTTGCTCTTCTTTGTGTTGGGGATGGTCTCCTTGGGCTTCACCTTGCCCTTTTGTGCCACTTGGCCCTTCTTCTTGGCTAATTTAGGGCACTTGCTCTTGTAGTGCCCATGTTCCCTACATTCAAAGCATATAATATGATTTTTATTATTAATTGAAATATTTATACCTTTACTTGTAGGGGTGGATTCTTTTTCTTTGGATCCGGAGGTAGAAGCTTCCTCTTGATCGGACCTTGATTCTCCTCCATTTGATTTTTCTTGACTTGTGGAGGTAGAAGCTTCTTCCTCCTCTTCTTCTCTTGACCCGGATGTAGAAGCTTCTCCTTCTTCTTGATCCGGCGTCACCAAGGATTGCTCCCCCTCAATCCTAGAGGTGGAGGCTTCATCATCTTGAATATAAAACAAGGAATATGCTCCCTCCTTGTTCCCTTCGTTGCATTCCCTTGAGGATGAAGCTTCTTGGATTTCCTCTTCTTCGGAGGTTGAGCATCTCTCAACCTCGGAATCCTCCTCTTGGTCTTGCTCCAAAGAGTCTCCCTCTCTGGATTCTTCTTGATCTCGTACAGTGGAGGGGATCTCTTCATGAAGCTTGGCCAATTTGCTCCAAAGCTCCTTGGCATCTTCGAATTCTCCAACTTGAGCCAAGATGTGGCTAGGCAATAAGTTGACCAAAAGCTTGGTCACTTTGTCATTTGCCTCGCCCCTTTGAATTTGCTCCGAGCTCCATCTGCTTTTCTTTAGAAGCTTGCCCTTGGAGTTCGTTGGAGCTTTGAAGCCTTCCATTAGAGCAAACCATTGCTCTATCTCCATCATAAGAAAGTTTTCGATTCTTGATCTCCAAGAATCAAAACTTGTGGAAGTGTATGGTGGAGCCACCCTTGTGTCAAATCCAAGTCCATCTTGGAATTGCATCTTGAAGTTGAGCTTGATGAAGTCTTGAACTTGAAGAATTTGCTCCAACTTCTTCACCCTCTAGCTTTTCTTGATATGCTTGACCCTTCCGGCGATGATTCCGGTGAAGAGCGGCCTTGCTCTGATACCACTTGTTAGGACCAAAAGTAGCTAGAGGGGGGGGGGGTGAATAGCTCGTCGCGTTCGCTCGGTGCGCTTCGTTGCTTGGCGTTGCTTGTTTCTTCTTGGATGTGCAGCGGAAAATATAGAAACAAATACAACCACGCTAACACTAGGATTTTACTTGGTATCCACCTCCAAAGGAGGTGACTAATCCAAGGATCCACACCACGCACACACCCTCCACTATGAAACACTCCTTTTCGGTAACTACCGAAGGCGGAGAAGCCCTACAACACTCTCAGTACAAGAAGAAGAAAGGGAAATACAAGTTAAGCAAAAGCTTACAAGATGTGCAGTAAAAACCCTAACCCTAACTTCTTCCTCTTGCAATAGATCCGCCTCTTGACTTGGAAAGCCTCCAAGAACCTTCAAGAACTGGCGATCACGTGCTTGTAGAGAGCTGGAATGAATCTGAGAAGAGCTCGTGAAGAGATGCCGAAGACCACGCCGCTGCGGCTTTAAACACGACGCAACGGTCGGATCCCAATCGATTCAAATGTTCTGAATCGATCGGGGAGGCTTTGGATCGATCCACGGATCGATCCAGAGCGTGGATCGATCCACGGATCGATCCAGCGCTATCGCGCGAAGCAATCGTCCGGATCGACCGCTGATCGATCGACCTCCGATCGATCCACGGATCGATCCGAGTTTCCTGGAACGATACTGATTGATCCACCGATCGATTCACATCTGGATCGATCCACGGATCGATCCAAGACTTGGTTTTGCCCAAAACCAAGTCCCAAACCTCCCTAACCAACATCCGGTCAACCTTGACTGTTGGTACATCATGCCTCGCATCCGGTCACTCCTTGACCTGCTAGGACTCCCCACCAAGTGTCCGGTCAATCCCTTTGACTCACTTGGACTTTTACTCGTCGTGCCAAGTATCCGGTCACTCCATTGACCTACTTGGACTTCCACCAGATGTCTGGTCAACCTTGACCCATCTGGACTTCCTTCCTTGCCAAGTATCCAGTCAATCCCTTTGACCTACTTGGACTTCCCAACACCAGATGTCCGATCATCCTTGATCCATCTGGATTTCCTTCCTTGCCTGGCTTCACTCACCAGGACTTTCACCTAGCTTTACTCACTAGGGTTTTCCATCTGCCTAGCTTCACTCACTAGGACTTTCACCTGGCTTCACTCACCAGGATTTCCTTCTGCCTAGCTTCACTCACTAGGACTTTCACCTGGCTTCACTCACCAGGATTTCCTTCTGCCTAGCTTCACTCACTAGGACTTTCACCTGGCTTCACTCACCAGGATTTCCTTCTGCCTAGCTTCACTCACTAGGACTTTCTTCTGCCTAACATGCCAGTTAGGACTTCCCAGTCAAGTATCCGGTCAACCTTGACCTACTTGACTCTTCTTCGATCAATATCTTATTGTCAAACATCTAAACCCTAACCAAGACTCAGCTTGGTTAACCAGGTCACCCTTGACCTGAGGGATATTGCACCAACACCGACTAGACAAAACCTTTAATAGAAAGCTAATATTTAATTTCCTAAAATAACTTTAGGTTAACCAAAGAGAACAATCAAATCACAAGGAAAAGAAAGAAACAAAAGAACACAACTTCGAAAAAACATATTCGAAATACTAGAACGTAAGCCTCTTGTATTTGGTATTATTTCCATAAATAACTAGCATGATGCGGAAATAGAAATTACTAGTTATACCTTGTAGAAAAACCTCTTGATCTTCTACCGTATTCCTCTTCTAACCTCGGACGTTGTGTGGGCAACGATCTTCCAAGATGAGAAACCACCAACCACCTTCTTCTTCTCCAAGCAAGGTTCGGCCACAAAAGAAAAGCTTCACCAAGGAGAAAAACCAAAATACTAACCAAGCTCCAAGAGATGCTAGCTTTCTCTCCTTCTTCTTCTTCTTCTCCAAGTAGTATCCGGCCACCACAAGAGCTCCAAGGAGGGGAGAGAGGTTCGGCCACCACAAGAGGAAGAGAGGGAGAGGATGGACCGGCCACCACAAGGAACAAGAGAGGGAGAGGAATAATAGATGTTGTGTCTTGAGAAGGCACCCTCACCCCTTCTTTTATATTCCTTGGCCTAGGTAAATTAGGAAATAAATTTTCCTTAATTTCCTTGACATGATTTAATTGAGAGAAATAAAATAAAATTTCCCTAATTAATTTGTGATGGCCGGCCACATCATTGGAAGGCAAATAGGATAAGTTTCAATCAACAATTAAAACTTCCTAATTTGTTTCCAGAAATTTTAAAAAATAAAATTTCTCTTTAAAATCTTTTCATGGTTAATAAAAGGAAATATCTATAATTTTAATTTTATTAACATGTGAATAATTTTAAAGAGAAAATAAAACATCTCTCCAATCTACAAATAAGGAAAGAGATCTAATCTCTTTCTTTAATCTTTTGTAAATTTTTACAAGAGAGATATTTTAATTTTAATTCTCTTTTAAATTAAATCTTCCACATAATAATAAACATTAAAATTAAATTTTCTTTTTAATTAATTATGGCCGGCCCTACTAGCTTGGGTTCAAGCTAACCTTAAACCCAAGCTTAGGCCGGCCCTAGCTTGGTTCCCAAGCTAGCTTGGCCGGCCCCTTTAGGTGGGTATAAAAGGTGGGTATATGTGGGTATAGTACTCTATAAATAAGAGGCTACGATAGGGACCGAGAGGAGGATGGTTTTGGTCTCCGATAAAATTAAGCATCCCATGTTCGCCAACACACAACTTAATTTTATCAATGATAATTCATTCCACTAGAGAACTATCATTGAACTACCGCACCAATCCCAAATTATATTTTGGGCTCCTTCTTATTATGAGTGTGTTAGTCTCCTTGTGTTTAAGATATCGAATGTCCACTAATTAAGTGAGTTCCGACAACTCATTTAATTAATATCTAAGTCCAAGAGTAGTACCACTCAACCTTATTATCATGTCGGACTAAGTCCACTGCAGGTTTAACATGACAATCTTTATGAGCTCCTCTTGAGGACATTATCAACCTAGTATCACTAGGACACAGTTTCCTTCTATAATCAACAACACACACTATGAGTGATACCATTTCCCAATTTATCGGGTTTATTGATTCATCGAACTAAATCTCACCCATTGATAAATTAAAGAAATAAATATCAAACATATGTGCTTGTTATTATATTAGGATTAAGAGCACACACTTCCATAATAACTGAGGTCTTTGTTCCTTTATAAAGTCAGTATAAAAGGAACGACCTCAAATGGTCCTACTCAATACACTCTGAGTGTACTAGTGTAATTATATAGTCAAGATAAACTAATACCTAATTACACTACGACTTTCTAATGGTTTGTTCCTTTCCATTCTGGTCGTGAGCTACTGTTTATAATTTATAAGGTACTGATAACATCATCTTCTGTATGTGACACCACATACTATGTTATCTACAATATAAATTAAATGAACAACTACAAACAAATGTAGATAATTAGACCAAATGTGATTCTTTATTCATAATGAATGTTTACAAAGCTTAGGCTCTCAGTATACACTCCAACAGTATTTTCTCCAACCTCACTGAGTGGATCATCAGATAGGGTGACTGAACGTAGGCCATGAATCTCCAACATGGCGATGCTTGCGACGTTAATCTCTGCATCTGCCAACTTACTCTTGCCGCTCAGACATACCCTCAACATGACTTGAGCTATAAAGAAGGGGAAAAAATCAGTTAGATTCAAAGATAGAGAGAAAAGGGAGCAAACCTAGGGTAAGACATAGCTGCGTTTAGATGGGGCTCAACCCGAACATGTATAAGAAGCCTTCCAACAGTAGTCGATGGATGCGATACTTCTAACTAGCCAAGCAAAAAGTTGCTTGGAGATAGTCCGATCGGCTTCGGTATCTACTGAGTGGCAGAGGATTCGACAATTCCAACTGCCAACCGGTTGGGAAGTCAGGCTGAGTAGGAAAGCGAATGAAAAAAATAGTATTCTTTCCAATGCTTGTTGGAAGTCGGCATTTTATCGAAGAAAATAGAAGTCACTCGGTCTCCGACAATTTCAGGTAATAGAAATAATGAAATACCCTAGGTGTTAAAGGGATGTCGTGCAGATGGAATATCATGACCACCCAGCATAGTAGCCTAAAGGAATTAGACACTAATTGATGGAGGAAAATACAGAAGCATTTACACACGGTTGAAAAAAAGGGTGGATGAAAAAATGAAGACCGATGCAAAATTGCTCCTTAAAGAAGGGCAAAAAGTCGACGGGAGGCGTATGGGGTCGGTCATAGGCTGAAGAGATGGCAAGTTGATAATGGGGGGGGGGGATGATACATGAGTTTCATCTGATCAATCTCGTCCTCATTGAACTTTGATTCGGTAGAACTATACCAGAGCTCGAGGATGGACATAGGAGGCTGAGGGGAAGTGGTCATATGAAACAAAAAAGGTAGAAGATTGATGAAGTAGTGGGAAAGGAAAGGGAGCCTTACTGAGAAAGATCGCCGGCGAAGACAAAGAAAGAAGGTCAAGGAACATGCATAAAGAAGAAGGCTCAAGGAAGCATGAAGGGGATGGCGAGAAAATGAGGGTTTATAAACCTCATGGGCGATCGCTATGAGTCGTCCAATCAAGGGTTATGCAAAACTAGGATTAGATCTGGCCATGGAATTAGAAAAGACACCTATCACATCATCAGCGGATAGCTGCCTGCCACGTTGAGTGTGCGGCGACAGAGAGTGGATAGTTACAGTGAACCATTAATGGGGCCTAATTAAAAGGCATGGGAGACATGCTCGGCCATAGTGATCAAAGATTTGCACAGTGTTCTATAAATTTAGATGACATCAGTCACTATCGAAGGGCGCTCATCCGAGAAAGCGAAGAGAAAGGGATAAATTTACTAAGTATTATCATCAACCATCTCGATCGATACAAAACTTAGACTAAGGAATGGCTGAGCAGCGAATCTAAACATAGGTCAACAAGAAAGTATTGATGCTCATTCCAATCAAATGGCTCATTAGGCTCAAGATAATAAGAAGAGGCAGAACAACGATTTTTAAGATATGAGCCGATCGGCAGCCCGAGCACAAAGAGTGTCCAGTCAGTCGGACTTACAGCATCCTTCGACTAGAATTGAGGGGAAGGCTTGTGATGCGGTGATAAAGGGGGTCCCGCCCAGTTCAGGTCAAAAGCGGGGTTAGCTGCTAACATGGAGTTTAAAGTCAAGGTGGTCAACACTAGAGAGTCAACGGGCTCGCCCATAGCGACCGAGCGAATGTTGACTACAATTGCCAAGTGGGGCAAGCAATGTCTGATCGACAAATGGCTAGTCCGAGCAGAACACCCGACTAGCTAAGAATACTATGCCAAGATCGTCCGATGCTTAGTACGGATCAAGGTCGACCGAGCGGAGAAGTCCCCAGCCGAGCGGCTACCCCGCTCGGTCGAGCAGCGGGACTATTGATGTATATCTTAATATCCTTTTGGGAGATAGTGCCGCTGACAAAAGGCATGGTCAATAGACGGAGCATATGACAGAAGCTTCCACTATCTCATCATGGATGTGCATACCTTGTTAAGGTATAGTAGTATAGACACTTTTCTGACATGTCCTTTCATGAGATTGTTAGAGAAGCGTGCTTATGTCTCGAGGAGCATGCACATTGCCCACTAGGGCACTATATAAAACGGGTCTAGGCATTGGTGGAGGTATGTATTTTTCACTATTCATGCCTGCACTTACTGTTGCTTCATCTTCTTCCATCTTTTTGGTGACTGACTTGAGCATCGGAGGGTCAACTCCCGGGACCCCTTCCCTGGCTCGACACTAACGTTTCTTGTATTGCAAATCGGAGAGCAGTCTTCGCGAGGTCAATAGAGGAGTCACATCCCTAGCTAGGTATTTTCATGATTTTCGGACAGGATCAATGACAAATTGAAAGAACTCTATAAATAAGTGTTCTTGGCCATGTTAAACTAACCACAATCATTCTTTATTCTTGTGCAAACAACCAAAGAACTTGCTACTTTATTGTTTGAGAATCTATTGTATCCTAGAAGAGATTGCCCATTATAATATGATCTATCAAGATAGTGGGGGCAATAAACTCTTAAAGGAAAGTGATTACACACCTTAGATTGTCTCGGGTTCAGCATCTCAACTTCGGGTCTCGGCCTCGATCTTTGCCAAAGCCTCTCGGAAGGACTTTTTTACTATTATCTTAAAGAGTTTATTTCTTCATAACCATGGAGTCCACTCAAGAATCTGGTATCAATGTTATGAATCAAGACTTTGTCAAACTAGACAGACTTGATGGGATGGGAACAAATTTCAACATGTGGAAAGACAAGTTGGTATTCTTTGTCATGACATTGAAGGTCGCTTACATTCTCAACCTTGATCTTCCTGCGATTCCACCACCCACTAAGGATGATTCGGAAGAATTAAGGAAACAATGGGCCAAACTGGAGGAGGATGAAGTGTTGTGTAGGGTCACATCTTCAACACACTTTCGGACACGCTCTATGATCTGTTCAAGGTGGTGAAGAATCCAAGAGAGATCTGGACAACTTTGGACCATGATTTGCCACTCAAAAACAAGAATCAGATAAGTTTCTTGTTAATAAAATATTTTGAGTTTAAGCTAGATGATAATTCTCCTCTAATAGATTAAATTTATAACCTGCAAGTGATAGTTTCAAAACTTAAAGACTATGGAGTAGAAATTTCAGAATCTATGTAAGCAGGTGCTATAATTGCTAAGTTACCATCTTCATGGAATGATTATTAAAAGAAATTACTTCATACTTTTGAAATTTTGACCATATCTAGTGTGTTGAAACATCTTAGAATTGAAGAAGGTGCTAGGATCTTGTATAAGAAAGAAAAGGAAAGTGATCCTAGAGTGAATTTGGTTGAGGAGAATAGATTTAATAAAAGAAAGAAACTTGAAAATGTCTTTTCTAGTGACATGAAGAAGACGAGTAGATTTTGTTACAATTGTGGCAAAAAGAGTCATTACAAGGCTGAATGTAGGGCCAAAAAGAAACAAAAAATTAGTAACGCTCCTAGTGCTAATGCTATTGAAAGTGCAGAAATAATTGTAGCAATGGTTACACTTGGTGTGTCAACCGAACTCCACATGGCAACACCTTCTTGATCAAAAGATTTGTGGTATTACTCGGGTGCAGCCATACATGTGTGCAGTGATAAAGATCACACTACAAGAAAATCCTCATTCAACAACACTCAAACGACAACGGTTTTATGCCAAATCGGTGTCTTTTTGCCTTTTAACAACGGTTTTAACAGAAACTGTTGTCTTTTAGTAGTTTTTTAGCTTACGACAACGATTTTTAAAAACTGTTGTCTATTTATGTTTTTTTGGGGCTACGACAACGGTTTTTAAAGGCTACGACAACAGTTTTTAAAAACTGTTGTCTATGTGCGTATTTTTTTGAGATTACGACAACGATTTTTGAGAACCGTTGTCTATTACGTGTTATTGAATACAGTTATTTTTTTCCTTCGCTATTTTTTCCCTTCGCCATTTTTTGCCTCCGCGTTTTTTCTTTCCCTCTCCTCGAAATTTTTTGCCACCGCATTCCCCCCTTTACCTTCTCAATCCCTAAGCATTTTCGTCGATCTCTTCACCTACTTCACGTTTTTTTTCTCCTTTCCTCTCCAACCCCTAAACTTGCCGCCCCTTCTCCTTTCCTCTCCAAGCCCTAAACCCATCGCCCCTTCATGACTCGTAGCAGATGGATCCCTAGAATTCGTGTCGCTAAAATCGACGGATCTTCAGGAATTCCTCCCTCCTTTCAATCTTTCACAGCAACCTCTCTGCGATCTGGTGAGTTTTCCTTCGATTCTATTGTGATGCATTTGTCCCTAGTTTGTTTTGGTGTTACAGTTTCTTTTCTTGTTGTTTGATACCTGGAGATTCCTAACTTGAAACTTTCGACTTTTTCTTTGAGTTAATTCATTTTATCAATTGTTTCGTTGATGAGTAATTTCTTTTTTATGGTTGATTCTACATATTATATATTTTGGAGGGGCATTGCTTCTTAATTTCATAGTTTTGGATGTGCAGATGGCAACAAAGGCGTTAACGAAAGAGGCAATTGCAATGACTGAGAAGAAGATGAACATGAGCTTAGGTATGCCGAGAACTTTTTCCATTGCATTTGAAGTTATTCTATCTGAATAACTTAGTCCTAATACGACTCGCACATTTATTGTAGATGATATTATTAAAATGTCGAAGGAAAATTCTGCTAAAGGGAAAAGACCTCCGAGGCCTCCTGTGAGTGAATATATTCTTGCCAGGAAAGTTTTATTCTCCTTCAAATTATTAAACAGTTGATGACAAAATTCCTTGACTTTAGATTAAACACCAAGGCTTTCAGAATAGGAATCCTTCCCATGGTAACACCGTGCTACAGGGATTCATGGATTCCAGATCTTCAATTAGACAGGTAATAACTAGTATACTGTGTTTTTCTAGATGATGTTTATGCTGTACATTTGTTAATCTGTTGTTGACCATCGATGTTTAGGGTGTGCTTGCAAAGAGAAGGTCAAATTTTCATGGGAATCAATTCCTAGTAATCATAGAGGCGGCTAGGAAGGCTGCTTCCGTGTTTACCATTTCTTGATTTTTGACTTGATTGTAAATCAAGTAACACACTTCTATATTCTTAAAAAAGATCTTGGCAAAATATTCTTTATCTAATATTTATCATCATCTTTTATTGCTTATTTATATTTGTGCTTTCTTGCAGGAACACTTGTCAAAAGATGATGCTAAACAACAGTTCTTTAGAAATTGAGAACTCCTCCTTATGGGAATTCTGTTTTCTTCAGTGTACAGAAGATAGATGATCCTATAGGTCTGTTACCTGGACGAATCATTTTAGAAATTAATAAGTGAGGGGTTAGTTAAAACATATTGTGGGTTATGTTTCTCCTTTTTTGGGCAGAAGTCATATCTTTATGAGGGGAAGAAGAAAGGCCCTTAAAACAGAGAATACCAATGAAGAGGATAAGGTAGAATCTAATTGTTGTAACAATGTTGAGAGGTTTGGATTTGTACCTGGTCCATATTTCACTCTGGAATCTTTTGAGACGTATGCAATATTTTAACCGAAGTGTAGAATTTGTTTTAGGGTCCTACCAGCAGGAACCTTTCGATGATGATATTGAAGGTGAATATTGGCGGATAGTGGAAAGACCAACAGAAGAGATTGAGGTGCCACCACATTTCCTATGCAGACACACATAATCATTATGCATTTTCATCTGTTGATTTATTTCACAATTTGGCTTTACAACTTTGATGTGTTGTATCCACTTTCTTCTTTCCTTGAACCATTATTGTTTCCATACTTTAATATTAGAAACTTTATGCATATATTGGTTTCGACCAGAACCTGTAGCCAGGTAGAACTCTAACTCATATGCTGACTTTGGTTGTTTAGGTTCTTTATGGTGCTGATTTTGACACTGGGGTTTTCAGTAGTGGCTTTCTCAAAGAGTGATCCTCTGCGAAGCTATGAGCACTAGGGGATTAGTATATGAGTTCTAGATGAAATTTAAATAACATCATGGCATGCTATTATTTCCTAAGAAAAACTGTGTACTAGTCTATTATGTCACAAGATTGTGTTTACATCATTTAATAAGTATCAAATGCCAAGTCATATTTATTCTTTTCCGTTTTAACAAAAAATGGATTTGTATATACAAGGTGAAGCTTCTCTATTAACACAATGCTTCTACAGGAGTTTACTGGAAACTTTTACTGTCATATTCCAAGAGTAAATAGTTTCATTCTCTAGTTAATTAGAATTACCTTAGTTCAAAGATGAATTTTTTTTTTTTCAAATTTCCTCTCACACAAATGACAAATTTCTTCTATGCAGAGTCAATTGTTCTTGCATATGTTATGTCACAGTTGAATCGTCGACACAACTATGGATTAGATCTCCTCTTTTTATTTGTTGATGAATGCATTCAGGTTATAGAGATGATTCACTGGAAAATGTTAAAAGAAATGAAATTAAGGTATTAACTTTAGTTAAATTGCTACTTTCTAAGGCTATGGTATAATTACCATGTTAGGAATTCTTCTTTTATTAATTGAATTTAGTTATTTCTTGATTTTTTTATGTGGTGGTTATGTTATATCATTTCATATTACATTTTTTATTTATTTTACAATGCATAAGTTATTTTTTACTGTGAGATATTATTAATTTAATCATGGTTGTTAAAGTTGGTCGCCTTATATGGATACCCCAACTAGATACACACATGCATAAACCATTCTAGTTTTCTCATAAAATTAATTTGTAGGTCCAATTCTGGCTGATGACTCATGATCTTGTCCTAACATATATTTTCCTAGGAAACATCATGATTATTAAAACTTCAGTGAGTATGACATCCAGGTAGAACATCTTTTTTATTATTATTCTTATTCTGATATGCAGGAAGTGATTTCCAACATTTTAAGATTTTGAGATATTCAACCATATATATCATTTGTTGGTAAACACATTATTGTAAGACTAATTATGTGAATTAGCTCCATTTGTTTTGTGTATATAACAGTTTTGAGATGCTTGTGAGGTCACCATGTTTGCTTGGCTTGTGAAATCTGTTCTATTCCTGACTTTCTACCTTGTAACCTGTGACTCTAACAATATTTATATGAGAAGATGTTATTGTTAAATGAAATTCAAATTATTATTCTGGATTATGGTTTCATCTGACATTCCATATCTGTCATTTTATTAGATTCCATGTTAGATGTAATTTTTGTAGGGTGTTTCTTCTTGTTATGGAAATTTTATGAGGCCATATGATATTAGATATATTTTTTCCTTATTCTCTTTTAGATTTTACCTAATTATTAAATATTTTTTTTTTCTTGATAAAGGAGAATCTAGACATGATAATCCAAAAACTAGAGGCAATCCAAAACAGAGTCCAAAAGAGGACAAAAATACAATCTTAAATTTATGAAATCTACTCCATGAAGATGACCAACTTAGTCGCTCTCACCAATATCGGCTGGCAATGAGAAAAAACAGAGTAAGTTTCTAAGCAAAGAGACATATATATATATATATATATATATATATATATTGCATTGTTCAGTTTTAGTTTCTATCTCTAGATCTAATTACTCGTATACTGCACACGCACTGTCATTAATTCATCGATTAGACACAGATTTTTGGAATATATTACATCCACGGCAATTGCAGCGACTCAAACTTCGCCATTGCATCCTGCTCCTGCTCCGACGGTGGCCAGAAGCCGAAGCACTCGTCGTCCAACAGCGGTACGTCATTGCTACAGCTTTCGAAACGGTTCTTTGAAAGAACAACATCTCTTTTCACTGCTTATAAACTAGAAAGATAAAATAATAACTTATGGGTCCAAATTATCTGATTGACTTTTCTATATAGCTCATATCAGGAATTACCATATAACTACTAAGTTTTTACAACACAATGGTAAACACATATTTCAGAACAAGTTTTTTCATACATATAATAGTGTATTTCTTTTGATATCAATAGGTTGTTGATCTCCTGGTGCCTTATCAAAGGGGTGGAAAGATTGGACTTTTTGATGGAGCTGGTGTGGGGAAGACTGGATTTATTATGGAACTGATGATCAATAATATTGGAAAAGGTTGGTATAAAGAATTAGCAAGTGAGAAAAAAGAGTTCAATGAAATCCTACAAGTTGAAGATTGTGATGAGACTTGTTCATTAGTTGGCTATTGTTCATTAGTTGTAAATGGAACTTATTTGTTTATTTGTATTAAGATAAATTTTATTTAAACATGAGACACGTTTCTTCTTTTGTGATTGTAATTCTTGTATAAGTAACATTCTGAATGACATTGATGTGGGGAATATTCTTTCTTTTGTGATTATGATTCTTTATTATATATTTATATTGAAATATGATAGATTGGTATTAAAAGATAATAATTTAAAAGGCAATGATTTAAAATTGTTGTTGTTGTCTATCACCCTCAAAGACAACGGTTAAAAACTGTTGTCGTAGCCCTAAAAATGATTGTAACGGGCAATGTTATTAAAAAATGCTCTAAACAACAACGGTTTTAAACCGTTGTCTTTTCATTCAAAGACAACGGTTTAAAACCGTTGCAAAACTGTTGTCTTTTCATTCAAAGACAACGATTTAAAACCGTTGTTGTAGCCCCCCACTTTTAACAACACTGCCAATTACAACAGTTTTAAAGGACCTACGACAACGGTTTTTAACCGTTGTCTTTTAATGTTTTTGTTGTAGTAGATCAATTCGAGATATATGAAGTGCTTAAAGGACATGATGTGATTATGGCAAATGGTGCAAGAGCCAAGGTTCTTGGCAAGGGTGATGTGCATCTTCAATTCACATCCGATAAGAAATTGGTCCTTACTAATATGCTTCATGTCCTTAGTGTAGTCAAGAATCTTGTCTCTGCATATATTCTTAACAAGAAAGGATTGAAGGCTATAATAGAGTCTAGCATGTAATCTTGTCTAAGAATGACATTTTTGTAGGAAAGGCATATGCTTGTAATGGTATGTTTAAGTTGAGTATTAATGAAATAAGCGATATTTCTATTTATATGCTTGATTCTTCTTATTGTCTATGGTATTGTAGATTAGGACATGTAAGTCATAAAGTGCTAAAATTTATATCTAAAATTGGACTAATCAATTATAGTGATCATAGAACACCAAATAAGTGTGAAACATGTATACAAGCAAAAAAAAAAAAAAAATCAAGTTCTTGAATTAATTCATTCGGATGTATACGAACTTAATGGTTTACTAACAAGAGGGCGGCAATAAATACTTCATTACATTCATAGACGATTTTTCAAGATTTACTTATGTGTACTTGATGACATCAAAGGATGAAGCATTTAACCTTTCTAGGACCTATAAATCTCTTGTAGAAAACCAAATAAGCCAAAAGATTAAACTTTTGAGAAGTGATAGAGGAGGTGAATATCTCTCAAATGAATTCTCAAAATTTTGTGAAGAAAGTGGCATAGTGCACCAAACTAGTGCGCCATATACACCACAACAAAATGGCTTGGCTGAAAAAAAGAATAGAACTTTAACTGATATGGTTAATACCATGTTATTAAGTTCAGGATTGATAACTAATTTGTGGGGTGAGGCCTTGTTGGCTTCTTGTCATGTCCAAAATAGAGTTCCTTCCTTAAGGACTAAAATGTGTCCTTATGAGTTATGGAAAGGATGAAAACTAAACCTATCATACTTAAGGGTTTGGGGATGTGTGGCTTGCTATAGAGTTTCGGACAACAAAAGAATAAAATTAGGACCTAGAGCACTTAAAAGTATGCTAGTAGGCTATGTTGAACATTTAAAGGCATATAGATTACTTGGCACTGAGAACAATGTCATAGTGGAATTAAGAGATGTGTAATTTTTAGAAAGTAAATTTCTTATGGACTTAAAAGTGGGAATGACCCCGGCAAGTGCATCAAGTTCTTTCTATGGAAAAACTTCTAGTGAGTCAAGAACCAATGAAATTGACACCTCTACTCAAAGACAAAGAAAGAATGAACGTCTTTCCTCCAATTTCATATGGCCACAAAATAATGTATTTCTTGTGGAAGGTACTAGGGATTCTCTACTAAACAAAATTCCATTTTTGTTTAGTATAGAGGAAGATCCTAAGACCTACAAAGAAGCCATGGACTCTAGGGATGCTGATTTTTGGAAAGAGGCCATAAATAATGAAATAGACTCAATACTCTCTAATGATACTTGGGTTCTAGTTAATCTACCACAAGGCTCCAAGCCTATTGGTTGCAAGTGGGTGTTTCGAAAGAAACTAGCTACCAATGGAACCATTCTCACCTACAAAGCTGGGTTAGTAGCTAAAGGGTTTAGACAAAAGGAAGGAATTGATTACTTTGATACATATGCACATGTAACTAGAATAACCTCAATAAGAGTAATTTTAGCTTTAGCTTCCATCTTTAAACTTCATGTTCACCAAATGGATGTGAAAATAGTATTTCTAAATGGTGATTTAAATGAAGAGGTGTATATGGATCAACTAGAAGGCTTTGTGCTTCCCAGAAATGAGACTAAAGTGTGTAAACTAGCAAAGTCTCGGTATGGTCTAAAACAAGCCCAAAACAATAGCATGAAAAGTTTGAGGGTATTCTACTTTCCAATGATTTTAGATATAATAATGCAGATAAGTGCATTTACTCTAAATTCACTAGTAAAAGTAGAGTTGTAATTTGTCTCTACGTTGATGATATGTTAATTATAAGCGACACTACAAAGGGCATAGTTGAAACTAAAGAGTATCTATCTTCTAAGTTTAAAATGAAAGATCTTGGTGAAGTTGATACTATCTTAGGAATAAAAGTTAAGAGATATAGTGGGGGTTTTACTCTTTCTCAAAATCACTATGTTGATAAGATTTTAAAGAAATATCAACATTTGAATGTGAAAGAAGCAAGTACACCTTTTGATCCAAACCTCAAAGTTTGTGATAACGATGGTAATCCAGTAGCACAACTTGAGTATGCTAGTGTCATTGGAAGTCTCATGTATGCTATGGGTTTGTACAAGACTTGATATATCTTATGAGGTGTGTAAACTAGCTAGATATACAAAGAATCCAAGTAAAGAACATTGGAAAGCGGTAACTAGAGTGTTTGGTTATCTTAAACAGATAAGAGATTTAAACCTTTTCTACAATAATTTTCCTTGTGTTCTAGAGGGATTGTCGGATGCTAGTTGGATCACTAGCATAAGTGATCAAAAACCTACTAGTGGTTTTGTCTTTTTATTTGGTGGTGGAGCTATTTCTTGGATCTCAAAGAAACAAACACTAATAACTCATTCCACAATGAAATATGAGTTTGTAGTACTAGCCTTGGCTTGTAAAGAAGCTGAGTGGCTGAGAGATCTATTACTTGATATAGATTTTTGGCCTAGGCCAATGCCACCTATAATCATGTATTGTGATAGTGAAGCTACTATATCTAGAGCATTGAACAAAGTGTACAATGGAAAATCTAGACATATTAGTTTGAGCCATGCATTTATTAGAGATTTAGTGATGTTGTCTCCATTGTGTTTGTTAGAACACATAAGAATTTAGAACACATAAGAATTTAGCAGATCTGTTTACCAAACCTCTAGCAATAGATTTGGTGAGTTTGACAACATCCGGAATGGGATTGAAACCCCTAATCTAAAGTTATTTAATGATGGGAACCCAACCTCCTTCTAGTACATCCTAGATTGAGAGGTTTAAAGGGTAAAACAAGTTATTAAATGAGTGTGAGCACCTAGTTCGAGTATACCATTCCAAGTTCAAGGTGCATACTTTGTTACTCTTAAGTGAGTAGGTTGAATTTAGGTTCTTAATGCAATTATCTTAAAAGTGCTTTATTTGGTTAATTAATAAGACTTGAGATAATATCCACCTATATAATCATAAGAAGTGGTGCCGCTTCTAACAAACTTTTAGGGTAAAGTTTTGTAAATGATTATGAAACTAGGATGAGCACATTGTTGGTTGGTCCTAGGAAGATCGTACTGGTTCCACTGCACAAAAATTTTATACAAGTGTCGAACCTTTCCTAAACAACCTATTGTGTTCTTTAGAAGTTAAATTAGGAATCGCAAACGGAACTTAACATTATTGATTCCAAATTTAACTTATCTGTTCTTAATGGTTTAGACTTGGATCGTAAGCAGAACTTAACACTATTGATCCAAATCCACCTATGTTATAAATTCAATTAAATATTAATTTCCAAAATTAGCTTTCAGGTTAAACAAGGCAAGGCACTAGGCCTTCTTGGATATGGGAGCAACCACCACTTCCTAGACAAAACCTTTTAAGGAAAGCTAATATTTAATTTCCTTATATAACTCTAGGTTTAACCAAAAAGAACAATTGAATCACAAATTTGAAAATTAAAAAAAAAGAAACACAAATTTGAAACAAATCCGAAAACTCTAGAATCATATGCCTCTTGTGTTTGGTATTTCCAAAAACAACTATACAAAGAAAACTAGTATGATGCGGAAAATAATTACTAGTTATACCTTTCTTTGTAAGCAAATAACCTCTTGATCTTCTACCGTATTCCTCTTCTTATCCCGGACGTTGTGTGGGCAACGATCTACTAAGATGAGAACCACCAAAGCTCCTTCTTCTCCTTGCAAGATTCGGCCACCACAAGTACTCCAAGAATAGATGTGGTTCGGCCACCACCATCAAGCTCCAAGGGATGCTTCCTTTCTCTCCTTCTTCTCCAAGCTAGAATCTGGCCACCTTCAAGCTCCATGAGATTATAAGGTTCGGCCAATGAAGAAGAAAGAAAAGGAAGAAGGAAAAACAATAGGGCCGGCCACCACCAAGGAGGAAAAGAGAGGAAGAAAAATAGAATAGAGTCGTTCTTTTTGAAGACACCTCTACCCCCTCTTTTATAATCCTTGGTCTTGGCAAATAAGGAAAATTTAAATAAAAACTTCCTTATTACTTTGCCATGAAAATAAAAATTTAATTAATTAAAATTAAAATCCTTTTCTTAAACCATATGGCCAACCACTTTAAAAGCTTCCAAAACTAGGTAAGTTTTAAACATAATTAAAACTCCCTTATTTGTTTCCGGAAATTTTAAAAATAAAATTTCTCTAATAATTTATCCCTTCATGGTGGGTTATAAAAGGAAATTTTATAAATTAAAATCTTTCTTTCAAACACGTGGATGATTTTCTAAAAGGAAAGTTTTCTCTAAAATTAAAAACTCCTTTCAATCTACAAATAAGGAAAGATATCAAATCTTCTCTTAATATTTTGTAGATACTTATAAAAGAAAATTTTTAATTTTAAAACTCTTTTTAAATCATGAACATGGTTACAAAAAAAGAAAAATTTTATCAAAATTAAAATCCCTTTCAATCTACAAATAAGGAAAGATTTCAAATCTTTTCTTAATCTTTTGTAGAAAGTTATAAAAGGAAATATTTAAATTTTAACTTCTCTTTTAAAACCATGATATCCACATTAAAAAAAGATTAAAAAATAAAATCCCTTTTAATATGATGTGGCCGGCCACACCAAGCTTGGGTTCAAGCTAGGGCCGGCCACACCAACTCAACTCATCCTATTTACTTGGCCGACCCAAGCTTGGGTTCCAAGCTTGCTTGGCCGGCCCCATTAGGATGGGTATAAAGGTGGGTAAGAAGTGGGTGTGTGGTGGGTATAAATCTCTATATACAAGAGGCTACGATAAGGGCCGAGAGGAGGAATTGGTTTTGGTCTCCCGATGAAAATAAGCTTCCCGTGTTCGCCCCGAACACATAACTTAATTTCATCAATAATAATTCATACCACTAAAGAATTATTATTGAACTACCGCACCAATCCCAAATTACATTTTGGGCTCCTTTTTATTATGAGTGTGTTAGTCTCCCTGTGTTTAAGATGTCGAATGCCCACTAATTAAATGAGTTACTGACAACTCACTTAATTAATATCTTAGTCCAAGAGTAGTACCACTCAACCTCATCGTCATGTCGGACTAAATCCACCTGTAGGGTTTAACATGACAATCCTTATGAGCTCCTTTTGGGGTCATTATCAACCTACATTACTAGGACACAGTTTCCTTCTATAATCAACAGCACACACCATAAGTAATATCATTTCCCAACTTATCAGGCTTATTGATTTATTGAGCTAAATCTCACCCATTGATAAGTCAAAGAAATAAATACTAAATATATTTGTTTGTTATTATATTAGGATTAAGAGCACACACTTCCATAATAACTAAGGTCTAGTTCTTTTATCAAGTCAGTATAAAAAGAACTTATCTAAAATGGTCCTACTCAATACACTTAGAGTGTACTAGTGTAATTATTAGTCAAGATAAACTAATCCCTAATCACACTACGACTTTATCGACGGTTTGTTCCTTTCCATCTTAGTCGTGAGCAACTATTTATAATTTATAAAGAACTGATAACATGATCTTCTGTGTGTGACACCACACACCGTGTTATCTACAATATAAATTAATTGAACGACTACACTTAGTATATATAAATGTAGATACTTGACCAATGTGATTTTTATTTCTAAATTAATGTTTATACAAAAGCTAGTCTTTTAGTATACACTCTAACAGACATGACCACTAAATGTGCTTAAAAGTGTGTGAATAAGAGAATGTGTTTGATAGTTCATATGTGTGATAAGTTTAAGGCATGGTTGAATATTGGTTTAAGCAATAAGCCACCAATCATTTGCCATGGACTTGTTAATTATTTACCCTATAAGAGATTTAAGATGAAAATCACTTTCTTTTATGTATGATATCAATAAATGTTAGTTTGGAGTTACATTGCAAACTAAGTGGGGGAATGTAGAGGTTTAGTTTGCATTTTAAAAAGTTGCATCCCTTTGTGATCAACGGTTTTCATTGTAAACAATGTTTAACATGTGAACAATTGCATCCCTTTGTGACCAATAGTTTCATTGTGAATGGTTGTGTCCTTTTATGAATCAACATGACTAATGAATGGTTGTGCCCTTTCATGACTAATTGAAAGAACTCTATAAATAAGTGTTATTGGCCATGTTAAACTAACTACAATCATTCTCTATTCTTGTGCAAACAACCAACGAACTTGCTACTTTGTTATTTGAGAATCTATTAAATCCTAGAAGAGATTGCCCATTATAATCTGGTCTAGTAAGATAGTGGGGGGCAATAAACTCTTTAAGGAAAGTGATTACACGCCTTAGATTGTCTCGAGTTCAGCATCTCAACTTCGGGTCTCAGCCTCGATCTTTGCTAAAGCCTCTCGGAAGGACTTTTTTACTATAGAAGAAGCTCCCCTTCTCAAGTCTTTCATGATGTAAATGCTCTACTGGTCCATGGAACTCACATGGAGAGGGATAGCAAAGGCAACCGGCCACGGTAGACGGTTTGATGATGTGAAATAGGAGGCGAAAGGGGGCTGCCCTCACCACCAGGTTTGAAAGTCCATGGGTGTTGCAGAATGAACTTGCATGTTTTGAAGGATGTATGGTCTAATGGGGCTTACCTTTGTGCAACCCTACACAGGGTCAGACCTCCATCAACTAGAGTTGTGTGCCCTCCGGCGGTGGAGTGATCTGGTCGGAGCAAGCACTTCATGGGGGAGAAAGTTCTGTTTGGTTTGTATATCCAGATTGTAGGCTGGTGTGTAGCTGAATAGCAGCTGATTGTGCTTAAACTTGCTGCATATCTACAATGGATCAGACCTCCACTGGTCGGAGTTTGTGCCCTTCGGCGGTGGGGTGATCTGGTTGGAACAGGTCCGCATGATGGTGGAGTTCCGTTTGGTTGCATTGGCCGAATTGCAAGGAGATGAGCTTGGCTGGACTGTGCACTACCACCTCTCCAGTCCAAGTGTCTTTGATGATGGTCGTTGATTTTCTTGGAGGTCTTTAGGGCAGAGGAGGGTCGAGACCAGTGGCTGGAGGGAGGAGCAGCCATGGACGGCCAGGATCGCATCAATGATGATAGTATTCCATCAGTGGCAGTGATGTGTTATCTATTCTTTGTTGTTTGGGAGATTGATTGTCATTGGAGCATGGTTGACAGTGCTGTAGATTGGTGTTATCTGGCATATACCAGCCCATGTTAGTGGTGCTCTGCCTTCAAGTATGACACCATCTAACTAGATAGTAAGACGAGTATCCACATTGATCTGACAGTTGTTCGGACGTGACATGATTGGGACCAACCTTATCATTAGCCTGTAAGTACTTTTTGGTGATATAGTATTTACCTCTTCATTAAAAATATGTAGCAATCATTATAGTGATGATTTTTAAAAACCAGCACCACAAGTTAACACATTAGTCGTTTTAAAAAATTAGCACCGGAGTGGTACTGATGTTTAAAAATTAGCACCACAACATAAATATCAACATCATGGTGATGTTTTTTTTTTAAAATAGTAAATAAGGGCATATTTCGACTCCGAAGCACTGCAGTAATTTACAGGAGTTAAAATGGATTCAATCGGTGATTGTAGGTCCATCAATAGTTATTGTTGGTGCGGGAAACATATGACGATCGAACTTGTATTTTGATTATGTCAAAGGGTTCAAAGTTAAATTGTCTTGTTATCTAACAAGGTTTATTGAGTTTGCATGAAAGCCCTAAGTTGTCTTAGGTAAAAGTCTTAGTTGCGGTTAGGTAGGTGGAAAACCCTAGGAGGTGGTAACCCTAGGTCCTAGGGGGTGGTAACCCTAAGTGATGGAAACCCTAAGGAGCAGTAACCTTAGGTCCTATGGGTGGTAACCTTAAGTGGTGGAAACCCTAAGGGGCGGTAACCTTAGGTCCTAGGGGTGAAACCCTATGTGGTGAAAACCTAAGGGGCGATAACCTTAGATCGTAGGGGGTGGTAACTCTAGGCTGTGGAAAACTTTAGGGGGTAGTAATCCTAAGTCCTAGGGGGCGGTAACCCTAGGCTGAGGAAAACCCTAGGGGTTGGTAATCCTAGGTCCTAGAGGGTGGTAACCCTAGGCAGAAAGTCCAGTTGGTCTAGACGATCAATCTAGCAAACGGGTAAACTCTCCTGAGTGGAGTAGGTGAGGACGCGTTCCCCGGTGAGGGAACAGTAGGCGTCGGTTCGACCTAGGGTTTCCGGAGGTGAAATCCGAAGTCAGAACCGGACAGTCCGGAGACTATCAAAATAAGTTTCTATTTATCTTATTTTGTTGTACTAACTTTATTTTGTAGGGTATATCTTGTTTGTAGAATAACATGCCTTATAGGATGGAAATTGTACAAGAAAAGCCTCGGATGAACAGTCCTGAGGTGCCCTCCATGGAGCTTAGAGGCGCCTCGGCTGACTTGATCGACAACCCTGCAGCAAGGTGCGAGGGCGCCCTCCATGGAGCTTGGAGGCGCCCTAGACACTGGGTGGAGGTCGCCCTCTATGGAGCTTGGAGGCGCTCTCAAGCGGATAAGCAGCGAAGATGGAGGACTTATCGACGCTGCGATTTCGGTGGGGTTGGAGGCACCCTCCATGTAGTTGGAGGTGCCCTCAATAGGCTACTTAAGCCTGGTTCGAGCAGCAGCTTAAAGACAACTCGAAATCACTATCCTTCTTCCGTGTGCTACCCAAAGAACGATCTGATAATGCCGTAACTCAACTCCGACAACCAGAAGCATTCAATTCTCATTTCATTACGTGTCGGTATAATCTTTGCATTGATTTTGTACTTCAAAGTTGTAATATTTTCTGAAGCTATAGTGATTGCCCATCGAAAGTACTCTTACGTGCGAGCCTTGGAGTAGCAGTTGCCACAGACTCCGAACCAAGTAAATCCTTGGTGTTCGTATATTGTTTTTATTTTTCCGCTGCGTATTTTACTCTTAACGAACTAAATATTCACGAGCACTATTCGTCCCTCCTTCTAGAGCTTTTTCGATCCTATAATTTTGACTAAAACTCATGGATGGATAGGATAATCTTAAGGTTCTATAAGCTCTTAGGCAAAAAAATTTGTTTAGGCCTTTAATAGTTTTTTTTAAAAAAAATAAAATACTCTCTTGTCCTTGTTTTAATCAGACTTAGGATACAATGGGAGGTTTAATTTTTTAAAATAAAATAATATTTTAAAATAAATTTTTATATAAAATTTAGCTATCTAATTTTGTTTAGATGTAAAATTATTAATTAAAATTTTATATTCAAGTTTTGATAATAATTTTTTTCCAGTTATTAAAATTACTAAATTATTTAATTTTTTTGAGATAAATAAGACTTTTGTTGATCCATTGTGCTCGATTATATATATTTTGAATATTATCAATATTATAAAAAAAATTATATTCATGATCTATTAAGTCATTCTTTTCTTGTGAATTACTGTTATCTTCTTTATTGATATTAATATTTGATGAATAAAATTTATGATTATTAAAAAGTTCTTGACGATTTTTTCCTTCAATATTATCTTTTAGTGAAAATTTAATTAGTTTTAATTTAAAATTTCAATTGTATTATTTTTTGTGTTTTGATTTTGAATATTAATAATAAATCTATCCAGTACACCATTGAATAAATTCTTTTATTTTTTCTCATACATTTTGTATATCATGAATCAAATTTTTTAGCTGACATAGTTATATTCAAATAATAATAAGAAGAAGAAAAATATAAATCCTTATTATTTTATCAAAAATAAAATTGTTTAAAATTAAATGAACAATAAAACCATTTATACTGTGCAATTTCAATTTGATGGTATTTTAAAATTTGACTATTACCTACACAAATATAATAAAAAATAAATAAATATTAAATTATATTTAGATCGATAAATTTAAGTAGTATAATCTATTAGACAGTACATGGAAACACACTTCGGTACTAGAGTCTTCCTCATCGATAGTAAAAAATATGATGGACTTTAAAATAAACAGCTATAATATGCAAAAATTCCTAGTTCATGTTGTTATCGAGAAAGAAGAAAAGAGCGAAGAAGAACATAACATAACAGAAATTAGCATCTGCAATATCTACCTTCCACTACATGACTACATTGCAGTTACTCCCAGCAATATAGCATAGATATCCTTTACCTTCTAGAGCTGAGGAATCCTCTCTCTCACTAGAAGAATAATAGAACAAAACAATAAGAGGCCCAAAGCTACATGCCATAAGCAGTTAAGCATCACAAAGACCTGACATTCATTGGATTAGGTAATCGACCTTATAAATGAGTGTGGTCTAATTACAACATGTAGTGGTAAAAAATAAATGTATAATTAAGTTGTAGCAATTAAAGAGATAGGTAAAAGGTGTAAATAGTGTCGGGAATCGAAGTAGCGTGCATGTCCACATGATGCTCATGCAACGTTAACTCTTTATCCGTCGGATACATGATATTAAGGTTTTTCAAAAAATTCTTTCGGGGGTTTCTGGGGTATGTGGCCGTGAAGCGGTGAGCTCAGTCATGTTAAAAAATTTACTCTACCTTAGTTTTGCTTTCATTTGCCCCAGGGACTATGGTGCAGCGACATGACATTTAGGTTATTACCCAGACACCCGCGGTTTGAACCCCAGTTATGATGAATTTGTATAAATTTTTCCTCCAAATGGGGCACGCAACTAAAAGTGTTGGGCTCCTGGGCTACTCTCTGCGAGCGCTTCTCGATTTACCCTGGCTCCGTGGGACCAGAACGATAACTCTAGGCTCGACGTTACCAAACCTAATTAATCATCATGCAACGTTAACTTAAAATTGGACTTGACAAATTAAAGATTTTATACAAATAATAAAGAGATTTTTAACTATAATGGACCCCAATAAAATTGGGACCCTATGTAACGACCCGCCTTCTGATCACTGGCTGTAACGCCGATCGTCACAATAATGTTAAACTATACTGTGCGGAAAACTGGGCTAATTAAAAATTTTACTCTACTAATGACGGATACAACTGGTAAGAAGGTCTAAAGACCTTCTTTACTGGCGTACACATGCTAAGGAGGAGAAACTAGACACCCCAACTGAACTAGGGACTAGAACTAAACTTCCCAACTACCCACAGACCTGCCGATCGATCCACAGATCGATCGGAGCTGCAGTCGTGCTGTTCCCAACTGGATCGGTCGGCAGACCGATCCAGGTGTGGCTGGATCGGTCGGCAGACCGATCGGTCGGCTGACCGATCCAGGAGGATACAGATAGCATACTGTATCTGTCTGGATCGGTCGGCCGACCGATCCAGTGGCACAATCAGGCTCGATCGGTCCGGAGACCGATCGGAGTCTGATTTCGCCCGGACTTCGATTTCAGCACTTTGGCGTGCCAAAACCTCACACAACAATTCTAACAAGGCTAGGAAACACTCTAACAATGGAAACTAACATTCTCACATCATAAGCGAAGGGTTCTAAGCATAATAGAGTGCATAGCTAACTAATTCATAGTGATTAACAACTAGAGTGCAAATAATAAAATACTGTAAAGTTCTAATGCTTAAGTAAAACTTGCTAAAATCCCTTAGAATCTTTTATTCCAGTTCCTGTCACACACATCTTGATCTGCATTGACCTCTAGCCTCCGCTACTGGTCCACTTTTCCTTTACCTTTATCTGCAGTATAAGAAAAGTAGTATCTATAAGCTAAAAAGCTTAGTAAGAAACCATCTACCTCACAAAAATATGCAACGATGCAAATATGATTTCAAATCATGATGTTTAAAACATATGCTGGATATACTGAATAAACTAAGCATGACATGGCATATAAGCATTCAATCATGGCATATCTAAAGCTGAACATATAAAGTCATCATGCATATTCACAGGGAAAAACTAAGCTGATACTAAGAACTGAGCTACGCTAATACTGAGCTACTGCTAGAACTGTACTGAATTCACGAACTACTTTATGAAAGGTTGAAAACCATATACATATAATAAGTGAAAATACTAAACATGCTGCTGATGGGCCCGGTAACTGTACGTGCTATGCGCGCATCTCTAACTAGACCCGGGGTTGCAAGTCCCGAATTTAGTAGAGCTACTAGGTTATCTAAACCTAGGGACCGACTATGGGAGCCCAGCCCAATGGATATCTAATCCAGTACAGTGCCAACTGAAAAGTAAAATACTGAGTATAGCTAAACTATTCTAAATTGCTGTTTCTAGGTTATCTGAACCTAGAGCTAAGTTGTCTGAACCTAGAGGCGACTGTGGGAGCCCACCCATTGGACCGTAGTCTCATAAAACTGGACTAAACTAATGTGCTGTTTTAAACGCTCCTAATGCATTTAACTGAGCTATTAAACATAACTGAGGTGGCATTTAGCTACACTAACATTTTACCGAACACTTAGTGTTCTCAAACTCTCTCCTCTAATAGGGAGATCACCTCTAGGCACCCGACAACGTCTAGAATCTCCAACTAAAGGGGAACAACGTGTCCGGCCCGTCTAAAGGTGCTCAACTAGATCCCTAATCCTCGAGGAGGGTTAAAACACACCCTATGTGCCGAAAAACCTGCATATAGCTAAAACTAAAAGTATGCAATCAAACGAAAGCTATTATACTGCAAGTGAGAGGTTTCTTACCTCCTATTCGGAATTTCTTACGATTCTATTCGCTAGAACTCCGGTGGAGATGATCTTCTCGACGATCCGCTCGCGTCTATGTGTTCTTCTCGCGAAGGGGAACGTCCTCGTATCGAAGATCTCGCCGGAAGAAGTTCCCTTGGCCCTTGGGGCTTGGTGTGCCGTGCATGAGGAAGAGGAGGAGAAGGGAGAGGCGGTGGTGGTGTTGGGTCTCGGCGTGAGGGTTTTGTGAGGAGAGGGCTGCCGAACCAAATTAAACCAAACCCAACTTAAGTTCTTAATTTATATTAAGTGGATTATTGAACCCAACTCTAATATAAATATAATTGGTTCCTCTTTCTTTTAGCACGGCCCTGCTGGGTTCACCGGTTACTAAGGCTAACTAAAGGTTTAGCGGACCCGAGAGGTCTCGGGTTCGATTCCCGCTTAAGCCTTTTTATTCTTCTAATTATTTTTGCTACTTCAGCTACTTGGAAAATTCCGGAAAAATATCTAAAAATTCCAGAAAAATTATAGAATAATTCTAATGCAAGTTTGAGAATTTTCGGGCGTTACATTCCCCCATACCTTATAAAAAGTTCGTCCTTCTGGGTACTTCTGTCTCATGCTGGCTTCTGTCTCCCAAGTTGCCTCTTCTGCTGTGTGACTTTGCCAAATGACTTTAACTAATGGTACTTCCTTGTTCCGCAATTTCTTAACTGCTCGGTCTATTATCTGAATAGGCCGGCTATCATAGCTGAGGTCCTCGCGGATCTGTACCGACTGGGGCTCAATCACCTGGGTGGCATCTGGGGTATGCTTCTTCAGCATAGAGACATGAAATACGTTGTGGACAGCTGACATTTCCTGGGGTAGCTCTAGCTCATATGCTACCTTGCCCACTCTTCGGCTGATAAGGTATGGTCCCACATATCTGGGACTAAGTTTGCCCTTCTTCCCAAAACGCATCACTCCCTTCATGGGAGCTACTCTGAGGAACACTGTATCCCCGACTGAAAACTCTAAGGGTCAGCGCCGTGTATCAGCATAGCTTTTCTGGCGGCTCTGAGCTGTCTCTATCCTCTGGCGGATCTGCTGTATGGCTGCTGTGGTATCTGCGACTAGATCTGTCTGAAGCTCCTTCTGTTCACCACTCTCATACCAGCAGATTGGAGATCTACACCTCCGCCCATAGAGAGCCTCGTAAGGTGCCATGCCGATAGTGGCCTGATAGCTATTGTTGTATGCAAATTATGCTAAGCTCAGATATTTGCACCAACTTCCCTTGAAGTCTAGGGCACACGCTCGGAGCATATCTTCGAGTACCTGATTTACTCGCTCTGTCTGAACTTTAACTTAGTGCCCAACGCTGACTGTACACACTCCTAGAAGTGTGATGTGAATCTGCTGTCTCTATCCGAAATGATAGTTCGTGGGACTCCATGAAGTCTGACGATCTCCTGAAGATACAACTGAGCTAACTTCTCCATGGAGTAGGATATCTTGATAGCTAAGAAGTGAGCTGATTTAGTCAACCTGTCGACTATTACCCAGATGGCGTCAAAACCATTCATGGTTCTGGGTAGTCCCACTATGAAATCCATAGAGATATCCTCCCACTTCCACTCTGGAATCTGTATAGGCTGCAGAACTCCCCCTGGTCGCTGATGTTCTGCCTTGACCCTCTGACAGGTGAGGCAGGTGCTAACATATCTGGCGATGTCTCGCTTCATCCCGGGCCACCAAAAATGTTTCTTCAGGTCTTGATACATTTTAGTGGAACCTGGATGCATCGCATAGGGAGTCTTGTGAGCCTCATCTAAAATCTGTCTCCGTAGCTCCTCCTGATCTGGAACACAACACCCCGCTATCGGACACTCTGAATTCTCTACTTTCTGATTCTGCTAGCCCTTGCTTGATTTTCTGAATTCCAGGGTCCTGCTCCTGAGCTGACTGAATATCACCAAGCAAGGTAGACTCTAAGGTCATAGTAGAGAGCTGTCCAACGATGAGTTCGAGACCGAAATCTACGATCTCCCTCTGTAGGGGAGGTGACATGGCTGTAAGAGATGATAAGGTAGCACTGGATTTTCTGCTAAGTGCGTCGGCTACCTTATTGGCTTTCCCTGGGTGGTGGAGGATGTCTATATCGTAGTCTTTGACCAGCTCAAGCCATCTGCGCTGTCGCATATTCAGATCCTTCTGAGTGAAGAAGTACTTCAAACTCTGATGATCTGTATACACTCTGCACTGAGCTCCATATAAGTAATGTCTCCAAATTTTGAGAGCAAACACTACTGCTGCAAGCTCAAGGTCATGAGTAGGGTAATTCTTCTCATAATCCTTGAGTTGTCTGGAGGCATAGGCGATCACCTTACCGTTTTGCATCAGTACTGCTCCTAGTCCCAACTTAGAGGCATCACTATAGATGTCAAAGTTGCTGGTGTTGTCTGGTAGAGCCAAAATGGGAGCACTGGTCAATCTTCTTTTTAGCTCATTGTTGTTCTCACGATCCTCCACCGAAATTTCTTTCTTTGGTAAGAGTTGCTGGGAGGCTATCCCGGAGAAGTCCTCTACAAACTTTCTGTAGTACCCTAATCCCGAAAGCTCCCGATTTCGCCGGCGTTCTTAGGTCTCTTCCATTTACTTACTCTATCTTGTTGGGATCTACCATAATACCATCCTTGGAGATGATGTGACCCAGAAGACACCTGATCTAGCCAAAATTCACATTTCGTGAACTTGGCATATAGCTGATTCTGCTGAAGTGTCTGCAGTACTGTCTTCAGGTGCTCTGCATGTTCTTCCTGAGTAGATAAGAATGTCATCGATAAACACAATAACAAACTTATCTAAATACTCTCTGAATACTCTGTTCATGAGATCCATGAATGTAGCTGGAGCATTGGTCACGCCAAAGGGCATGACTACGAACTCGTAGTGTCCGTATCTGGTTCTGAATGCTGTCTTGGGTATATCACCCTCCTTGACTCTGACTTGGTGATATCCTGATCTGAGGTCAATCTTAGAGAACACTGCTGCTCCCTTTAACTGGTCGAACAGGTCATCTATTCTGGGAAGAGGATACCTGTTCTTGATCGTGACCTGATCTGTAGTCTATGCACAATCACATGCTTCCATCCTTCTTCTTCATGAACAACACGCGCTCCCCATGGTGAGTGACTAGGCGCTGGGAATTGTCCTCACGTCTCGGAGTTCCTTCAGTTCTTCTGGAGCCATGCGATATGGCGCTTTGGAAATAGGATTGGTCCCGGGAAGAGCTCTATCTCAAATTCAATCTCCCGATTGGTGCTAGGCTCGGTAACTCTTCAAGGAAGACTACTGGTAGTCACATACAACTCGGACCCTTGCTAGCTGTTGCTGTCTGGGATTGACTACATGTGCTATCAACTTCTGTGCCTTCATAGCTGAGAGAAATTTTCTGGCTTTTCTCTTTGGTTCTCCGATGTACTCGAACTGTGCTTCTGCTTCAGGTTAGAATACGACCTTCTGTTTACAGCACTCTATGGAAGCACCGTATTTGATCAGAAAGTTCATTCCAAGGATGACGTCGTAGTCAGTCATTTCCAGCAGGATCAGATCACAAAAGAGTTCCCTGTCTGCTATAATGACCGGCACTGCTCTGAGCCAGTGCGTGGATGCCATGATCTCTCTTGAAGGTAGTGCCGTCAAAAATTGTTCACTGAGTACCTCTGAGGGTATTTCTAATTTTTCGGAGAACATCCTGGCTATATATGAATGGGTTGCCCCAGTATCAAATAGAACAGTAGCACTATACTGAAAAATGCTAATCTGACCTGTGACAACTGTCGAGGCATTGGCTACGTCCTCTCTGGTGAGTGAGTAGATCCTCGCATTCGCCATAGCTGGAGGGGCTTCTAATCTGCCCTGGCTGATAAGTGGACCTTCTAGGGCGGCCTGCATCTGATATAACTGAGCTGGCTGGGGCTGAGGAAGATCAGTCTTGTTCGGGCACTGCTTGGCCATGTGCCCTTCTTGTCCACATTCAAAGCATCCTCGTGTGCCCTTGCGACAAACCCCTGGGTGGAATTTCCCACAAGTAGCACACTTTGGATAACTGGGTCGCTTGCTAGATGGCCCTCCTTTTGGGTCACTTCTTGATTTGCGCTTGCTGTTGGAGTTCCCTTTCCAGTTAGAGCTGTGGCCTTGCTGTTTTTGAGTGTGAGAGTTTCCTTGGCCTTTGGACTCTAAGGAGACCTGCTTCTGCTGCTTTATGCTGTTCTGGTAATGCTCTGTGGTCAAGGCACTGCTCACTAACTCCTCTGTGGTTTGTGGCCTATGTATGCCACCAGCCACGTTCACTGCTATCTCTGGCCTCAGCATCTTGAGCATCAACCATATTCGTTCCTTCTCTGTACTGACTAGCTCTGGGCATAGACGAGCCAACCTGTTGAATCTCTTCACGGCTTCCTCAACTGAAAGGTTGCCCTGACGAAACTCAGTGAACTCGTCGTAATGGCGGTTTGTAACCCGTACGTGAAAGAACTCCTTCTCGAAGTCAGCCCATGACATCTGGTTCACTGGGCGCTTCGTTCTGATTCTTTCCCACCACATGCGTGCGTCTCCTGTCAGGCAGAAGAAGGCACACTTCACCTTCTCGTGTTCTGGCCAGTCCAGAAGCTCCATCGTGCTCTCCAGTGTTTTGAACCAGACTTATGCATCCCATGGTTCACTAGTTCCTGAGAAGTTCTCTGGCTTTACTCGCTGCCACTGGATCAGATAGGCTTCCTTTCTTGGCTCAGCTGCTGCGGCTGCTGGTACTGGTGCTGGTGCTGGTGCTGTAGGCTGAGCTGGTGGAACCTCTAAGACTACCGGAGTCGTCAAATTCGGTTCCGGGGTGACTGTGGGGGTATTCTGCTGATTAGTGCTGTAACTGAGCCACTAATGCTGTAAGGTCTGGAGGAGGCACTGAACTGCCTGCCTCTTGCTGGGGCTCAGTAGCTAGTGCCCTTCTAGCTGGGCGTCCTCGTGCCATTTCTAAAGACATAGAGAACATAACATAACTACTGTAATCACAGTTATATAACTACTGATATCATGTTTAAAAACTATCACATACTAACAAGCAGTAGGCATATAAACATGAACTGTAATAACAAAACAAGGAGCATAAATTAAGTAGAGGTATTCTTACTTGGAAGTTGCAGGTACAATGCTGATGTGTGTGTAGGAAGTATGGAACACTGCTCTGATACCACTCTGTAACGACCCGCCTTCTGATCACTGGCTGTAAGGCCGATCGTCACAATAATGCTAAACTATACTGTGCGAAAAACTGGGCTAATTAAAAATTTTACTCTACTAATGACGGATACAACTGGTAAGAAGGTCTAAAGACCTTCTTTACTGGCGTACACATGCTAAGGAGGGGAAACTAGACACCCCAACTGAACTAGGGACTAGAACTAAACTTCCCAACTACCCACAGACCTGCCGATCGATCCACAGATCGATCGGAGCTGCGGTCGTTCTGTTCCCAACTGGATCGGTCGGCTGACCGATCCAGGTGTGGCTGGATCGGTCGGCAGACCGATCCAGGCACCTGAAGCTCTCCTGGAACGCTACTGTATCGTGCTGGATCGGTCGGCTGACCGATCCAGGAGGATACAGTAGCATACTGTATCTGTCTGGATCGGTCGGCCGACCGATCCAGTGGCACTGCCCAGGCTCTGATCGGTCTGGAGACCGATCAGAGTTCTGATTTCGTCCGGGGACTCTGATTTCAGCACTTTGGCGTGCCAAAACCTCACACAACAATTCTAACAAGGCTAGGAAACACTCTAACAATGGAAACTAACATTCTCACATCATAAACGAAGGGTTCTAAGCATAATAGAGTGCATAGCTAACTAATTCATAGTGATTAACAACTAGAGTGCAAATAACAAAATACTGTAAAGTTCTGATGCTTAAGTAAAACTTGCTAAAATCCCTTAGAATCTTTTATTCCAGTTCCTGCCACACACATCTTGATCTGCATTGACCTCCAGCCTCCGCTACTGGTCCACTTTTCATTTACCTTTATCTACAGTATAAGAAAAGTAGTATCTATAAGCTAAAAAGCTTAGTAAGAAACTATCTACCTCACAAAAATATGCAACGATGCAAATATGATTTCAAATCATGCTGTTTAAAACATATGCTGGATATACTGAATAAACTAAGCATGACATGGCATATAAGCATTCAATCATGGCATATCTAAAGCTGAACATATAAAGTCATCATGCATATTCACAGGGAAAAACTAAGCTGATACTAAGAACTGAGCTACGCTAATACTGAGCTACTGCTAGAACTGTACTGAATTCACGAACTACTTTATGAAAGGTTGAAAACCATATACATATAATAAGTGAAAATACTAAACATGCTGCTGATGGACCCGGCAACTGTACGTGCTATGCGTGCATCTCTAACTAGACCCGGGGTTGCAAGTCCCGAATTTAGTAGAGCTACTAGGTTATCTAAACCTAGGGACTGACTATGGGAGCCCAGCCCAATGGATATCTAATCCAGTACAGTGCCAACTGAAAAGTAAAATATTGAGTATAGCTAAACTGTTCTAAATTGCTGTTTCTAGGTTATCTGAACCTAGAGGCGACTGTGGGAGCCCACCCATTGGACCGTAGTCCCAAAAAACTGGACTAAACTAATGTGCTATTTTAAACGCTCCTAATGCATTTAACTGAGCTATTAAACATAACTGAGGTGGCATTTAGCTACACTAACATTTTACCGAACACTTAGTGCGCTCAAACTCTCTCCTCTAATAGGGAGATCACCTCTAGGCACCCTACAACGTCTAGAATCTCCAACTAAAGGGGAACAACGTGTCCGGCCCGTCTAGAGGTGCTCAACTAGATCCCTAATCCTCGAGGAGGGTTAAAACACACCCTATGTGCCGAAAAACCTGCATATAGCTAAAACTAAAAGTATGCAATCAAACGAAAGCTATTATACTGCAGGTGAGGGGTTTCTTACCTCCTATTCGGAATTTCTTACGATTCTATTCGCTAGAACTCCGGTGGAGATGATCTTCTCGACGATCCGCTCGCGTCTACGTGTTCTTCTCGCGAAGGGGAACGTCCTCGTATCGAAGATCTCGCCGGAAGAAGTTCCCTTGGCCCTTGGGGCTTGGTGTGCCGTGCGTGAGGAAGAGGAGGAGAAGGGAGAGGCGGCGGTGGTGTTGGGTCTCGGCGTGAGGGTTTTGTGAGGAGAGGGCTGCCGAACCAAATTAAACCAAACCCAACTTAAGTTCTTAATTTATATTAAGTGGATTATTGAACCCAACTCTAATATAAATATAATTGGTTCCTCTTTCTTTCAGCACGGCCCTGCTGGGTTCACCGGTTACTAAGGCTAACTAAAGGTTTAGCGGACCCGAGAGGTCCCGGGTTCGATTCCCGCTTAAGCCTTTTTATTCTTCTAATTATTTTTGCTACTTCCGCTACTCGGAAAATTCCGGAAAAATATCTAAAAATTCCAGAAAAATTATAGAATAATTCTAATGCAAGTTTGAGAATTTTCGGGCGTTACACCCTAGGCATAAATTTTAATGGCCTATGCCTTAAGCCGGACTTGTGGATGGACATAAGGGACTTGAATTTTTGAAAAGTTGACATGTGATAAAAAGGTAGTATAGTAAAAGTATTTTCATACCTAGTTCGGACATCCCTACAATAAATTATATATATATATATATATATATGTGTGTGTGTATGTGTGTGTGTCAATTGCTAATCATAAACCTTGAAAACCTTCTTATCACTATTGTTCATGACTTCCAGTTGATATCTCTAGGCTCATATAGACTCTGGAGTGCTTTAGAAACTTTTAATATTTGGAATAAGTCCAATCAGAACTCTCTTAGTCCATCAATAAATTTTAATTGAAACCTATTAATGGATCTAGAATATTTGAATTTCTAAAAAGTTGACATATAATGAAAAAGGGTGGTACAGTTAAAGTTTTTATGTTGTACATGTCTGGTAGTTCTAACATTTCTACAATAAATTATGTGTATCAATGTTGATTTCCGGAGACTATAACTTTTAACTCGTAGAATAAATATTCTTTATGTTAAATCGAAACTCATTCAAAAATATACTTTTTCATTCAATGAAATCCATAACAGTCCAATTTAAAATCCAAAAATTGAAGTAGGCTCAACGCTGATTGGACACAAAATGCACCATTTGTATGTCGGGAAGGATTTCAGTCAACTGATGATTTAATCCAAAAATTGAAGTAGGCTCAATGCTGATTGGACACAAAATGCACCATTTGTATGTCGGGAAGGATTTCAGTTAACTGATGATTTTATCAGAGTAGGAGAAACAACACATCTCAAGGAGAGATCAAAATCAGAAAGCATTATCACAAACAAGCACATTTTCTAGCTTCAAGTCTCTGTATACAACTCCAAGCATGTGTAAAAAGTCGAGGGCAATTAGTACTTCAACAACTAAAAATCTATTTGAATTTTATTTGAAATTTCAAATAAAAATAATTTTGATTCAAGTACGATTCAAAAATAAAATTAGTGTTTGGTTCAACTTGTTGAAATCTCGATTCGAGAGAATCGAACTATATAATTTAAATTTGAATTCAATTCGAATTATTTAGATTTTAATTTGAACATATTTAAATTAAAAATTATGTAAAGTATAAATTCGAGTTCGGCTAAGCTCGTGGACAATTGAATAAAATATTATAAATTTAAATTTGATTTGAAAAAACTATTGAATACCGAGTTCAGTTCGAATTTAATAAATTCGATTATAAATCAAATATATTTTTCGAACTCACCCAAAAAACTCATAAACATGTTACATTTATTTGCACCCTAGTTGCCTACACTGAACCAAGATTCTAGCTTGACCCTGCGTGCCGATGATCTCAGCGGAGGTGCAAATACCGTTCGCCAAGGCCTGCGAGCTCTTCGTCCTCCAGCTCACTATCCGCTCCTGGCTCCATGCCGAGAAGAACAAGCGGTGCACCCTGCAGAAGAAAGACTTCCTCGTCGACATCGTCCCGCAGGAGTCAGGACGGCCTCGACGCCGTAGCAGCAGCCAAGGACGACGTCGTGCTCACCCCCAGGGTGCGTAATTATTACGCTCCACTGCGGCGGGGGCTCATGGGACAACTGGCGGACATGTACGGGTATCTCCTAAAAGAGATAAAAGAGAATTACTAGAATTGACCGGATCAAATCATTAAATCAAATCAAATTAGTTTTAGGATTATTCTAATAATTCTGTTATAATTATTAGAATGATTCTCAGAATAATTTATAGAATTATTCTGTTATTTATTAATTGGTTAATTGACCGAGTACTTGTTTAATTCCTATATATTGTATTGTCTTGAGGGCAAATATTAACAAACAATAAGATTAATTATTACTCTCCTATTTTATCTTCTTTCTATTCTTCTTTTAACATGGTATCAGAGCCATGATCCTTCGTTCCTTTTCTTTATCTTAATTCTCCCTCACAAATCCTCTTCCCTTCCTTTTTCTGCCACCACCCAAGACAAAAGAGGAGTTTTTCTTTTGAAACCGCAAAAATACAAGACGACAAAAGGGCTTCTCCTTTTGTGCTATCGCCGCTGTCCACCGAACGCCGACCAAACCTCGACGTCGACAACAAGTGGTTGCTCCAGCCAAGGCTTCTATTTCCTCCAAGGGGAGTTTCTCCAAGCGAAATGCCCCCTTTCCGGCGATCCAGTCTCTCTACAAGATAAGTTATTTTACTTTAGATGTCAAATACTCAACACTATCAAGGAGGCCAAAAACAAAATTCAGTCCGATGTCAAATTTGTCGCATCATTGGCCATACTGGAAATTTATGCCCTAAAAGATTTGATTACTGTCGGGTAAAATGTCAAATTTGTCACATCATTGGTCATCCTGGAAATCTATGCCCTCAAAGATTTGCCTCAAATTTCATTGGTTGTTCTACAGCCTCAAGACAACCGTTTATTTCATAAGCATATCCTAAAGCTCTCTCATCTGTGCCTACTTGCTGTAAAACCCTAGAGTTTTCATCTACTGATTGGTATATTGACACTGGAGCAACTCATCATGTCACATCGGATTATAATATCCTTACAGACGTAATGTCATATTATGACTCAGATACGGTTCAAGTAGGCGATGGCTCAGGTTTACAAATTGCTAATCTTGGAAACACATATATTCATTTATCTAATCGAACTTTTCACATGCGCAATATCTTTCATATTCCATCTATCACTAAAAATTTACTTTCTACCCGTCAGTTTTGTCTTGATAACAATGTCATTTTTGAGTTTCATTATAATCATTATCTTATAAAAGATAAAGGAACAAATGCTATTGTGTTTCATGGGAGAATCAAAAATGGTCTCTACTATCTTCAAAGTTCTTCAATCAAAGCTTTTGTTGGTGAACTCACAAATAAACCAGCTTGGCATGCTCGACTTGGTCATCCTTCTCTTCATATTGTCCAGTCAATCATCAATAGGTATGGTTTACCTACTTCCATTACCTCATCTCCATCTCATTCATGTAGGGCCTGCATGGAATCTAAAAGTCATAAGCTACCTTTCTATTCATCTGATTATGTTTCTAATTTCCCACTTGAATTAATTCATTCTGATGTTTGGGGCCCTGTACCTGTTTTATCTAACCAAGGTTTCCAATATTATGTTACCTTTATTGATCATTTTAGTAAATATACTTGGCTCTATCCTATGAAAAGAAAATCTGATTTATTGGATATATTCTGTAAATTTCAAAATCAAGTTGAACGATATTTTAATCGTAAAATACTTTCTTTTCATTCTGATTGGGGAGGTGAATATCAAGCTCTCCATCGTCATCTTGTCTCTTGTGGAATTGTTCATCGAGTCTCTTGTCCTCACACTCCGGAACAAAATGGCTCTGCTGAGAGAAAACATAGACACATAGTCGAAACTGCCTTAGCTCTTCTTCATCATGCATCAGTTCCACGTAAATTTTGGGATGAAGCTGTTACCACTGCTGTATATCTCATAAATCGACTCCCTACTCCATTGCTCAATCATAAATGTCCTTTTGAAACACTTTATAATCAAACTCCTAATTACACTTTCCTTCGAATTTTTGGTTGCGCATGTTATCCATGGTTACGCCCTACTCTAAACACAAACTTGACTCTCGTTCACAACAATGTGTTTTCCTTGGTTACAGCAATTTGCACCATGGTTATCGTTGCTTACATATACCAACAGGTCGAATTTATATTTCACAACATGTTACTTTTGATGAGACTCTATTCCCTTTTTCAGTATCTTCTTCGATCTCTCCTCCAGATACAAGTGGCACCTTCTTAATACCACCTCATATTGTCAGAAATGATGTCATCCTAGGTCCTGCTCCGCTCTCTAATAACTCCCCTATACCATCAGAATCACCTCAGGATGCTGCTCCAATCTTGGAAGCCTCGTCGGTCGAAGATAATATGCTCTCTAGTTCTGAATCCTCGGATAATGCAAGTCCGTCATCTACATCACCATGTCAGCCTACTTCCTCATCACCATCAACAAGTGATTCAGATGATAATGCTCCTCGTCGCATGCTTCCCATTAGTGACATTTATGAACGTTGCCCACCAAATGAGACTCGATATCCTCTTCCACGGGCTCTAGTGGTTTCTTCAAAATCTATTGAACCAACTTGTTTTACGCAAGCAAATAAGGATCCAAATTGGCGTAGTGCAATGGCTACAGAATTTGATGCACTTCTTCGCAATGGAACATGGAGTCTAGTTCCACGCACTTCCTCAATGAATGTTGTGGGCTCTAAATGGATATTCCATCTTAAGTATCAAGCTGATGGCTCTCTTGAACGATATAAAGCTCGACTTGTAGCCAAAGGTTTTAGTCAGCAACCAGGTATTGACTTCAATGACACTTTTAGTCCAGTCATCAAGATTACATCTGTCAGACTATTATTATTGATAGCTGTTAGTTCCAATTGGCCTGTACGCCAATTGGACATCTCAAATGCGTTTCTCCATGGTCATCTTGAGGAAACTGTATTTATGGAGCAACCACCTGGGTTCATTCATCCACAATTTCCATCTCATGTTTGCCAACTTAAGAAATCTTTATATGGTCTTCGACAAGCTCCTCGTGCATGGTTTCATCGACTATCCAATTGGTTACAATCTCAAGGATTTTCTGGATTAAAGACTGACTCATCTCTATTTCACAAATATAATGATGGGTCTATGATATTTTTTCTTATTTATGTGGATGACATCCTGATAACCGGTAATGACCACAAGGGCATCATAACTTTATTAAGTCTTCTCAATCAAGAATTTCCTACCCGAGATTTGGGCATTGCTCGTTTTTTTCTTGGTATTGAGCTTATTCCACATGAGGATGGCTATCTTCTCTCTCAGAGTAAATACATCACTGGACTTCTTCAAAGAGCCAAAATGGATGGAGCACGTCCGGTCTCTACACCAATTGCTATAAACAACTCTCCATCTGCATCCTCTCCTGCTCTGTCTGATCCACAGATTTATCGAAGCATTGTTGGAGCCTTACAATATGTCACTATCACACGCCCTGATATTACTTTTGCAGTAAATCGTGCTTGTCAATTCATGCATGCTCCAACTGAACAAAATTGGGATAATGTAAAAAGAATACTTCGCTATCTCAAAGGTACTATTCTACATGGTCTTCTTTTATATCGTCAATCGTCTCGAGATTTACATGCCTATAGTGATGCGGATTGGGCAAGTTCTCCTGAAGATAGACGCTCTACTAGTGGATATGCAATATTTCTTGGACGAAATCTTATCTCATGGAATTCGAAGAAGCAACTTACGGTATCTCGTTCAAGTACTGAGGCAGAATATAAAGCTATAGCAAATACAACGTCTGAAATTATTTGGCTTCAATCACTTCTCTCTGAACTTCATCTTGCATCAAATATTGCACCAAAAATTTGGCGCGACAATATTGGAGCAACATATCTCACAACAAATCCAATCTTTCATGCTCGTACAAAACATGTGGAGATTGATTTTCATTTTGTTTGTGAACGTGTGACAACTCAACAATTATCCGTCTCTTATATCTCTGTTGAGGATCAAATTGCTGATATCTTTACTAAGCCATTATCCAGACAACGTTTCAACAAGTTAGCAAGCAAACTCAACGTCAAAGATCTCCCGTTAAGTTTGTCGGGGGGTAAAAGAGATAAACGAGAATTACCAGAATTGACTGGATCAAATCATTAAATCAAATCAAATTAGTTTTAGGATTATTCTAATAATTCTGTTATAATTATTAGAATAATTCTCAGAATAATTTATAGAATTATTCTGTTATTTATTAATTGGTTAATTGACCGAGTACTTGTTTAATTCCTATATATTGTATTGTCTTGAGGGCAAATATTAACAAACAATAAGATTAATTATTACTCTCCTATTTTATCTTCTTTCTATTCTTCTTTTAACATCTCCCGCAGGTGTGGCAGACATCGGAGGACTGCGGCGGCAGGCAGAGTTTCGATGTGCAGGGATTTGCCTCGCCGCTGCCGCCACCACCAGGATCAGCTAACTAAAATAGAACGATCGATTGGATAGTAGAGAAATATTGCCCATCTTCTACGTTGATATTGAATTCAACTGAAATGAAATGTCTTTAAGGCTGTTGTAGTCAGTGGCGGATCTAGATAAAAATTTAAAGGGGTGCTAGATAAAAATTTAAGACAGTGTAAATCTTGAAAACCACATAGTCAGGCACATACCCTTTGGTCTTCACTAGCTCCTTCAACCTCCCTAACATCTCATATATCTGCTCTGTAGCCTAGTGTGATTGGCGATGCGCTGTGAAAACAAACATCTTGTTTGATACATATATCCAGTGGCATTTAGTCTCCTTCCTTACCCCATTAGGTTGCATTAATCTCCTGACCTCTTTAGCTTCTTCCAACATTCCATGCGATGCATACATAGTTTCCAAAGTTATGAAGTTTGATCATAAAGAGATTTTGTGCCACTTTGCTACCGAGTTCCAAGTTCCTAAACTTCCTACAAGCTGCAAGCAAAGCACCTCACACAGATGAATCAGGATGTATTGGCATTGCATCAATGAATTGCATTGCTTCATCCAAGTGGCCAGCTCGTCCAAGCAAGTCTACCATGCAAGTATAGTACTTGCATCCCTGGTGGACAAGCTCATTATGATTGCAAGCTGAAAGAACACTAACAAATGTGATGTAGTTTGGGTCAATCCCCAAATCCATCATTTCATCAAACAATTTGATCACTTTGTATTCATGCCCATGTTGTTAGAAAGCAATTATCATGGATGTCCAAGCGACCATATTTAATTGCTCCTTTGCCTCATCGAAGGTCTGATATGCATCTTCCAAGCAACAACATTTTACATACATGGTGATCAATGAACTCCCAACACATTGGTTTTGGGCACACCTAGTTTTCACTATCAAATAATGGACTGCAGCACCCTAACCCCATGAAGCTAGCATGGCCAAAGCTTGGAGTAAGGTACAAAAAGAAGGTTTCATCTAGGAAAACTCCCTCTCCCACCATATATAGGAAACAACCACAAACATCTTTGGGGCAATCACTTTCAAACCAACCCATCATCATAACATTCCAAGTCACAACATCTCTATCAGAGCATCTGTCGAACACCTTCACAGCTTTTTCCAAGCACCCACATTTGTAGTACATGTCAATGAGCGAGTTCCTCACATAGGCCAAAGACGACTCCACTGCAAGCTTAACTGCCAAGTCGTGCACCACTCTCCCAAATCCGATGCTACACACAGTTGAGCATGTACTCAGCACGCTGGACAAGCTCACTTGATTAGGGATCAAGAGCCCATCATCATTCAACAACAAGCGAAAAGCTTCCATCACGATTTGCGTCACAGTACAGCTTGTTGCAGACATGCCCACAATCAACACGTTCCAAGAGATGAGGTTCCTCATAGCCATTTTGTCAAACACCTTTCAGAAATCCTAGACACGTTCGCACTTCACGTACATGTTGGTCAAGGCGCTAGCAACATAGATGGCAGCCACGACGCTGTTCCGAAGCACGAGGGCGTGCACCTGGCTGTCGAAGCGGTCTGCGTCAGCGTCGATGCAAGCGGGAAGGATGGAGGAGATGGTGTGGGAGTTGGGAGCGGGGGCGGCAGAGGCATGGAGCTGGGGGAAGAGGGAGAGGGAGTCGAGGAGCCGGTAGGAGTGGGAGATGTGGGCGATGATGGACTTCCAAGCGACGACGCTGGAGTGGTAGTAGACGTTGGCGAAGATGAGAAGGGTACGATGGAGTTGTCCGGAGTTAGCATAGAGGTTGCGTTGATGAGCTAGGCGTGGAGGCAAGGAGTGCTTCCGGGAGTAAGGGGGTGCTTCCGCACACCCCCGCGCCCCCTTGCCTCCGCCACTGGTTGTAGTGTTATAGTGTGTAAACTTAAATTTACTTTTTAATTTAATATAATTAAAATACTATATGTGAAGCTCTTTTATATAAAAATTCTTTAATAATAAAAAAATTAGAATCAACATATAAAATTGAAATAATTCTGAATGGCTATTACAAGTGACTTTTCATGATGATGATTTTATTAGATTATATATCTTTATTTTTAGTCGTTTTCTTTTTTTAGTAATTTAACTATATAAGATTTTAAACTTTATATTTTGAATAATTTTTTTTATAGATTTAATAATATGACTAACTTTTGCGTATTCTTAATTTTTATATGATATCAGAGCGGTTCTCCTTATCCAACCTAAGTTTTTTGTCGCCCCCTATTGATGTTGTCTCCTATTATTGCTGTTGATTTCGGCACTGACATCATTTTATGTCGATTTCGGTGCTGACATCTTTTTCTGTCAATTTCGACACCGACGTCTTTTTTTATCGACTTCAGCATTGACGTCCTATGTTGTCGATTTCAGTGCCGACGCCCTGTGTTATCGATTTCGGTACTGACATCCTTTTCTTCCGATTTCAGCACCGACACCCCAGTGCTGTCGATTTCTACGCCGATGTCCTTTTTTGCCTCGGATTATTCGTGTGACCACGGGTCGTCCTGACACCAGTTTTTACGGATCATACATATGTATATCTGTATAGTTTGATTATTCTGAACATTATTCGTTTTGTCACCATGTCTGGTCATACAGATGGTTGATGGAAATTTGATCCGTATATATTGAATCAGTTTCAACAGTTCCTTGCTTCACATCCCTCTATCATGTTTGCTTCCTCTCATATATGTTTGTCATCGTCTGGTATTTTAGGTATGTCTTCATCCTTGTGGATTTTGAATTCTAGTGTCTCCCATCATATATCATCTAATTTATCATCTTTTGTTTCTTTTTCTCCCGGTTCATATATATCTATTGTGACTGCTGATGATACTCCTATCTCATTAGTAGGTGTTGTTGAACCCCGTGAGTGTTTTGATGTGATCAACCAAGTTAGGTTAGGTCCTGCTAGTTATCTCATTCCCGTGTCTAAGCGTACAGGAACTTATGAGCGCAGGAAGTCGAGTAGAAGACGCAGCTAGCGAGAAGGACGGCACGGGAAGGGAGCCGACGGGCTCGGTGCGTCCGAAGGACGAGAGAGCTACGAAAGAGTACTCCGGTGGACGAGAAGAACGTGCGCAGCGTTCGAGGGACGAGAAGCCGGGACGAAAGCCTGCTCGAGAAAAGGGGCCGGAATTGGATTCGAGTGAGCCCTATTCCGGTTGGCCACAATCACCCAAGCTATCGGAGCATCGGAAGCCAAAATAAGTCAAAAGGAACTGGAAAGCTAGCTGGAGGCGCCTTCAACGAAGTGCTGAAGGCGCTTGTGCTGCCTGCCTAGTCTGAGGCGCCTCCATCACCTTGAAGGCGCCTCAGACAGTCCGAGGTGCCTCTAAGGCTGTTTGAGGCACCTCAGACCTAGCCAAAGTGGTCGTTTGCAATCAGATAGAGTTTATTCGGTCAAACCATTGGAGGCGCCTTGAACCCTTTTGGAGGTGCCTTCAACACTTGAGATTGACTTTCCAAGAGCTATATAAAGGCCCCTGGAGCTAGGAAATAATCATTCAACTTTGTATTAAGTTCCTAGCAACCTCTGAGCATTCTAAGTGTGTAAAAAAGGCTTCTCCGCCTACAGTGAAGGAGATATTCTAGTAGAGTTGTACGACCGCCTTGGATTAACAACCCCCTGGGTTGTAACCAAGTTAAAATTCTGTCTCCTCTTTATTTCTATTCTTTCATTTTTATTAGTGTTGTATTTTTGAGTTGAAAGTCTTGAGGAGGGTATATTTTTATTGTGCAGGCAATTCACCCCCTCTTGTCAACCCCGCTGCACCAACAAGTGGTATCAAAGCCTGACCGCCTTAGAAGGACTAACCGCCAACTAAAGCACAAAGATCAAGACGATGGCCAGAGCGAACATTCATCCCCCGAAGTTCGACGGAGACTTCGTTACATCGAAGCGAAAAATGGAGGTATTTTTCAAGACCGAATTCGATATCCTTTTAATTATGAAATATGAATATACATCGCCAAAAGACAAAGAAGAATACAACTGGACGAAAAAGGAGCAGGCCGATTTCGTGGCCAATGGAAAGGCGGAATTTCACCTGCTCAGTGTTCTGCCACCCCAGGAGGTAAGTCGGATCGGAAGCTACAACTCCGCCAGAGACCTCTGGGATAAATTCTTGGAGCTCCACGAAGGCACCTCAGAAGCGAAGCTAGCGAGGCATGACATCCTCCAAACTCAGCTGACGAATCTCCGGATGAACATCGGCGAGAAGGTAGCGCAACTCCAAGCGAGAATCAAGGAGCTGATAACGCAACTGATAAATCTCGGTGAATCGGTAACAAATCAAGATTCCATCCGGTATGTGCTCAATGCCTTCCCAAGAACTCCAGAGTGGGCGTCCTTAGTAGATGCTTACTACATCTCTAAGGACCTTGAGGTAAGTTGTTTAGAAAATTTATTCTCTACATTTGAACTTCACGAGTTTCGAATCGCAAAACCTAAACAAACGGAGAAGACGAACCTCAATGTTGCCTTACAAGCCAAAAAGGACGATCCCGATTCTGAAACGTCGATCGACGAAACTGAAGCAGCTCTTTTAGTAAGAAAATTCAATAAATTTTTAAAACTAATAAATTTCGATCGTAGTCAAGGAAGAATCAACGTAACAAAAGGATAGTCCGATGCTACAACTGCAACGAGGAAGGGCACATCAAGGATGACTGCCCCAAATTAAAGAAAAAGGACAAGGAAAAGTCTCGAAGACCGATGCCCTCTAAACACAAGAGTTTGAAGGCTACATGGGATGAATCTTCATCCTCGGAATCAGAAGTCGAAGCCTTCTCAAGAGTAACACTGATGGCCAACCACCTTTTTGAAGAAACCAGCTCAGAGATGAGCATAGATGAAGGGGGAGGATCATCAGAAGAAGAAAGTTGTGATGAAGGGGGAGCATCACCAAGTGAGGTAAGTAATGTATGTGCTCTAACCCCTACTCAGTCTTTTCAATTTATCAAAGTGCTGAGTTCCCCATGAACAGCTTGTCTCCAGTGACTTCTTCAAAGTTGTGGAGCAGCTCCTTATTGCAGCAGGCATGTCTGGTGGCTCCAGTATTGATCCACCATTGCCATAGGTTTGAACCGATTAGGTTCAACTCAGAGACCACAGCGCAGAGGTCATCTATTTCTAGTCCCTCGTTTAGGTTGGCCTCCTGCTTCTTCTTCGGCTTCCTGCAATCCGAAGATTTGTGACCCACTTGGTCACAGTGGAAGCACTTCCCAGAGAACTTCTTTTTGTTGATGCCTCCTCTAGGTCTCATCTTTGAAGACTTAGGGTTCTTCTGTTTCGAGTTTTGACTATGCTCGGCCACGTTGGCTTTCACAGTAGCCTGAGAGAACAGTTTTCTCTCTGAACTCTTGTTGTCTTCTTCGATGCGAAGTCGAACAATGAGTTCCTCCACATTCATCTCCTTCTGCTTGTGCTTCAGATAATTCTTGAAGTCCTTCCAGCTGGGAGGAAGTTTCTCAATGATAGCAGCGACCTAGAAAGTTTCACTCAAAATCATCTCTTCTGAGTGAATCTCGTGCAAGATCACCTGAAGCTCCTGGACTTGGCTAATCACCATCTTGGAGTCAACCATCTTGTAATCCAGGAATCGACTCACGATGAACTTTTTAGCCCCTGCATCCTCCATCTTGTACTTCTTATCCAGGGACTCCCACAGCTCCTTAGCCGTTCTCTTCATGCTATACACAACGTACAACGAGTCGACAAGGCAGTTGAGGATGTAGTTTCGGCAAAGGAACTCAGAATGAGTCCATGACACCACTGCACTGATGGTCTGCGCATTAGCATCCTCATCACACTTGGGATGGTCCTCGGTCAAGAACCGAGCCAGATTGAGCGTGGTCAGATAGAAGAGCATCTTCTGCTGCCACCTCTTGAAGTTTAGTCCACTGAACTTCTCTGGCTTTTCCCCATGGTTGATTGGCACAGTTTCAATCGGGACGGAGGGAGCCTGCACGTGTTGAGTCTGTTGCACCTCAACATTCTGTTCTGTGGCCATCTCAACAGAATCAAGTCTGTTTCAAGATTGTTAGGAAAAATAATCTATTGGGGGAGATTTTTGGAGGTTTAGCTGAATTTAAAATTACACAGAATTTAAATTCAACTTACAATAGAGATGACCTGAGCAAATAATCTCAGGCTGCCAGTAGAAGCTGGTTTCTACTACGTGCCGAAGAGCAGTAGACCAGACTCAGTCATCGAGTGGGCAGATCTGTTGAGCAGTAGGTCTGTGTTGCTGAGTCGAGCAGTCTAGAGCACAGAGTCCAATCGGACAGAGTAGCCGTCCAACAAGAGAGACCGACCGAGTAGTACGGTCGGGCAGGCAATAAGGTCGACCTGGCAATACGGTTGAGCGGGTAGAAAGGCTGACCGAGCAGTACAGTCTGACAGTAAGGCCGACTGGGCGGTACGGTCGGGCAGGCAGACATGCCTGGCAAGAGGCAGGTCAGGTGAGCAAAGCGACAGACCGGGCATTCGGGCGAAGCAGCAGGCCGTGCGTTCAGGCAAAGTGATAGGCCGAGTGGTCAGATAAGTCGGTTAGGCGGACGAAGAGACCGACCGGGCGAGTGGAGAGATCGGTCGAGTGAAGGGGCCAACCGGGCGGACGAAGAGACCGGGCGAGCTGACAGAGGCCTGCGAGAGTCGCAATTTCTTTGAAACATATTCGCCCCACCTTCGGCTGTGCTTCGAGGCTTACTCGGGTCGTCTGTTTCTCAGGATACAACGGTTCACCGTGATTCCACCAAGCACTAGTGGTCACGACGAACTGAGTGGCACCCGATTACTATCACAGGCACTCCGTCGAACAGAAGTTACATGATAGAGGAGGAGGGAACACAGGCGGAGAGCTTCTTCTACTTTTATCTGTGTTTGTAAACTCATGATCGCAGCCTCCTTATAAATGAGCTCAGATCAACGGCTGCATTAATGGTCTTAATGATCATTATTCGCCAAGTAGTGAAACGCCAACCGTTTCACTCATTATCACTCGACTGTTTCGATTCTGCATTAATCTCGAATTTAATACATCTATTATACAGCAACAAAAGATTTATGTGGTAAAATATTGGTTGTTCCAATTTTGCCCTGATCAGTCTGGTATTCGGCGCGCGCAGATCGTATTCGCACACGAGTCAATATAGTTCATAACAATCCAAGCTCTGGATTTGCACCCTCCTGTGTACCCACGCGTGAGAGAGAGTCTCTCCTCATACATTTGTTCATATCCTTAATACATGTGAATCAATATACATGAATGTGCTCTAGTTTCTAACAAGTCTAAGCTAAGGATATAGCGGCTTGTCCACAAGGCAAGTCAACAAGGAACTCATTCATTAAGCTTGCTTGTCCCCTTCTATATATCATGACCACCATTAATGTAGACTTTCATCTTAACTACCACATCTAGTGACTAGCACATGAAGTGTTATCATCATAAGGTCTGGGGTTCGAATCTCGGCAAAGCCGAGGTATATGTCTCCCTTATGTGCTAGTCATTATTCCAAAGATTAGTAACCGTTTGTGATTTACCTCCTCCGTATTGATCCTGGGACGAATTGACAAAGACGCGAGACTAACATATTCGTCTTTTTTATCATCATAATTTTGTATCCGAATGTTCAATTGCAAATAAAAAACTCGGCGTAAAAGTAGATGTTGCAGTGCAGGCATCTTCTAAATGCTTTAGCAATAATATAGATTAGTTGGAAGATTTGGACAGTACACAACAATAAAAATAGCTTGCTTCGCCAATGACACCGCGAGGCAATCCCACATGCATTTCGAAAGAGATTGGAAGATAAAAAGAATGAAGAACATTAAAAACAAAAGGTAATAAAAAGAACATATCTTGATCCATAAGAGTAACATGCCATGTGATCAGCTCTAGGAATCTCCAAGTCCTAACACATTGAAGGTAGTGGTAGTTATATAGATAAGGCACCAATTGTTTATTCATGCCATTAAACAACGTCATTGATTCAGGAGAGGAAAATTGCGTGCAAATACTGGGGTTATCTCGTACTCTGCTTGAAAAGTCTGCTCGGCTCAGATTAAATGAGCGTCCATTATTTACTCTCTTCTAGAGTACATGAATTAGGCCGTCTATGATGAATCTAGTGGTTAATGTATGAGATATTATCATAATAAGATCTGAGGTTCGAATTTTGATAAAGTCGAGATAAATATTTTTTTAATGTGCTAGTCACTATTTCAAAGACTAGTAATCATCCGTGATTTACTTCCTCGGTGTTGGCCGGACGGATTGGTGGGGGCGCTGGAGACGAACGTATTCGCCTTTTGCCACAATGAATGGGGCCACCTTGTCCCCTCAGATGGGTCTAGTGGCTAGCACATGATCTGTTGCCACAATGAGGTCTAGGGTTCAAATCTCGGCAAAGCCGAGGTAAATGTCTCCCTTATATACTAATCACTATTCCAAAGACTAATAACCGCCCGTAATTTACCTCCTCCGTGTTGATCCTGGGACGAGTTAGCGAGGGTGCTGGGGGCGAACGTATTCATCTTTTACCACAATGAATGAGGTCACCTTGAATAAGTCCTCCCGATCAAGATCAGCTGCCGATGACTTGATGCTGTGTTTCCATGATTTATGATTGAGGACCAGTGAAAATTTTTTATAAGATTAGGTTAATCATCTAGTTGGATCGTAAGAATTAGATATCTAGTTGGATAGTAAGAATTAGATATCTGTGTTATTAAAAAAAAAAAAGAAAGATTGCCTCTCCCGAGGAATGGTGCAACAACAAAAGTATTCAGCAGATTCCCAAGCACTCACTACTTGAATCATGATATATTGCAAGATATATTAGTGGAATAAAAAATCTAGAATATTATCCATAAATTGAATTTTTTATGAGCTCACTTCTAAAATTAATCGTACAAAATCAGAACATCTGAATTATAAAAAAAAAAATTTAAAAGCATGAGAGAAGCGTCGAAACAATGTGACAAAAAGGTGAAATCGTTCGCCTTCAGCACCTCCGTCGTCTCCGATCCCAGGTCATCACGAGAGAAGTAAATCATGACAGACGAGAGGGCAAGTGATAGTGGGATGAGTTACACAGGGTCCGGAGATTTATGTTCCGATAGTCCTACGATTCGACTCCACGACCTCATGTGATAAACATACCACCACTTATCATCTCGGATGATCTGTAAGATCGAGAAGCGCCGAAACAAGATTTTAGAGCACGTAGCTTTGCTTATTAGGTCTTAGTTATGGTCCATGGAGTGAGAACCTACAAAGAGACAAGCAATCCGTCTATAATAGGCCCCAAGGATTTGAGATAGCACACAAATTAAGAAGTGGGCAGAAGAGAAATGGCTAGTCTCCTCAAGCTCTTCTTATTATCTCTTCTTCTTCTTCTTTTCATCATCAATGGAGGCCATGGAGCTCTTCCATGTAGCTCAGCAGACATCAGCATAAGTCAGAGCAAGACAGGGGGCGTAGTGGAAGGGAAGCCGGAGTATGAGGTGTCTGTGAGTAACAACTGCCGGCGCAGTTGGAGGTGGTGCTGAGATGCTACGGGCTGAGCAGCGTCGAGCCGGTGAACCGCCGGGCCATCCGGCCAGTGGACGAGGAGCGGTGCGTCATTGGCGAAGGCCGGGCAATCTCGAGGGGGACGCCGGTTAGGTTCAGGTACGCATGGATGACGCTGCAGGATTTCCCGGTCGTCAGCACGCAGATTCACCAGTGCAACTGAGAATCGAAAGGATTTAATACTGATGAATTATGGATGCTAAAGGTGCTGTATTTGTGTGTTTTTGTTTCGAATCTTGTCTTTTGCTTTGTGATGGGTAGCTGCAGAACTGCAACAAGAACAGGGTTGGGGAATTGGAGTCCAAGCTCTGGATATGCTTCTAGTATTTCTATTTACTTTTTTTTTTTCTGTTATTTGAAAAAAAAATGGTAAAGAATGTTAAGTGTTGATATAGAAAATGCCTTACAAAATGATGTACATTAATGAGTAATTTAAGAAGTATGTACACATGTAGCAAAAGGTGAAATCGTTCGTCTTCAGCGTCTCCGTCACATCCGACTCAAGATCATCACGAGGGAAGTAAATCATAGCATCCTGAGCGAGCATGTAACAGGTGGGGTGAGTTGCGCAAGGACCGGAGATTTATGTCCCGACTATCCTGAGTTTCGACCCCGCGACTTCATGTGACAAGCATCCCACTATATACCAACTCGGATGACCTGTATGATCAAGAAGTATGTACACATGAAGGTACGAAGAGCCACTACCAATTCCAGATTCCAGCCATTCATCAATCAATCACAGCTTTTAAATGCAGGGAGACGAGTCAAAAGGATTGAGGCTTTCTGCAGTATGCCTGCTCATAAACAGTGTTGAGAAAATCGGACCGGACCGGCCGGTCCGACCGGTTGAATCACGAACCAACTCTTGATCCGGTCTGGTCAATCATTAAAATCAAAAAAATAAAAAAAAAATGATCAAAACCGTTTAAAATCGATCAAAATCGTTCGAAATCAATCAAAATCATAAATTCAATCAGTATTGAAGTATGATTTCAAATTATTGAAACATTTTATATATATATAGAGAAATGTTCTCCTACGATACATTTCTTGCGGTTTTGGTGCGGTTCCTTCCTGATCGGTCTGATGACCGATCAGGGAACCTCCTGATCGGTCTGTAGACCGATCAGATCATTTTCTGATCGGTCTACAGACCGATCAGGAGTTTCTCTGATCGGTCTGTAAACCGATCAGGAGGTTCCCTGATCGGTCCAGAGATCGATCAGGAATATACGTGGACTAAACCGCACCGATGCCATAGCATAAGTACCGCAGGCTAACATTTCTATATATATATAACAGGATTGAACCACTTATTTAACCGGTCAAATCTTAAAAATCTTGACCCAATCATCTTACCGATTCAATGATGAATCCGGTTTTCAAAACATTGCTCGTAAATGCAATTTCATGCTTTATATTCTTCCTGTGGAAATCTCGAGGTCACATGCAATCTGAACATGGTCAAAATCATAGACAAGAAATTTGGTATACAGTTGGTATTTACATGATTATTTAATGTAATAAGCCTGGGAGTAAATTTAAAATGAGTGTAAAAATATTTTATTGGAGGTATAATTTCTCTCATATAAAATATTCTTGTGTTAAGGTAAATATCTTTAATAATTTATCTCCTTTAAGAATGTATGGAATCACTCCACTAAGATGATGACTTCATCTTTAATGCAAGAGAACTCTTCTGATTTGAAATCATGATCCCAAACTCTAATTCTATTCCATCCTTAAAGGTATCGAATATATTGTCTATTATTTTTAGAAGATATTAATTTTTATAAATCAACTTATCAACTTTTTCTTTATTTCTTACTATAATATAATAAGTGTCTAATATTTATTATCTTAGTTTTTTTCCCTTCTAACCTATCTCTGTAATTTTTTTACATGATATCTGAAAATCTGATTCTGAAAAAAAAAATATTTGTCTAATATGTCAAATTCAACATCTTCACCAACGAACAAAGTTGGAGAAAGACTTACAACCCTTTTCTTCTCCAACACTAAAATCATCTCGGAATTATTTTGGTCACCAAATCTTCGAATGGTGACAACTACAACACTTTGAGTCGTTCAAATTAAAGAGTATAACTCTCAACGCCAAAAATAAAATGGATTTTATCAACAGGAAGATCAAGAATGCCACATTAACTGATGAAAATTTTCTCATAAAAAAGTTCAACGAGATGATCTTATCTTGGATCCTTAATTCTATTGAACTCAATCTCACCAACGTTTTATGTTGAGTCGGCTACTAAAATTTGAACTAATTTGAAGGAAAGATTTTTCTAAAATAATGCGTCTAGAATATTTCAAATCAAAAGAAGCATTACCTTATTACAATAAAGTTTTATGTCTATTACAGTCTATTTTACCAAATTAAAGGGCTTGTGGGATGAACTTTCTTCTAATATGCAACGAAGAAAGTAGAGGAGGAATCATATTCTGTTATTCATCTTCCTACTATTAGGAGAGTTTATTCCATAATTCTAAATGAATAGAAACAAAAAATTGATTATCTCTAAAGAGGTCATGCTGGTAGACACACAAAAGAATCATTATGAGAATAATTCATCAAACAATGGAAAAATAAAGTTATAGTGCAGTAATTGCAATGGGAGCAATCATATCATTGATAGATGCTACCACTTGCGTGGCTTCCCTATTTGACACAAGAACCACAAAATTAATGAGAAGAATAAAGGAAAGAGAGAATCTTTGCAAATAATTTTCAGTCAGAGACTCTAAGCTTCACACATATAAACAATATCGGCAACTCTGGGCTCTCATAAACAATGGTGATACTTAGCCAAAGGCAAATGTTACAAGTCTAATCACTCTCTTTTAATTTGCTCTTCATTCCATATTGATTCTAAAACTCCTATGAAATGGATCGCTGACCACATGATTTCATCATCTAAATTATTACTAAATACAAAAACTCCTCATATTCATATTGTTGGAAAGAGAGGATAAGGATCACAAAAATTCAGGAATAAAAATTATGTTGGAAAGGTTTTAATAAGTACTTCTCGATTTACTATGATGATTAGTAAAAAAAAATTTTAGAGTCATATCGATTACCCTAAGGAATAATCAATTTGAAAAATTGGATACCTGATGCCAACTTATAAAAATTAAAAATAAAAATCATAATATTTCAAATTAATTATGATGTAAATTAGGCCTAATTCTTTAGTTTAATTATAAGGAATTCTTTCTAAGATAGAGACCGTTGGACAATATTCTACCATCTTGTTAGAGATATTTGCTAGAGTTATAAGAAATCTACTGAATTGAAAATTACTGGAATTCAAAGTCAAATTTATCTTTGTTAAAATGGTCTGAACAGATAATCTCAAGCTATTAGGTTTAGCTGGTTAGGCCCAGTTACTCGATTGTCCGAGCTCTTCTGGGATGTCACTGGCTGAGTGTCGAGTGGTCCCGAGTGCCACGAGGTCTGAGCGGCCTGAGTGCTTCCTGGTGTCAAGTCAGCCGAGTTATCGAGAGGACGTCGAGTGGTTGCATCACCCAACTACCTAGTTAGTCGAATTCAAGTTTGTCACCACTACTTGAGCACCTAGTCGGGAGAGAAAGATACTGAGGCATTCATTTGACGCATTTTCTTAAAACATATTCATCCCTCCGACTCTATTTCGAGGTGACATTGGACATTTATTTCCCAAGATACAACAACAAAACTATATACACAATCAAGCACTAGTTGTGTTGGTGCAATCAACCTTCAGGGCTTAATGTTTGATAATATACCTATATATGCTCAAGTATGATCAAGGATTGATCCAAATAAGACTTGATGTTTGAAAATGAGCTAAGTCTAGTCACATCAAAAGTTGACTAGAGGACTACCAAAGGTAAAGTCTAGTCAGGACAAAGGTTGACTAGATGATTAGCAAGGAAAAGTCCTAGCGGGTTAAGTGAGAACTAGATATTAGGCAAGGGAAAGTCGAGGTAGTCAAAAATGACTGGATGTCTGGCAAGTGGAAAGTCTAAGCAAGTCAATGGTGACCGGATGCTTGATGAAGGAAAATCTTAGGAAAGTGTAACGACCCGGCCCCTCGGCCCCTTGGGCGGCCCAACTAGCGACCCCTTGGGTGGCCCAACTGGCGACCCCTTATGTCGTCGACCGACGACCCTCGGCCGTGCCGTTACTCACTAGGACTTCCCACCCCTGGCCAAGGGTGGGAAGTCCTAGTGAGTAACGGCACGGCCGAGGGTCGTCGGTCGATGACATAAAGGGTCGCCAGTTGGGCCGCCAAATTGACCGCTAGTTGGGCCGCCCAAGAGGCCGGGTCGTTACAATAAAAAGGCGCCGCTCACTTGGCTACTAGGATTCATAAACTCTAGTACTTAGCCTGGAGGTCTAGAGTTCGAATCCTGGGGAAGATAAAAATCCACTGGCCAGGGGTGGGAAGACCTAGTGAGTAACGGCACGACTGAGGGTCGTCAGTTGATGACATAAGGGGTAACGACTCGGCCCCTCGACCCCTTGGGCGGGCCAACTGGCGGCCCATTTGGTGGCCCCTTGGCGGTCCCTTGGGCGGCCCCACTGGCGACCCCTTATATCGTCGACCGACGACGCTCGGCCGTGCCGTTACTTAGTAGGTCTTCCCACCCCTGGCCAATGGATTTTTACCTTCCTCAGGATTCGAACTCTAGACCTCCAGGCTAAGTACTAGAGTTTATAAATCCTGGTAGCCAAGTGAGCGCGCTCACTTGGCTACCAGGATTTATAAACTCTAGTACTTAGTCTGGAGGTCTAGAGTTCGAATCCTGGGGAAGGTAAAAATCCGCTGGCCAGGGGTGGGAAGACCTAGTGAGTAACGGCACGGCCCAGGGGTCGTCGGTTGATGACATAAGGGGTCGTCAGTTGGGCTGCCAGTGGGGTCACCCAAGGGACCGCCAAGGGGCCACCAAATAGGCCGCCAGTTGGGCCGCCCAAGGGGCCGAGGAGCCGGGTCGTTACAGGAAGTGAACCTTCGAGGGTGAGATCCTAAGAGACTGAACCTTAGGTGGTAAAGTCTTGGAGGAACTTCAAGAAAAAAGCCTAGTAGGTCAAGTATACTTACAGGATTAGGCTTGATCCTAAGGGAGTGACTCTTAGGTGGTAAAGTCTTGGAGGAACTCCAAGAAAGAAGCTTAGTAGGTCAGGTAGACTTATAAGATTAAGCTTGATCTTAAGGGATTGACCCTTAGGTGATAAAGTCTTGGAGGAGTGAACTCTAAGCAAGAGATAAGGCTAATAGGTCAGGTAGACTTCAGGATTAGGCTTGGTTGTTTGCTTGTTTGTATGTATATCTTGCAAGAACCTAGAGCTGGAAGCAAGCTAGAAAACAAAAGAAGGCAATCAGATGTAGTTGGAACAAATCTGAGGTGAATTGGACTTGAGTCAGGTTGAACTGAACCCAAGCCGGTTTGGTCGACCTATCCCAAGGATCGATAGACCGAACCAAAGTATCGATAGACCAATCCCAAGGATCAGTAGATCGATTGGGTATGGTTGACTGGGTTTGAGTCTGACTCAAGTTGATGATGTGGTCTGGTTTGGTAAACTAGAAAAGGTTTTCAGTGATCGATAGAATTGATAACGACTAGATCATAGATCGCAATAAACTCGATTGTGGGGATCAAGTTTTATCCAGGATCAATATACTGTAGGCCTTATCAGTAGACCGAAAAGGTCCTATAAAAGAAACCCCAGCACGATGTTTAGATCAACAATTCTCTACTACTCTCCTACTCTGTGCTCGAAGAAAACACACTAGAAACCTCTATAACCAAGGAAACTCTACGAGGGGTGCACTATGCATAGGACTTCTAGATCAACATAGCAAATTTGTTTGTATTTGTTGGGTTCAATTAAAGTTCTGTTGGGGATCGGACGGCCGGCTTGAAGGGGGGTTGGATAGACGGCACCCCCAAATAAGCGCTTCCTACGTATTTGTTAGCACAGCGGAATACAAACAATACAAATACAAATACGAAAGCTAAAGACTAAGAATGAGAAAGACAAGCAAACCAATTGACACGATCGTTTAACGTGGTTCGGAGATTAGGGCTCCTACTCCACGGCTGTCCGTAAGGTGGACGATCCCGATCCTTCGGTGGATTACTCCCCGGCAAACTCCGGCTAGCTCACGTAGCTCCTTGTGGGTGGAGAAACCTCACCACAACCCTCACAAGAACTCTTTTGACGCTAGGGCACAAGTAGACTACTAATAGAGATTAACCACCTCTATTTCGTCAACTCAAACCAAGCTCCCAAGCTTTGGTTTTATAGGCCACGGGTTAGAAAACCCCGCCTACCAGTCGACATGTCGACTGCCCTCTCTGGAAATTCGACCGTTACATCCCAACTCCGATTCCACACATTCGTCACGCCACCGATCGGCCGATCGCATCACCGATCGCCAAAACATGCAATGATCACATAAGATCGCTACAAGATCGCTACAAGGCCACAAGATCGCCACAAGAAACCCTAAAACTAGGATTTTACTCCGAGTACAATCTCTCGTGCACTCGCACCTCACCCTTATGACTCACTTGATTCTTCCTTTGCGGCTTTGACCTTTGCCTTCAAGCCTACTTCCTTGGCTCTCGCCCTGGATGCATTCAAGCCCGTCCCCAATGCCATCCTTCGCGTATGCCTCGAAGTCGCTTCCCTCGGCCCTTGTCCTCGCTGCCTTGTCTACGGTCCCTCGGATGCTCCATCCTTCACCGGACCCGAAGCCATCAACCTGAGTCACATGTGTATCCTGCAAACCTGCACAACTCAAATACACATATCAAATACAAGGGTGAACCTAACTTAAACCCTTTGCCCAAACACCAAAACACATGGTCCCGCGGACCATTGGGATTGCTCCAACAAGTTCTACATTGGAAAGATTTGGCAAAGATCATCGGTTTAAAAGGATGTAGGATATCTCTATTGGCATGAGACCTTTTGGGTAAAGCCCAAGAGCAAAATCATGAGGGTTTAGGCCCAAAGCGGATCATATCATGTCATTATAGAGATATATTGACATCCTTCGGTCCCAACAAATAGTATCAGAGCCATGGTCCAAACCAGATGCAATGTGAGGTTACCTTGAACGAAGTTAAGGGTAGATCCGGGGTAGGTCAGGTTAATCGGATGCTCGCAGGGAGGCCCGGAGTAGGTCAAGAGTGACCAAAAGCGGATGCTCGCGGGGAGGCCAAGAGTGGGTCAGGATGACAGGATTCTTGTGGGAAATGCCCCGAAGTAGGTCAGGGTGACCGAATACTCACGAGGAGGCCCAGAGTAGGTCAGGATGACTGGATGCTTGCGGGGAGTCCTGAAGTAAGTCAGGGTGACCGGATACTTGCGGGGAGGCGAGTAGATTAGGGTGACTAGATACTCGCAGGGAGGCCCGAAGTATGTCAAGGTGATCGAATGCTCACGGGGAGGCCCAGAGTAAGTCAAGATGACCGGATGCAGATGCTTAAGGGGAGGCCCAGAGCAGGTCAGGGTAACCAATTGCTCGTGGGGAGGCTCGGACCATAAGAGTAATTATGGACCTTCGTTTAAGGAGAGGATTGTTAGGTTCAATCAAAGTCCCACATTGGAAAGAGTTGGTGAAGATCATGGATTTAAAAGGATGCATGATATCTCCATTGGCATGAGGCATTTTGGATACAATCTAAGAGCAAAGTCATGAGGGCATAGACCTAAAGTGGACAATATCATGTCCACATGGAGATATGTGGACATCCTTTGGTCCCAACAATATTTATTTATGTACATGCACGTTATTTCATTATCTTTTGATTGTAGTTAAATTGTAAACGGTTTCTCCACCTCCTAAAAAGTTTTGGAAATGAGATAAAATAGTAGACAGGTGCCTCCTATACATAAGCATGAGCGTATTAACCTGGGAGGTTAAGAACCAAGTAAGCCCGCCTATGTATTTCTTCTTGTTTGTTTATTACTAATTTGATTAGAAAGAACGAACAATGAAACAAAAAGAAAATTGTTGGATCGTAAGCGTTTGATAGAAGGAGGGGGTGAATATCGATTAAAAACTTATCGAAAGTACGCAGCGGAAAAGAGTAAAGTAAAGAGAAATGACATAAGTAATTTTTTACTTGGTTCGGAGCCTATGTCGACTCCTACTCCAAGGCCCGCACACAAGGGTGCTTTCGGTGGGCAATCCACTAGCAATTCAAATATTTGATTACAAACTAAATTACAGAAATGCTAATAGAAAAACAATAACGACAAAAGGAAGAAAACAAAAGAACAGTGCGTGGTCGGGATAGCTTCGCAGCGTCGCAGGAGCACAGGAGAGCAGATTATCAATTGTTGTTGGAGCTTCAGCCTTGACCCTCCTTATATAGGAGGTTCGGGGCGTCTGGAACCTTCAGGGTGATCTGAACATGACGTACCTGAGCCAACCAGGACGCTCCACGTGGCGAGGTGATGCTGAGGATAAGTTTTTGCCTCCGGGCGCCCGGAACCATCCCGGGCGCCCGGACCCTTATTTTCCAACAGATTCCTTCCTGCAAGAAAACGTTAGTCCGGAGGCAAATATAAGATATATATCCTGCAAAACAGAGTATTAGCACAGTTAAAAATCATACAGAATATTAATTAGATTCCGTCTCTTCGAGACCGGAATTTAGTCAAGATCTCGACTTAGAGTTCCGAAATGGTTCTAAGTAGGATCGGTGCCTAAGTTCTCTTCCCGGGAACGCGTCCTCATAGTCACTCCCCTCCAGTGACTTACCTTCACTTACCTGCCAGACGTTCGGTCAGCCCTTCGACTCGTCTGGGCTTCATGCCAGCTATTCGGTGAGCTTGTCGACCTAACTGGACTTCATGCCAAACGTCCGGTCAGCCCATCGACCCGTTTGGACTTCGTGCCAGCTATCCGGTTGGCCCGTCGACCTACCTGGGCTTCTCCTGCACACTCAATCAGAGTGTTAGACAAAAACAAAACTAACTTAACATATTTTGTCATTCATCAAAACTTGAGTTAGACCGTTAGTGCTAACTGCACCAACAAAAATAACTATCAATATTCACCCCTCCTCCCTCTATCGATTCTCACTAGTCTTACAATTGATATTAGAGCTTGAAGGGCTCTTGATTGGATTAACTGCCAAGGGAGCAAGGAGGCCAAAGATTGAGGGGGAGCAAAGGTGTGATGGTAAATTCAGTTTTAAAATTTCATATTATTTATTTTAAGTGCAGGGAGAGAGGATATTACAAAAAAATGTCCTACTTATAAGATTCAAATGGTATAATCGGAGGCAAAAGAGCAGTCCATGTTCGGAGCCTAGAGGAACAAAGAACACATTTGTGTACTTCAAGTGCAAGTGATCCGGACGCTACAAGAACCAATGCTCTGAGAAGATGATGAAGAAAAAGTCTACAGAATAAGGGAAAATGAACTAGGTAAGTACATTTAATTACAAAAATATCCTTCTTAAATTGCAAGATTTAGTTTTCTCAAAATTATTGCAATAAATTAATTGAATTAATAATCAAAATAATTATCAAGATAAATCTAATTCAAATTGTATTAAATTAAATAATTCATAATTAAATAATAAATAAATAAATCAAGATAATTATAAAAATAATTTGATCAAGTCTAATCTAAAAATTTAAATAACTCAGAATTAAATAATAAATTAATAATAAATATAATTGTAAAAATAAATTTTCAAATTCTAAAGTATAAATTGAAATTTTAATTTGAAATTAAAATTTTAAAATTTAAAAATAAAATTTCAAATAAGATAAATTTTAATTTTAAAAATTTAAAATTAAATCCTAAAAAATCAAAATTAAATATTAAAAATTTAGAAAATAAAAGGTCAAATCTTTAAAATACTAATTTAAATTTAATGCAAAAAAATTCGAATTTAAATTTTCAATTCATTATAATAAATTACCCTTTACTTAAGAATGACTAATTAAAAAAATATTCAAATTTATTTTCAAAAAATGGATATTAAATATTAAAATTTAATAAAATAAATCTATAAATTTTAACAAGTCAAACCTAAATTTAAAAAATTCAAAATTAAATTTTAAAACTAATTACCATAGAGTATCTTATAATTATAGAACTAATTAATAAAATTTATCCAAGGGAAAAAGTAAGTTAATAAAAAAATAAAATATGTCAAAATGGATTGACACATTTGCATTATTAGAAATATCTATGAATTACTTGATTTGTTTAACATACCACATACTTTTCATGTACATGCATATTTTAATAAATTTTCAAATTAAGTATAAATTGAAATTTTAATTTGAAATTAAAATTTTAAAATTCAAAAATAAAATTTCAAATAAGATAAATTCTAATTTAAAAAATTTAAAATTAAATCCTAAAAAATAAAAATTAAATCTTAAAAATTTAGAAAATAAAAGGTCAAATCTTTAAAATACTAATTTAAATTTAATGCAAAAAATTCGAACTTAAATTTCCAATTCATTATAATAAATTATCCTTTACTTAAGAATGACTAATTAAAAAAATATTCGAATTTATTTTCAAAAAATAGATATTAAATAATAAAATTTAATAAAATAAATCTATAAATTTTAACAAGTCAAACCTAAATTTTAAAAAATCAAAATTAAATTTTAAAACTAATTATCATAGAGTATCTTATAATTATAGAACTAATTAATAAAATTTATCCAAGGGAAGAATTAAGTTAATAAAAAATGAAATATGTCAAAATGAATTGACACATTTGCATTATTAGAAATATCTATTAATTACTTGATTTGTTTAAAATACCACATACTTTTCATGTTCATGCATATTTTAATTAATTAATTATATTTATTTATATCATGCCACACATGATAGCTTTAATTTCTTACTTAATCTAGAATAATTAGATAGGAAAAAAATTGTCTCAACTAATGGAAATAATTTTCTAATTAAACTTAAATCTTAAATTAAGTAAAATTGATAAAAGCATCTCAAAAAACTTTAGATTCCGTGATTGCTGTAATATTGTAATAGCTAATACAATATTTTATTTAGGATTTTCAGAAACTATCTAGGTAAATGCTATAATTATTTTTAAATGATTGTTTATCAACTTAGAGAAATTTTTGATAAAAATTAATTAATTTTAACTAAGTTGATAAAAAATATTTTAATATAATTGTGTTTTATATATAATAATTTTGATAAAAATGAAATATTTATTTTTTAGTTAGTTACATGATTTAGTTACATGAGTGTTAGAAAAGGATGTAATTTTGGTAGAAAACATTTAATGACATATTTCTTCAATTTTTTTAAAAGAATGTTCTTTTGATAATTGTCCTTTTAATTTTTATCTTAAAAAAATTGGGATACAGAAAGATTAAATATTACATATAATTATAATCATAGTAATAAATATAATATATTTAGAAATATTATTTTTACATTTATGAATGTTAATTGTATACCAAATATAATAAATTTTAATTAATTAAAATTAACTAAGATTATTTTCTATTATTTACATTAGTCTCTATAAGTACTACGCGATTACAGGAAAAGCCTCAACACTACTGAAAATTAAAGGCAGTTAAAATGGCCTCCGTCCTCAAGCTTCTCTTTCCTGTGTTACTTCTTCATATCTTTGCAGACATCGTCGCAAGTCAGCCATGCGGCCTCACCAGCATTCAGGTGCAGCAGACCAATACAGGCGCCAAGGTCGGGAACGATCCAGTGTTTGAGGTGGAGGTGAAGAACTTGTGCCGCTGCAACGTTGCGAAATTGCTCCTGCGATCGGAGGGCTTCGCGAGCTCCATGCTAGTCGACCCCAAGCTGTTTCGGCGAGAGGGGAACGACTACCTCGTCAACGACGGGAAGAGCATCCAAAGTTCACTCTCTGTCAAGTTCAGATACGCATGGAACAGGGCCTTCACGATGTCTGCTGAAAGCTTCCTAATCCAAGAGAATTGCAAATGAAGAGGAAGCAGAGGATGATTACTGTAAGAGAATAATAATGAGCCATGCATCTTTCTTGTAGTTGACTGGTTCGGATAATTAAATAACATTTAAAATAAAGTAATTGCTCAATTTCGATGAATTAAAACAAGACGTCATGCATTTTTTTTTGGAGTTAGACTCTCTTCTTACGAAGAACTAAAATTAAAACAGTAATTTCGTTTCAGATAATTGACGAACCAAAAATCGAATATTTGGCACGCCCAAGGAATATCTATTCTATATAATAATAATTGGCTTCATAAGAATATTCTATATATTCTTATGAAGCCAAAAGAATATATAGAATATTTGGGAAATTTTAAAAAGGTTAGGGGGCGTTTGGTACGTGCGTTTTCCATTTTCATTTTCTGGAAAACGCGCGTTTTCTGAAAAACGGTGTTTGGTTTGCATTTTCCGCGCGCATTTTCTAAAAAATTAGCTAGCGTTTTCTAGAAAAACAGAGAATGACAAAAAGTCGTTTTCTGTTTTCTAGAAAACGCGCGTTTTCCAGAAAATGAAAATGAAAACGGTGCAAACCAAACGCACCCTTAAGTTTTCCGTTACAAAAGAAACGGGCAAAGATTAGGCTAGGTCGGTACGGTAATATATTTTTTAAATCAATAGTAACTATGGTTTGAATATTAAAATGTATATAGAAAGTATAATTCATTTCTCTAATTTAATTATATACGTACAATTACCAAATTAGATCCATTAAACTTGCAATGTAGATAAATTGATGAAAAAAAATTTCCAGGAAAAAAGAAAACACAAAATTTGTTACTAGTGAATGCAAATGAACTATTTGATGTATTTTATATTGTTTTTCATATTCATATGTGAAGCTTATAGCCTTATACTAGTACAAATGCAGGTGTGTGTGGGCATTATTAATGTAAAGACCAGTTGTTTATTTTAAACATTACAAATGTATGCATGAATGCAAATCCATAAGAACAAAGAGTTATGCCGCAATTTCAAATGGAGAAAATTATAAAAACCTAATTTTAGAGTTCACACTAGGCTAGGCTCAACAATGAAAAGTTTCACGATAATAATCATCTCATGTAGCCTCAACTATTGTCTCTTCTTTAGGGTTCCTTGGTTCTATTTTCTCGAATTCGACTCAGTTGCTTATTTTAAACATTACAAATGTATGCATGAATGCAAATCCATAAGAACAAAGAGTTATGCCGCAATTCCAAATGGAGAAAATTATAAAAACCTAATTTTAGAGTTCACACTAGGCTAGGCTCAACAATGAAAAGTTTCACTATAATAGTCATCTCATGTAGCCTCGACTATTGTCTCCTCTTTAGGATTCCTTGGTTCTATTTTCTCGAATTCGACTCAGTATAAATTATATGGCTCTTTTAAGAAAATAAGATATTAATGTAAGTATTATGAGTTAAGAAGAAGCTCTAGTATTAGAAGAAAGACTCTATATTGATTGATTTTTATATTTTCATTTAATTAGTTTTGACAGTTACTTATAAAAACAAGAGCTGGGATTTCGGATCCGAATATGCAAGATTGAAGTTTAAACCAGTAGCTAGTGGTCCCAGGGTGGTGGCTCATCGGAGACTCGTCGAAATCTTGCCGGAAATAGTTAAACGCTAGCTGAAAAAATAGGGGAAACATATAGGCGTCAATCCCTACTAAAATACTATAAATCCACCAAAGAGATGAAGCTAAAATTCACCAGAAAATCGAACAAGAACTTGTGCAAGCACAGCTCTCAGAACAGAGCTCGGTGCTCGAATTTCTTCAGATTCAATGCAGGAAAAAAATGTTAGAGCTGGAGGAAGAAGTTTCTAAGTTGTTGTGCTTCTTCTCCGGCTACTGCGCATAGTGGTTGGTTGCGCAAGGAGAAGAATTGCGACGTGAATCTAGTTTGGGGGAAGAGTTTAGCCATTTAGGATTTGATTTAGGAGGAATCTAAATTAATATATGAGTTTTGTCGGTATTTCAGTATACCGAAATATTTTAAATCGTTACCATTACCGTTATCGAAAAATTTGGTACCGTATAATATCATACTAAAATTTTCAGTATATTGAAAGTTTCGATATATACGATATTGTTTGGTACAATTTTTCAATATTTCAATATTTTTTCCTGACCCTAGCTTAGTCCGACAAATTCCATGTTCTTTGAGGGTCCCTTGCTCGACCAATTATGTAGTAGAGAAGGAACACCCTCTTTTAATTCCTACTTCCTCTGAAACTTAACAGAAATTTAAAGGAATTCGAATATTGCTCAGAAAAGGGCCTTAACATATTGTGAGATGTCAACTTGAAATTTGAAACATAAGTTGATCGGTTGAGTAGGAAGATTGCTTTCTCAACTGGTGACCATCTTTGGTAAAGTGATTTCGCTTCAATAATTATTAGGAAATTTCCAATTACACCATAAAAAAAAAAAAGACTTTTCACAGCACGTAAATTTACTTTTCACAATGCGCATTACACGCTGCATAATTAAAAGTTGTTGAAAGTCCTTGATTATTGACAGCGTACGCGCTGTGGAAAATATTATCCGCGGCGCGCAACGCACGCCGCGAAAAATAATATCCGCAATGTGCTTTGCATGACGCGGATAATATTTTCCGTAGCGTGTAAAGCACACTGCGGATATTATCTTCCGCGCCATGCAAAACATGCTGCATATATTATTTTCTACGGGTGCGTTGCGCGCTGCGGATAATATTTTCCGCGACATACATTATGCGCTATGGATAATAATCCACAGTGTGCAAGCGTACGTTGTTGATGGTCTTAACTATATTTTTTTAAAAAAATCAATTTGACAAAATAATAAACCAAAATTTTACAACAAATTTAGTGCAAATTAAATCCACACAAAATTAATAAAAGTTAAAGTTTTCATTATACCAAAAAAGATCTAAAGATCTAAAACAAGATACAAAATCTGCAACAAATTAGCTATTCCATTACAACAATTAAACTTACAATCCACATAAATCAGTAGAATATGTATCAATCACACAATGTTATAAATTTAGATAATCATGCAACCGTGCTTCCTATTACGTCATCAAGAAACTGCATTTTATCATTTGGTTGAATTAGGTCCACCTTTTCCAACAAAACCTTATCAACCCAAACTTTTCAAATGATCCACCAAGAATAACGTGATGTACTTTTGTATTAGGATTTGTGGATGCAATTCAACCTTTTGCAATAATTAATTCATTAGCAGACCAATGAAGTAGCTTACATTTAGTATTAGAACAAATATCTCCAACTCACATTTCTCAAATTTGACTGTAAATAAACAATACAAAATTATTAATTCAATCTTATATATTTTTGTAACAATTTTATGATTTAGAAATACATAATTTTATGATAATTGTCTGAAAAATATGACCAAAATCATCACTTTTTTTGCACCAATATTAATATCACTATTGCTACAAAATTCATTCTCAATACCGCTACAAATGCCACCACTATCAATCTAATTCTACAATCAAATCATGTCAAACAATATCCTCATGATAATTCGAAAGTATTTAAGTGCACATACTAAACTTATTTTATATATGTTGTTTACTTACTAACCTATTATGGATGATTTTATTACCAAACATTAATTCTTTATGAAACTGAACACATATACAAACTCACAAGTAAAAGAACAGCTAGAATACATGTACAAGGAGGTATAGAAAACATTTTAGGCTATAAAATAATAATTTTTGTAGTGGGATAGAAAATCCTCTACTTTATAGTGCATTTGAATTAATGATAAAAGTCTTTCTATGTTTTTTTCCCTTCTAAAAGCCAAGTCACTTAATGTAACCATAAGACTTATTCACAAACAAGGCAACATTCGAACAAATTACAAACCAATATCGGTGTTTTCATTTAACATGCCTTATAAAGGTGTCATCTTTTATGACATTGATATTGTAACATTATTTTCAGCAATGTTTGGAAGCATTGAAAATACCAAGTAAAATAATAAAATATAAAATATAAAATATAAAATAAGATGGTTGATGAATAATTATACAATATATTGTAATTACAATGGATGAGCCATCTTTTATAGATCGAGTTGATATTACAGAGATAATGTCCTCTCGAGACGGTTCGATGATTAAGATATGGGGTGCTATCACATGAGGTCTTGGGATCGAAATTCGATGTGTACGAGCATACCTTCCCCTATACCTTAGCCACTTGCACTAATGGCTAGTAGTCACCCATGATTTACCTCCTCCATGTTGGCCTAAGGATGGGTTGGCGGGGGTGAGTGAATCGCCTTTTGCTCTCCAACAGCTTGAGTACTAGGCTCCCCATTTTTTTTCTTGTGACCTTCAATCCAAACATGTAATCTCATAATTTTCGTATCTGCCAAACTTGTCTTTTTCCTTAAATATTCTATATATACAAAATCGTTAGAGCATAATTCAAAAGATGCATATATCATTACTTATTACTTAAATTATAAAAAATTAAAACTAATTACCATAATGTGAGTCAAACGAGCATAACCTCTCCTGCTCATTGTATAAATGTGGTCTTGTTTTTCTCTCAATGCTCTAAATCTTGCACTCTTTTCCTAAGATTAGTTAAAATCGCATAATCAAACTATCCAACATATTAAAACTTAGTAGTCTCTTGCCCAACCATAGCAAGAGAATAAATTCAATGCATTCCCATCCAACTCATGGTCCGAATGAATAAATACTTAAAAGGTAGATGATAATGCCATATGTACAAACAAGTCCCACTGATTTTGGTCTATAAATTCAGGCTTTAACAAACTAAGATCTCGTGAAGCCACTCAACTTGTATTAGCTTCTCATGCAAGTATTTGCAATTTGGATTTTTTATCGCACCACAATTTAGCTAACTTTTGAAATTTTGATTTTTTTTTCCAATCCTCAACTTTATAAACCAGTTGTACATTAAATAACATGAAAATATGTCTACATTTTGTTATAGAAATGAAAATAAAAAATTAAGCAACTAAATATATTACGTGAAGACAACTCCACATCCTATCCTTTACTTCTTTATCAATATCATTCCGTCCATCTAATGTATATGATACAAATTCTTTTATCATGCAACCTAGGAAAGAAGCGTACTTCACTGAATTATCTCCAATCGGCTGTCCAAACTCATTACGCTCCCGCTCTTTGCACTTATCTTGGTCACTAACCATTTTTAACTTTGATGCCCCCCATCCTTTTTTCATATCAATTGTCTCGTCACCAATTGGTTCTTTACCATGCAAATCTTGTGATGAATTGGCTGAATTGTCAGAGTTCATTCTCGATAACCTATTAGTTATATTTTTATATACAATAGCAAAAATAGATATTGAAATGTCTTTAGTAAAATAAACCAAGATTTAAAATAGAATACAATATATCATCTAAATTTCAGTTACATATCCTTTGCTAGATTTTTTTTTACCATTTTACTCATCTTTTGAATGCTATGTAATGACCTGGTCAAACATGTAATATGACATGATGCATTGTTGAAAATAAATAAGTAGACAAATATACTAAAACAATAAATAAAGACTTATGTAAGTATTGATAAGAACATGTATCAATCAAAATAAATAACTATAAAATTTATAGTTGAAAATTTCCATCGTTTCTCAATCACATCAATTCCCTCACACTCATTCCTTGAGTATGGTTCTTTCTCAGTAACGTTAATCTCAAGTAGGGACACATCAGAAGATGTTGATGACATATAAGCATCTTCTTTAAGTACATTCATGTTATGAATACCTCGAGGTGGTGCTTTTAGCAATACATACCAATTTGATTCATCATTATCTCTAGAATAGAATACTTGCTTTGCTTGTGATGCTAAAATGAAAGGATCACTTTCAAAAGTTTTTAGTCCTTGGTGTAAAACCCAAGAGCAAAGCCATGAGAGTCTACACCCAAAGTGGATAATATCATGTTATTATGGAGATATGTGGATATCCTTTTGCACAATAATTGATATCAAAGTCCAGACTACCAGAATGACTAACCGCTGACTATGCACAAGAGTCATGGTCCAATCGAACCATGTAAGTGGAATATTGACCTCGAATGAAAGAAGTAGGGGCTCCTGTGTCCGGATCAAGATGACCAGATACCAGGTAGGAAGTCCTATTAGGCCGAGTGGATTGAGGGACAGGACGACCTGGTGGGTTGAGGATCAAATGTCAGAAAGCCTGTCGTCTTTCATTTGAGGGGGGGGGGGGGATTGTTGGGTTGTAAAGTTACAAACAAAGTCCCACATCGAAAACACATGGAAAAGATCATGAGTTTATAAGGAAAAGATATCTCTATTGGTATGAAGTCTTTTGGGTAGAGCCAAAAATAAAATCATGAGGGCTTAGGCCAAAATTGGATAATGTCATCTCATTATAGAGATATTAAATTCCTTTTGGTCCCAACAGAAGGGACACTTTAAACACGAATGCCTGAATGAAGACAAGATCAAGAAGACAAAGCAAAAGAAAGCACTCAAGGTTGTTGGCGTAGCGGGCCGGCAAAAGGGGAGGGGTAAATTGCTTGAAATAAAAAAAGATACTCTCCTCATTCTTTCAACTCTTCTTAAAGTGCAACAACAATAATAAAATAAAAATGACAAAACTGAGAAAGAGACTCAGGATTGACTTGGTTACAACCTAGGTGGTTGTTAATCCAAGGCGGTTATAAAGCTCACTAAGAATCTCCTTTCTCTGAAGGCCGAGAAGCCTTTTACACACAATGAAATCTCGAACAGTTGCTAGGAAGTTAATACAAGAGTTGATGTCTTATTCCCTAGCTCCAGGACCTTTTTTTATAGCTCCTGGAAACTCTATCCACAGCTTGAAGGTGCCTCCCAAGGGCATGGAGGGCGCCTCCAGCGTGGCAGCAACATATAAGGTTTTATTCGCTGCAACGATTAAAAAACTAGGTCAAGGACGCCCTCCATAAGCATGGAGGGCGCCTCCCATACTTTATGGAGGGCACCCTCTATGCCTCATGAAGAGCGCCCTCTATACCACATGGAGGGCACCCTCTATACCTCATGGAGGGCGTTCTCCACCTGCAGGGTATAAATTACTCCAGCCTTCCTTTAGTTCTTTCGCTGTTGCGTTCGCTTGGGTGATTGTGATCGACCGAAATAGGGCTCACCCGAACCCAATTTCTGACCTTCTCCTCGAGCAGGCTTCCGCTCCCGCTTCTCATCCCTCAAACGCCATGTACATTCTTCTCGTCCATTGGTGTACTCTTCCGTAGCTCTTTCATCCCTCGGACGCACCGAACCCGTCGGCTCTCTTCCCATGACGTCCTTCTCGCTAGCTGCATCTTCCGCTTGACTTCCTGTGCTCCTAAGCTCCTGTACACTTAGACACAGGGATCAAAAACAAACAGGACATAACCTAACTTGGTTGATCACATCAAAACAACCACGGGGTCCAACAATCTCCCCCTTTTTGATGTGCATTAACCCAAGTTCAAGTTAAGATAAAAACAAACAAGTAGTAATTGAAAAATAAATATTTTAAGCATATATTTGCAATAAAATAAATTACAACATAAAATTTAATTCAAATTGAAAAAAAAATCTTAAATAAAAAAACTTAACTTCCCCTAATTCCCCTGGAACTTGTACCTATTTCTCCCTATTTGATCACATAAAAAACGCTTGCATTAGGTACAAATTTCTAAGTTAATGATTTTCTAAAAAAACTTTTAGAAATTTTGAGATAATAAAAAATATTAAAAATTTTTAAAACAATTTCTAAGTTATGAAATTTTCAAATAATTGACAAGGATTTAAAAGCATTATCTTAATCACATGTTTATCAGTTTGTCAATTAAATTTTAATTCGATAATCGACTTCCAAGCTGTGGCGAGGCACTAGGCCTTCTTAGTTATTGGATCATCAACCACTTCTAGACAAAGACTTTTAAGGAATTTAAACATTTAATTTTTCTGAAAGCCTTAAATTAAAAAAATTTAAACTGAGTACGATTTCGAAACCCAATATAGGTTCCTTCCTACTGGGTTGCTTAAATATCTGGGGGGTACATATCCTCTAGGTATTCATCTAAGTTGTCTTTGATGTTTTCTAATGTACCAGTTTAACTTTTCATAAATTCTAAGTTTTGATTTTTGAAAGTTATTTTTCAAACATATATCTTTTTTTAAGCCGTCGATTTGCAATTTCAAGTTATCATTTTCAGATTTTAAACTGTTTAAGTATCCTTTTAAATCAATGTTCTCTTTTTCTAGTTTTACTAAATCTTTTGTAAGAACTTTGATAAACTTAAAAGACTGCTTAGAAGACAGAGCACGTACCTTACTTACCTAATTCTGATGCTCTCCCTTCATCGCAGCTTTCTTCTTCTGATCCTCCCCCTTCATCGATGCTCATCTCTGAGCTGATTTCTTTTTCCACTTAATGGTTGGCCATTAGAGCTAGTCCCGAGAAGGTTGCGACCTCGGAATCAGAGGATGATGAATCATCCCATGTAGCCTTCAGGGTCTTATATTTGGAGGATGTTGGTCTTTTATCTTTCTCTTTGTCTCCTTTCTTCAATTTTGGATAGTCATCCTTGATGTGCCCTTCTTCGTTGCAGTTGTAGCATTAGATCTTTCTTTTGTTTCGGTAATCCCTCTTTGTCTGTGATTTAAATTTATTAGATCGAATAAATTTATTGAATTTTCTTACCATAAGGCTGCTTCATTTTCACTGATTGATTCGTCGGAGTCTAAATTGTTTGTCCTTGCCTTCAGGGCAATGTTCTAACTCGGTTCTTTTCTTTGTCCTACACACCGAAATTCATGTAATTCAAAAGTAGAGAAAAGACTTTCTAACGTACTTACCTCGAGATCCTTGGATATTTAGTAGGAGTCTACTATAGATATCCATCCAGGTGTTCTTGGGAACACACTTAGAGCATACCTTTGTGCATACCGATTCGTTTCCATTTCTCCGAGGTTTGTTAGTCCTGTGATCAATTCCTTGATTCGTCCGTGTAGTTATACTACTGACTCTCCTTCTTCCATCCGGGGGTTCGTCAGTTGATTCCGGAGCATGTCCCGTCTCGCGAGCTTTGTTTCGGAAGTCCCTTCATGCAACTCCAAGAACTTTTCCCAAAGCTCATTCACGGAGTTGTAATTTCCGATCCAATTTACTTCCTGGGGTGGAAGCACACTAAGCAAGTGGAACTCGACTCGTCCGTTCACTACGAAATCTACTTGCTCCTTCTTGGTCCAATGATACTCTTCTTTTTCTTCTCCTTGGGGGCTTTTGGGAGCTTGATATGCGTAAATTATATACACTTTTATGCATACTTTGATGCACATCTACTTGTACTTTATTCATATAATGTATGCTTATCGCACCCTATTTCATTATAATATCATACTTCCATTATATTCTGTTCGGAGATCTGCTCTTTACTTGTTTGATTGATAGGACGTGATTTGGAACAATAAATGAAGTCTAGAGCTTCTAGAGTGTCACGGGCATGCGAAAACTAAGTTCTTCCAAGTTCTGGCTGTGTGGAGACTACATGGCCCTGTGGAGGCCGTGTGGGGGTGTGTTGAGGCCGTGTGAATGTCACACGGCCGTGTGAAATTTTCAGCATTGCAGACCAAAAGTAAAATGGACATAACTTTGTATTCGGTTGGAGTTTTGGGCTGTTATTTATACCAATTTGTAGATAACTTCAAGATCTACAACTTTGATGAAGACTTCAACTAGAGAAAACCCCATCTTCATACTATAAATTTGATGAAGTAATAAGTCACAATATCAAACTAATATATCTAAGTGTTGAAGTAATAACTTTGAACCGGTTTAAAAAATTTTCCTTGTTGAACCGATTAATTTTTTCCACGCTTGAACCAAACCCTATGCCCTCTTAAACTTTTTTTTTTGTCGTTTCTCTTCTCATCACCTTGCGCCTCTTCTCTCTTTTGTGTATTTTCGCCTGACGCACCCTTTGCCCGACGATCTTCGACTCCCCCCGCGACGTACGGAGATCCACTTCACCCAGCGACCTTCGAGTCCCCCCCCCTCCCCGACGCATGAAGATCCTTTCCTCTCTACAACACTAGGTTTTGTTCCCTTTCCTACCCCTTCTTTCCTTTCCTCTCTGCCTCTCCGTTAGGTTTCTGATTCTCTCATGGAATTTTTTGTATAATGAGCCACTATGTAAAATACTGGAAAAGGGAGAATAATAATAAGGGAATTTTTCGAAATTTTTAGAAATTTTTTAGGAATTTTTCGGAGACCGTATGGACGAGTTTACGGGGATAAATTTGAGCCCTGGAAAGACCTGTTTAAGATATCCATTTAAATGAGGAAAAGATTATTTTTTTTCTTTTCCTTTCTATTTGTTTTTTTTCTTTCTCCCCGACGCCATTTCCTCGCGCCGAGCCTCCTTCTTCCGATCCGTGCCCTAACCGCATGAGACGGTTCTCCTCCTCTCCTCGTCTTCTCTCCCGAGCCTCAGCCGAAGTCGCTCTCCCTAAGCCCTACTGTCCTCTCCCTTTTCTCTCCTCTACCGCCGGCCAAGCTTCGTCCTCCCTCGGAGTTATCTTCGGCCAAGAGAGGTTTTTGGTGCCGAGCCTCCACCTTTCGTCTCCTCCCCGACGTCGACGCCATTGGATTGATTCGGTGTAAATCCGATCGCCGGCCGCCCTCCTCTGCCTCCCGATCCTCACCTCCCATTCTCTCTCGCGGCGTTGTGCCCTAGACTTGTCCTTGCGCGCCACTGCCGACCGCCGGATCGGGCTGTTCCAGCCTCTTTGAGCCTAGCCTCTCCACGCCGACCCCTTATCTGAACCCTAGTCGCGACGAGAGGCTGCTGGGAATACCCCCTCCGAGCTGTGCCCTAGCAACGTGGTCTCACTGCGCCACACCAGTCGCCATCGGATCAAGCCGAAGCCACCACTGATCGCCGAAGTGGAAGGGCTATCAGGACTCCAAGGGTCAGCGATCGAGTCTTCTTCTTTTCCGACTTGGTGCCCTAGTAGTGATCTTTGAGGTAGTACTCGGCCCTAACCTCTATTTTGGATATCTGATCTTTAAGAGGGTTGATTCTGGATTTATGGTTTCATGATCTACTGGTTTCATCCACCACATCACTAGTAGCTGGAAGTTTTCTCCGCCAGAATCATTGATCGTCATCAACAACCGGAGAGGAAGAGGTTATGAGAATGAACTATCATTGGAATTAGGTTGTTAGGTGGATGCCTTGTTGATTTCTTGATTTTCCTTCTTGATCCAGTTGGTGAAGTAGTCCAACAGCTATGTCTTCCAGCAGTGAACACATAGGCAAGGATGTTTTATCTGCCTTGAAGTCATTTATACCAGTCATAAGTGGTCTTCTTGCTGGTTTTGTTTTCCGAACCAATCTATTTGGCATCTGTAAGCTTAAGGTTATCACAATTTTCAATTTGAATTTGCTAATGTTGATCCACTTTCACTTATGGGACCATGTGTGAACATTAAGCTTCTTTTACTGCCATTACATTAGTTTCTGTATTTTTTTCTCAGATATATGAGCTATTTATGTTTGTTAAATTAAGCTCCTTTTCCTGCCATTACATTAGTTTATGAAACTGTCACTAAAAGTTCACATACATAAAATTAAGAAACTGTTCTTTTGTTCAGGAACTGTCTTATGGTTTTTGCATGCACAACAAACAAAAGGCTGATAATAAAATTTATCAGTTTAAAAGAAATCAATGATTCATCCCTGGGTTGTCAGGTATCCTTTGTGGGAGGGCGTGGGTGTGTGAGATTTCTTTATTGGAGGTTCTTTACACTTGAATGTGAACGAAGGATTTGATTACGTGCAGATTTCTTTTTGCACATGAATACAACAAATTACCATTTGGGAAAAGAAAAATCAATGAGTGGTGAACTTGTTGCGGGTACAATGCAATGAACCAGGCAAGCATATTTAAATATAATAAATATTCATTATGGTGGCAACTATGGTATCATGATTTAGAGAAAAAAAAAACTAATATTAAAGGGAATTTAAGCATTTGTTGAATAGATATAGTCAAGGATCAAGGATAGACAAAGTCTGAGAAACATAAGATTATCTACTTCATCTTTGCTATTATCTTTCATTTCTTGCTGTCGATTATGTTTTGACAATTTCTTATTCTTGCAGTTCCCCAAAAAGTTAACATCACTATTTTCATGGTAATTTTTGTTGTATCCAAGTTCATCCCCTTCAAGTGCCAATATCAGAAGAAATCCACATATATATAATATCGACCATCAGGTTCAGGCAAGTTTGTCTTCATTCTTTGTATAGAGCACATTTTTTTTTTAAAAAAAAATAGGAACAAACAAATATTTTGACCTGTTCAATTTATTGATGAAACCTCCCATAATGTTTATATATAACATCCGTCTATTAGTTAGTTTCTTAGATCATATATTTTTCATTACTTTGTCATTACCTTGTAATTACCTTACAGTTACCTTTACACATACTTGAAGAAAGGAAAAAGAGCTGAGTATGTGTCATTTGTGGATCCTGATCACATACCTACATACGATGTGGGTGAAGAAAGCAGTAAATTATCACAACATATTGCTGCTCAGTTGAGAGTATCGAACGGAGATAACATCTGCTTCATCCCATATAACACTGGGTAAGATTTTAATTATTTATCAATTCCTACTACTTGTTAGTCAATGTTATATTTTCATTTGTAGAGGTACCATTGGATCTTGACTATAATTAATGAAGATAAGAATATGATATATTTATTGGACTCTTTGAGTAATAGGAACCGAGACTATGCTTGACAAACTATTGTGACCAAATAAGTAGTAGATTATACTGATTTTGAATGCATTCAATTCATTATAGGTTATAAAAATAATGCTCTATTATTTACAATATAGTGGGGTCAAGATATACAATGCATCAAGGGGTATTTCAAAAGGACCAGGTGTTAAACAATTGACAGTATGTATTGTGACCATGTATTTAGACAATAATTAATAATTTTTATTATTTGGATTGTGACTTCTTGCATGACATTTTCAATTTTATTAGGGTAATTTTAAACAAAATGGTGGTGTTGAATATGGATATTGTGTGATGCAATACATGAAAGAGATAGTCTTGGATGAAGATCCACAATTGGAGAGAAAGGTGAATTTCTTCTTTATGAAATATTTTCTTTATAAAATATTGAGTCATTTTTTATTGATCCTCAAACTTTTGTTAATGTTTCAGTTTGCAGCATCAAAAAATAAATAGTATTACAATCAATCTCAGTATGATGAAGTCAGAAGTGAATGGAGTGAATTCGTCTACTTCTATGTGGGTGCCTAAGTGTAGGCTATGATATAAATTTTAGACATGTATTTAGAGATTTATGGATACAAAAATTTTTGGGTTATGGTTAAACATGTCTTTTATGAATACACTTTTGGATTGTATTTGATACATATTTGTGATATATTTGTTTAATTTTGGTGGTAAAAAATATTGTGTTTTAGTAAAATATTATAATATAAATTTTTGTCAATTAAAATTTTATTGCAGTAAAATATGGTCAATTACTTTGATACTATAAATAAATGATGAAGTAATACAACAAAAAAGACTTAACTAAATTTAAATAGTGGTGTAGTTAAAGAAACTATTTACTTCACTACTGATCAAATTTATGAAGTAGTTTGTATAAATTACTTCGTTATATTGAATTTTTTGTTGTAGTAAAATATACTCTATTACTTCTATACTACGATGAAGTAATACAATAATAAATACTTCAACCAAGACAAATTATGCAGAAGTAAAATTAAACATTTACTGCACCAGAATTCAAAAATTGTGAAGTTGTATACCTATTTTACTTCGACAAAAACGAAACCTATGAAGTAATAAATCATCAACTACTTCGGTCATTTTACTGGTCTCGATGAAGTAATAGAGTTTTTTTACTTCGAAAACGGTCCGATTTTGAATCGGTTTTGGACCGGTGATAGACTTCGGTAACCGTGTGGTGAAGTAAAAAATTAACTCTTTTAATTCACGTGCGTCTACTTCGGTAATTATCTACCTATTACTTCGGATAATATCCGAAGTCTATTATAGATTTTCACATAGATATGTCATACTTCCATATATTCTATTCGGAGATCTGCTCTTTGCTTGTTTTGATTGATAGGACGTGATTTGGAGCACAAATGGATTAAATGAAGTCTAGAGCTCCTAGAGTATCACGAGCATACAAAAATTAAGTTCTTCCAAGTTTTGGCCATGTGGAGACCACATAGCCGTGTGGAGGCCGTGTGGGGGGCATGTTGAGACCGTGTGAATGTCACACGGTCGTGTGGAATTTTCAACATTGCAGACCAAAAGTAAAATTGACATAACTTTGTACTCGGTTGGAGTTTTGGGCTGTTCTTTATACTGATTTGTAGATAATTTCAAGATCTACAACTTTGACAAAGACTTAAACTAGAGAAAACCCAATCTTGATGGTGTAAAAGACGTTGCAATGATACATACCCATGCAGAGCCAAGCCAAGGGTCATGCAAGGGGTGTATGAGCTCCACACAGCCGTGTGAGCCACATGGCCCATGACCGTGTGAGCCACATAGCCCATGGTCGTGTGAGCCACACGGCCTTCAATGTTTCCAGAGAGCAAGATGTTTCAGGCTGTGTGAATCCATACGACCGTGTGGTTTTGGCAGAGAAGAAAAAGAACATGGACGTGTGAGCCACACGACCGTGTCACACCACCAGAGAAGAAAGTGCACATGGCCATGTCCAGGCCACACGTCCGTGTCACGGGCCGTGTGGTGCCTATACCTAGCCTATAAAAGGGGTTTTCTTCCCCTTTTCTCTTATCTTGGGTGATCTTTGGGTTGGGGCTCTTCCCCATTGCTTGGGGAAGGGTTCTTCCCCTTGGGGGAAACCTGGATCTTCCATCCTTCGCCGATCCGTCCACCTCCGGAGCAAGGATTGCATCCAAGAAGACCGGTACTACATGGATAAGCTTTCTCTTCTCTTCTCCTTACATTTTGAGTTATAGATTGCTTTACGTCTTGTTTCTTGGTTGTATTCTCTTGCAATGAAGTAGATCTCTAGATCTAGGATGTAGGGAGTATTTATGATGTGATGGATGATGTAAAACTATGTAGATGTGTCATGATTCTATTCAATGACTTGTTGATGCCTTGTTCATGTTTGATGATGTGTGTGTGAATGCTTATATATATCTTTTGCATGTTTTATCAAATAGTTGTGTAGAATTGTTAATCCTGTAGGGGGGATACACTAGATCATATGACCGAGGGGCGTCGTGACCGAGCTACCCCGCTAACGGACGTCTAGGGTATCACCTTGAAATGAGAAGAAAATCTCTACAAGGAAGTTGGGGATCAGGCGTAATCTCTATTTTTATTTCTATGTTATTGTGTGTTAGTGTGTTTCTGTGTTGTATGACCGAGGGGTGTCGTGACAGGGCTGCCCCGCTAACGGACTTCATGGGAATCACTTCCATTTAGTAGCATAGGACATGGAGCAGGAGATCATGCCGACTTATCCACTGCTGGGGAGAGTCAGTAATGAATCTAACTTCCTACAAGAGCATCAACATAGAGGATAGAAACTAAACAATCTATGTAACATCGCCTAGCATTACAAGGAAACCGAAATCCTAGAATCTATCATGCTTCATTCACTACGCTCATTCTCTCTCTCTACTCTCTCTCTTTTCTCTTCTCTTTCTCTTTAGAGTTTGTTAACAACTTTAGATTGTCTAGATAATTCATCGTGCGAAGTTAACTAGTGCTTAATCAATAATCCCTGTGGATTCGATATCTTTTTATTATTAACGATGTAACTGTACACTTGCGGTGCGTAACAGAGCTACAAAATCATATTTAATTATTAATAATATTTCAAAATTGGTTTTGAAAAATACCTCCATTCGTTTCTTCCACGACGCAAAATCTCTCTCGAATTTAGGTGGGAAGATTGTCGGTCCGGCCATCGTCTTGATCTTGTTGCTTCAAATGGCGGTTAGTCCTTCTGAGGCGATTGGGCTCTGATACCACTTGTTGGTGCAGCGGGCCAGCAAGAGGGGAGGGGTGAATTGCCTGAAACAAAAAAAGATACCCTCCTCGTTCTTTCAACTCTTCTTAAAGTGCAATAACAATAATAAAATAAAAATGACAAAACTGAGGAAGAGACTCGGGATTGATTTAGTTACAACCTAGGTGGTTGTTAATCCAAGGCGGTTGCAAAGCTCACTAAGAATCTTCTTTCTCTGAAGGAGGAGAAGCCTTTTACACAAAATGAAAGCTCGAACAGTTGCTAGAAAGTTAATACAAGAGTTGATATCTTATTCTCTAGCTCCAGGGCCCTTTTTATAGCTCCTGGAAACTCTATCCACAGCTTGAGGGTGCCTCCCAGGGGTATGGAGAGCGCCTCCAGCGTGGCAGCAGCGGATAAGGTTTTATCCGCTATAACGACTAAAAAACTAGATCGAGGGCGCTCTCCATAAGCATGGAGGGCGCCTCCCATACTTTATGGAGGGCGCCCTCTATGCCTTAGGGAGGTCGCCCTCTATACCACATGGAGGGTGCCCTCTATACCACATGGAGGGCGCCCTCCACTTGTAGGGTATAAATTGCTCCAGCCTTCCTTTGGTTCTTCCGCTGCTCCGTTTGCTTGGATGATTGCGGCCAACCGAAATAGGGCCCACCCAAACCTAATTTCCGATCTTCTCCTCAACCAGGCTTCTGCTCCAACTTCTCGTCCCTCGAACGTCACGTACATTCTTCTCGTCCACCTGTGTACTTTTCCGCATCTCTTTCGTCTCTCGGATGCATCGAGCCCATCGATTCCCTTCCTGTGCCATCCTTCTCACAAGCTGCGTCTTCCGCTCGACTTCCTATGCTCCTAAGCTCCTGCACACTTAGACACAGAGATCAAAACCAAACAGGATCTAACATAACTTGGTTGATCACATCAAAACAACCACGGGGTTCAACAAAGGTCACTTGGTATGAGTCTTCATCTGATGGATCGAAAGCTGACAAACCAAAGTAAACTAGCTACCTCACACTGATGGCAACTAGAGGTAAATCAGATCAAGAAAAAGAATCTGAATGCAAGTCAAGCAACGAATCCGTTTCTATTTTAGACAAACTAACTAGGGTAACATTTAATTATATTATAAATTTTCTAAAAATTATTTCCTGTTTAAACAAGAAAATAACAAAAACTTAGAAACATACTAAACTCTTCCTTAAGGAAAATAACATCCTTAAGGAACAATTATGCTTGACCTCCTTAACTGACCAAGTTCAAAATAAAAATTAAACTCAAGCTAAAAATCTCGAGGAAGAAAATTCTATCTTGAAAAGTTAAGTTAAAGAGTTGAAGGAACAGTTAGAAAAGTTTACCTCTGGATCCAAGTATATAAACATGATACTTGGATCCCAAAGAGTTGTGTATAATAAATCCGGACTTGGATACAAGTCTAACTCTACATTTAAATCATTTGTAACCCTAACTCAAAATAAAAAAAAATAACTAAAGCTTATGTTCCAAAAGCGTGTCTAACCACGCAAGTAGGACTCAATCAATACTACGTACCAAAAATAAAATTCACTACCTAAATCAAAATAAACCAAATAACTCACTCTTAATCTCAAAAATTAAACCTTCAAAACTAAATTCAAACCTAAAGAATAAAATCAAATCAAATAAATTAAAATGTAAGCCTAAGTTAAATACAAAATTAATCTATACTCAAACTATAACCAAGTTTATTATAACTATAAAGCAAATCGACACAAACCTAAAACCTAAACTCAAACTTCAATAATTTAGGGGAGGCTCCAAATTAGTTGGCACCTCTTAAAATAATAAAGTTACTCGGTTGAGTAATTAGGACTAAGATAAATAGGGACAAATGTTTAACTTGATAGAAGGTACTTGTTGATGGGTGACTCATATTTAGATGAAGGTCAATGTGAGAGATTCCATGGAAGAAAAATCTGTTAAGATTTTTTGTAATAAAATTCTGTTATGATTTTATATAATAGAATTCTGTTACGATTTTCATAATAAAATTCTGTTGCGATTCTTCATAACAAAATTTTGTTACGATTTTACCAGGTCTGGAGTTTCTGTACTATTTATAGGAATCATTGTAAACTTATTGTACAATGATGAGAATCATTGAATGTGATTTTCTTGAGTAGAGAGAATTCTAATAAAGTTTCAGCCTTTTTGGTAGAGTCGGCATGCCGTCAAACCCTATAACTCTTCTTCTTCATCTTCTTCTCCTCTTTCCTTGTGTTTGCTCCTTTTGTGCATCTTTGTCTCATTTCTCCATGCGATCTCTTTCTCTCTTCCTCTTCTTCTACATTGGAAGTTGAGAGGTGTTGCCCCACCTCTTTGTGCAAGATTGGTATCAGAGTTATAGGTTTTGGTGGATTTCTTCAACATGTCGGGGATGAATTTTGTGAAGTTTTATATGGTGAATTCTGATGGAACCGAGAACTTCAAATTATGGAAAGAAGGGTCAAGGATTTGTTGGTGCAACAAGGCATGGTGAAGGTGCTAGGAGAAAGGAAACCAAAAAGTATGGAGAGAACATATTGCGAAGAACTTCAAGCGAAGGCAGTGATAACAATCAGGCTTTGTCTTAAAGATGATGTGATGTACGTTATCATGGATGAGGAGTCATCGGTGACAGTTTGGCAAAAATTAGAAAGCCGGTACCTGTCAAAGTCATTAACAAACAAGTTGTATCTCAAGCAGAAATTATTCTGACTTAAGATGATAGAAGGAACCGATCTAAATCAGCACATCAACGTATTCAACCAGATTATGAGTGATCTGAAGAGGGTTGATGTGAAGATCAAGACAAGATGCTGATGTTGTTGAATTCTCTACCTTCATTTTCTACGTACGAGAATTTGGTTACTACTTTAATATGGGGTAAGGAAACTCTCAAATTGGAGGAGATCACAGGTGTGTTGCTAGATTTTCACCAAAGGAAGAAAACAAGCGATGAAGTTTCTCAAGGAGAAGGACTAATGTAAACAACAACCAAGAGTGTGGTAGGAGCAAATCTCGACATGAATCGGGTAACAACAACAAGGCTCATTCTAAGTTGAAAAGGAAGAAGGTGATCACATGCTACTGTTGGACCCCGTGGTAGTTTTGATGTGATCAACCAAGTTGGTTAGGTCCTGCTTTGTGTTTGATCCCTGTGTCTGAGTGTGCAGGAGCTTAGGAGCACGGGAAGTCGAGCGGAAGACGCAGTTAGCGAGAAGGACGGCACGGGAAGGGAGCCGACGGGCTCGGTGCGTCCGAAGGATGAGAGAGCTGCGGAAGAGTACTCCGGCGGGCGTGAAGAGTGTGCACGGCGTTCGAGGGACGTTAAGCCGGGACGGAAGGCTACTCGAGGAGAAGGCTGGGAATTGGGTTTGGGTGAGCCCTATTTCGGTTGGCCGCAATCACTCAAAAGAACGGAGCTTCGAATGCCAAAGTGAAGAAGGAATGGAGTCAAAAGAGGCTAGAAATTACTGTAGCTTGAAGGCGCCTTAAACAAGCATTGAAGGTGCCTTGAACATTGAAGGCGCCTTCATTGCTTGTTGAAGGCGCCTTGAGCCAGGTCAGAATGACCGTTCGAGCACCGGATAGAATTCTATCCACTCACTGAGCTGGAGGCGCCTTGGACCTTGTTGGAGGCACCTTGGACCATCGGGATAGAATTTCCAAGAGCTATAAAAAGGCCCCTGGAGCTCGGAATTCAACAACAATTCAAGCAATCAATATGTAAGCAATTCCTAAGCAACTAGTGAGCTTCAAAAGTATAAAAGGCTTCTCCGCCTTCAGAGAAGGAGATTTTTCTTACTGCGCTCTTTTCTACTATCCTGGATTAACAACCTCCTTGGTTGTAACCAGGTTAAATCCCTAAGTCTTTTCTGTTCCTATTTCTTTTTCTGTTTCATTAATTTAGTTGCTGTTATTTTTATTGCTGATTTAATTCTGAGTTGAAATCCGAGCAGGGTAGTTTTTTTCTTGTTTTCAGCAATTCACCCCCCTCTTGCTGGTCTACGCTGCACCAACAATTGGTATCAAAGCCAGACCACTCAGAAGGACTAACCGCCGACTGACGCACAACAATCAAAACGATGGCCGGAGACAATGACTACCCACCTGCATTCGAAGGGGAGTTTGCTTCATGGAAGCAAAAGATAGAGGTATACCTTAACTCTGATTTTTCTATTTATTTTATAATGAAATCTGGTTATGAAGCACCAATGAAAGAAAACGGAGAAGAGCTCGAGAAATACCTTTGGAATGAGAAGCAACGTGACGAGTTTATGGCAAATGCATGGGCTGAATTTCATCTTCTAACCACAATACCAAACGAAGATCTCGACAAAGTTGGAGAGTACAAGAGCACAAAAGAACTTTGGGAAAAGTTCTTAAAACTCCACGAAGAACAAATTGAAGTTGAATCCGACTCCTCGATAGACATTGATCTGACGTCAGAAGACTCCGAAACTGAGGTAAGTGCCAAGATAGAACCAGCAATCGAACTCCATCTTGAAGACCTAGAATGCTCATCACAAATGAGCATTGATGAAGGGGGAGAAACATCAGAAGACGAAAACAACTCAACAGGGGGAGAATCAACCGCCGACAAGGTAAGTCAGGTATGATCTCCACCTCTTGGCAAATTAATTATTTCAATTGAAATATTGCCGAAAGGTTTTCGTGAATTATAAATTATTTCATCGAAAGAATATTTTAAATTAAAAACTGAAAAACTATTAAAGAATATTGAGTTAAAAGACACAATTTGTCAATTAAAACTAACAATGGAAAATGTATAATTTTTTGCATGCTCAATATTTTTTGCCATAATTCTAAAAAACTCTGAATTAAGAACTTATGAGAAGTTAAAATGGAAATTTAAAAAACATAATATTTGATCTTAGTTGAAATATTAGACTTAGCGTTTTCAGAGAAGAAAATTAAACAGTAAATTTCTTTATAAAGCTTTGTCAAGGAAGTGGTTGTTGCTCCAATAACCAAGAAGGCCTAGTGCCTCGCCACAACCTGGAAGCTGAAATATTGAAATGAAAGGTTTAATTAACTTTCTGAAAAAGCATTTAAAAGTTAGAATTAAATAATGCTTTGAAAGTTTGATCAAACATTTTTGAAAATTTTGTTTATAAATTCATTGGTAAGAATATTTTTCTGAAAAGTTCTGTTTGAAAATTCATTTACTTAGAATTTTTTTTAAGTTCCCTCTAATTAGGACCCCATTTTTGCTGTGATCAAAGGGGGAGAGAAAAGTACAAGTTTAGGGGGAGTTAGGAAAATTAAAATTTTATCTATTTTTCTCTAAACTGTGTTGCAATTTTACTTATTGCAAATTTAAGCTTAATTATGTTAGTTTAGTAATTTTCTTTAAAATTACTATTTATGTCTATTTTAACCCTAACTTGAACTTGGGTTGATGCACATCAAAAAGGGAGAGATTGTTGGACCCCGTGGTAGTTATGATGTGATCAACCAAGTTGGTTAGGTCCTGCTTTGTGTTTGATCCCTGTGTCTGAGTGTGCAGGAGCTTAGGAGCACATGAAGTCGAGCGGAAGACGCAGCTAGCGAGAAGGACGGCACGGGAAGGGAGCCGACGGGCTCGGTGCGTCCGAAGGACGAGAGAGCTGCGGAAGAGTACTCCGGTGGGCGTGAAGAGCGTGCGCGACGTTCGAGGGACGTTAAGCCGGGACAGAAGGCTACTCGAGGAGAAGGCCGAGAATTGGATTTGGGTGAGCCCTATTCTGGTTGGCCGCAATCACCCAAAAGAACGGAGCTTCGGAAGCCAAAGCGAAGAAGAAATGGAGTCAAAAGAGGCTGGAAATTACTGTAGCAGGAAGTTACTGTAGCTTGAAGGCACCTTAAACAAGCATTGAAGGCGCCTTGAACATTGAAGGCGCCTTCATTGCTTGTTGAAGGCGCCTTGAGCCAGGTCAGAATGACCGTTCGAGCACCGGATAGAATTCTATCCACTCACTGAGCTGGAGGCGCCTTGGACCTTGTTGGAGGCGCCTTGGACCATCGGGATAGAATTTTCAGGAGCTATAAAAAGGCCCCTGGAGCTAGGAATTCAACAACAATTCAAGCAATCAATCTGTAAGCAATTCCTAAGCAACTAGTGAGCTTCTAAAGTATAAAAGGCTTCTCCGCCTTCAGAGAAGGAGATTTTTCTTACTGCGCTCTTTTCTACTGTCCTGGATTAACAACCTCCTTGGTTGTAACCAGGTTAAATCCCTGAGTCTTTTCTGTTCCTATTTCTTTTTCTGTTTCATTAATTTAGTTGCTGTTATTTTTATTGTAGATTTAATTCTGAGTTGAAATCCGAGGAGGGTAGTTTTTTTCTTGTTTTCAGCAATTCACCCCCCTCTTGTCGGTCTACGCTGCACCAACAGCTACAAGTATGGAGACAAAGGCCATATGAAGAGAGATTGTCCAGAGATAAAGAAACATGTTGCAGAAAACAAAGGTAGTTCAGTAAAATATGTAAATATAGTTAAATAGGAAAATTCATAGAGCGGTGATGGAGATATGCTATTAGTTATGTTGAGTTTGAAGCAGCTGACGGATGCATGGATTTTAGACTCTGCATGTTCAGATCACATGACTCCAAAAAAGGATTGGTTTCACACCTATTGGATATTGGATAGAGTTCAGTGTTGATGGGAAATGATGCGTCATGTAAAGTTATCGGCATAGAAAATGTCAGAATCAAGATGTTTGATGGTGTGATTAGAAACCCTATGTGATGTCAGATATATAGCAAAGTTAAGGAAGAACTTGATCTCGCTAGGCACACTATGGTATTGATTGTAGTTATAAATCAATGAGAGGGGTGATAAAAGTCAGAAAGGGAGCTCTGATGGTAATGAAAGGACAAAAGCTAGCAGGGAACATCTATAAGTTGATAGAGACTATAGTTGTATGTGGAGTCTCCTTGGTGGAGTATGAATCAGACAGTATTGTCTTGTGACATATACGGCTAGGGCATATGGGTGAACATGGGATGCTAGAATATCATAAGAGAGATTTGTTGAAAAGTATCAAGACGTGCAAGCTTAAATTCTATAAATTCTGTGTTCTTAGAAAACAAAGCAAAGATGTGAAGATGACATTTCTTCATGGAAATTTAGAGGAGCGGATTTTTATGTCACAACTTGAGGGATTTAATTAGTCCAGACAAGAGCGGTTGGTTTAGGAGTTGAAGAAATCACTCTATAGATTGAAACAATCTCCTAGGTAATGGTACAAACGTTTTGATTCATACATGATTCAAAATGGATATAAGAGATGTGAGTATGATTGTTGCATATATGTGAAGAGCCTTGAAGATGGGAATTTGGCATGAAAGATTTAGGAGAGGCCAAAAGATTCTTGGGATGGAGATTCACAGGGATAGAGCTGTAGGGAGATTATGGTTGTCTCAATGTAGCTATATGGAGAAGGTGTTGGATAGGTTTAACATAAAGAATGCAAATTCGGTGAGCACACCCCTAGTGCATCACTTCAAGTTATCCAGTACACAGTGTCTGAAGATGAATGACAAAATACAAGAAATGTCAAAGGTTCCTTTTGTCAGTGCAGTTGGTTGTCTGATGTATGTCATGGTTTGCACAAGACCAGATTTGGCACAAACAATGAGTATGGTGAGCAAGTTTCTCTCAAATCCTAGTCGTCAACATTGGGATGAGGTGAAGTAGATTTTCAGATACTTGAGAAATACAACTGATTATGACATTATATTCAGTAGACAATCGAAAGATCCTTTAGTTACTGGGTACGTAGATGCAAACTATGCAGGAGATTTAGATGACAAGAAGACTTTGTTGGATCGAGACGCGCTAGAGGGGGGGTGAATAGCGCTCGTGGATAAAATCGTTCTATTATCGGAATCGTAAAAACTATCGGAGAAGTAACGCAGCGGAAAGTAAACAAACACACAGAAAGACAAGAGAATTTACTTCGTTCGGAGCCTGTGACGACTCCTACTCGAAGGCCCGCGATCCTTGATCGCTTTCCGTGGGCAACAACTATAAGCTCGACAAGAGTACAAGTATTACAGTTAAGTATAATGAAAAAGTACAGTTATACCGACGACAATATCGTAATCTGAAGATTTCGGAGCTCCGGGTCATCGGTGTCTCGTAGCAGCACTTCGGGATCGTCTCGTGAGCAGCTTGTAGCAGAAAGATTGCTTGGAAGTTATTTTTTAGAGCTGCTGGTCGAAACCCCTTATAAAGGGTGTTCAAGGCGCCTTGAACAGCCGAGTCAGCCGCGGAGATGAGGAGCGAACTGGTCGAATCTTATCACAGACTCAAGGCGCCTTCCACTGTTCACAGGGCGCCTTCATCTGTTCAAGGCGCCTTCCACTGTTCATCAAGGCGCCTTGAACAGCTTCTCGCAGCCAGCTCCAGCCTTGCATCCGAGGCGCCTCCAAGCTCCATGGAGGCGCCTTGGACACTGTTCATCCGAGGCTTTAAGTTGCTCCTTTGCACCTGCAAGATACGTTAGTCCCAAACACTACCCTGCAGCACAAAGTTAGCACATAATACAACAAATATTATAAATGAAGTATTAACAGTCTCCGGACTGTCCGAGTCTGACTTCAGGTTTCCTACCGGAAACCCTAGGTCGACCCGACGCCTACTGTTCCCTCTACGGGGAACGCGTCCTCACCTACTCCACTCAGGAGATTTACCTGTTGCCAGTACGATCCTCCAGATTGACTGGACTTTTGCTCAGCACTCGACGCTTCCGGACTTTCTGCTGGACATCCGCTTCCCGGCTAGTCCAGACTTTCACCTGGTTCGCGACACCAGGACTTTCCACCTAGGGTTACCACCCCCTAGGACTTTTGCCTGAAGCCATCGACCTGCCAAGACTTTCCGCATAGGGTTACCACCCCCTATGACCTAGGGTTACCACCCCCTAGGGTTTTCACCTGCCTAACCGCAGCTAGGACTTTTGCCTAAGTATCACTTAGGACTTTCCTGCAAGCTCCATGAACTTTGTTAGATAACACCACCACTTAACTTTGAGCCCTTTGCCATAATCAAAACTCAGGTTCGATCATCTGGTGCTCACTGCACCAACAGACTTATCTATTGGAAATCTATGATACAATATATTGTTGTATTGTCTACTATGGAGTCGGAGTACATGGCAGTAGTTGAAGCAGCGAAGAAAGTTTTATAGCTTACACGGTTAGTCAGAGAATTGGGCGTTCAGCAAGGTGGAGTTAAGTTATTATACAATAGTTAGAGTGTTATCTATTTGGTGAAGAATAAGGTGTATCATATGAGAACCAAGCACATTGATATGAGGTTTTACAAGATCATAAAGTTGATTGCTTCTAGGAAAATTTAACTTGAGAAGGTTCACACTGCAGACAATGCTGCAGACATGTTAACAAAGTCAGTTTCCACAGAGAAGTTCAAGCATTGTTTGTGTTGGTCCCTTTGGAGGCCGGAAAGAGGGGAGGGGTGAATTTTCCTAAAAAAAATAAACCAACCCTTTCTCGGACTATCAACTAAATAAATAACACTTGTAATAAAAAAAAGAGACTAATTAAAAGAAAGCAGACACAAAGGAGTTACTTGGTTTGCAATCAGAAGATTGCTAATCCAAGGAGAATATGACGCATTATTTGAAGATCTCCTTCGGGCGGAGTAGCCTCTTACAACGTTAACAGCATAGAAGAAAGTATAGCATAGAGAAATGGATTACAAGTACATTGTCTAACTGTGAAAATCAGTGCTATATTTATAGCACTGTTCGGGGCGCCTAGAAGGGTTCCGGGCACCCTAGGGTGGATAGAATTCTATCCCTGATGTGTCGGTCAGCGTCCACATCATCGCAGATAAAATTTGGGTTCCGGGCGCCCAGACCACATAAGTCAACCGAGTTGACTTTTTGCGGTCCGGCTCCTCTACTCTGGTTCAGCTCGTCTCGGTCTGGGTCTTCCGCTCCGGCTCAGTTAGCTTGGGTGATCTCGGCCATCCGGAATAGAGCTCACCCGAACCCAAGTTCCGGCCTTCTCCTCGAGCAGCCTCCCTCCCCGGTTTCTCGTCCCTCGAACGTCGCATACGTTCTTCTCGTCCACCGGTGTGCTCTTCCACGGTACCTCGTCTCTCAGACGCACCGAGCCCGTCGGCTCTCTCCCCGTACCGTCCTTCTTGCTAGTCACGTCTTCCACTCGACTTCTTGTACTCCTAAGCTCCTGTACACTTAGATACACGGGTTAAAATAAACAGGATCTAACTTAACTTGTTTGATCACATCAAAACACCTTGAGGTTCCAACAATCTCCCATTTTTTGATGTGAGCAACCCAAGTTAAGATAGGGTAAAACAAACATAATGTAAAGACAAATAATTTTGCAAATAAGATTTTTCAGGCAGAAATTTTTTTGATTATACCTCCCCCTAGACTTAACATTCTTCTCCCCCTTTGATCACATAAAAAATGGGATTCCAAGTCTAAGGTTAACATTTAAATAAAATTTGCAATAAGTTAGAAAATTTTGAAGTTTTTAAAAAAAATCTAAGTGAGAAACTTTTTAGGCAGAAAAAAATATCTAAGTAAAAAATTAAATTTTCTAAGTTAAAAATAAAATTTTGTGCAATGGAATAAATAACTCAAAAAAAAATTTTAACAGAAATAATTTTAGATATCAAATTTTTCTAAATGAAATTTTAATAATAATTTTATAAAGTGTTAGGTATTTGCAAGAATTTCTAAGTAAGAAAATTTTAATAAAATACTTCTAAGTTAAAAGAAAATTGAGAAATTTTTCTAAGTTTATGCAAACACAAGTATTTTTGTGAATTTTCTATAAACAAATTGAGTAACCCTTTAAAGCATTATTTAATTTTAATTTAATACTTTTCAGTTAGTCAATTAAACTTTTATTTCGATATTTAGCTTCCAGGCAGTGGCGAGGCACTAGTCCTTCTTGGTCATTGGAGCAACAACCACTTTCTAGACAAATCCTCATAAAGAAATTGAATGTTTAATTTTCTTGCTGAAAGTGCTAAGTCTAATTTTCCTTTTAAATTAAATAAGTTTTCAGAACCCAATAGAGATTCCTACCTACATAATCAGGTATTTTCTAGGTACATAAGCTTTTGATATTTTTCTAATCTGACTTTTGTGAAACCTATTGTACCAGTTTAATCCTCTATAATTTCTAAAAGTAGAAATATTTGAACATGTAGAATTTTTTATGTTTTCTATTTCTTCTTTTAATTTTTCATTTTCAAGTTTTACTTTGTCAAAATCTTCTATCAAACATGATTTTTCTAAAACTCTTTTTATTTCTGAGTTTTTATTTTTTTTTAATTTATTAATTTTACTTTTTAATTTGTATATGGATTTTGCCATAGACTTAATGTCAAAATAAAGCTGATCAGGAGGTAAGAGGCATACCTCACTTACCATATCAGACTTGAAGCATGACTCTCCCCCTGCTTCGCTGCATTCATCTGAAGTCTCTCCCCCTTCATCGATGCTGGCTTCTGATGTACTTTGCCCTTCATAGCTCGCCATCAGTGCTAGTCTGGCATATTCTTGTATTTCAGATTCAAATGATGAAGTGTCGTCCCAAGTAGCTTTTAAGTTCTTGTGCTCCTTGGGTATCTTGACTTTATCCTTCTTGAGTTCTGGGCAATCCTCTTTTAAGTGTCATTCCTTTTGACACTGGTAGCAAAGAACCCTTCTTCTATTTCTTGAATTTTTCTTATCCTGCATTTCTTTAAATTTATTAGATCTAAAGAACTTTTTGAAATTTCTTACCATATAAGCTTCTTGATCTTCTTCTGAATCTGACTCGGGTTCATCCTTCTTGGTTGCATTTAGTGCCATAATCTGGCATGAGTCTTTTGATGTCCCTGCACATCTGGTTTAATGTAATTCAAGAGTAGAAAATAATTCCTCTAAGGAACTTACCTCCAGGTCCTTTGAGATGTAGTAGGCATCGATGATAGGCATCGATGATTGAGGTCCATTCTGGAGTTCTAGGAAAGGCGTTGAGTGCGTAACGTATGGTGTCCCGATTAGTTACCGTTTCACTGAGGTTCTCGAGTCCGGTAATTAACTCTTTTACCTTTGCGTGTAGATCGGCTACTTTCTCACCTTTTTTCCAAACGGATGTTCGTCAGTTTATTCCGAAGTATATCTCTTCTTGCGAGCTTGGCTTCAGATGTGCCTTCATGGAGTTCTAGGAATTTTTCCCAGAGTTCTTTGGCCGACGAGTAGCTTCCGATGCGGTTGACTTCTTGAGGCGAAAGAACGCTCAACAAGTGATATTCCGATCGGTTGTTTGCTACTGAATCATTTTGCTCCTTCTTCGTCCAAAGACTCTCTTCTTTTTCCTCTCCATTTTGATTCGTAGGAGCTACAAAACCATATTTTATCATTAAATGAATTTCAAAATTGGTTCTCAAAAATACCTCCATACGACGTTTCTAGTGTGCGAAGTCTCCCTCAAATTTTGGTGGAACGATGCTTGGTCCGACCATTGGTTGCTTTGCTTCGGTCGGCGGTTAGTCCTTCTGAAGTATCCTCGTTCTGATACCACTTGTTGGTCCCTTTGGAGACCAGCAAGAGGGGAGGGGTGAATTGCCCTAAGAAAAATAAACCAACCCTTTCTCGGACTATCAACTAAATAAAGAACACTTGTAATAAAAAAAAGACTAATTAAAAGAAAGCAGACACAAAGGAGTTACTTGGTTTGTAATCAGAAGATTGCTAATCCAAGGAGAATATGGCGCACTATCTGAAGATCTCCTTCGGGTGGAGTAGCCTCTTACGGCATTAACAACACAGAAGAAAGTATAGCACAGAGAAATGGATTACAAGTGAATTGTCTAACTGTGAAAATCAGTACTATATTTATAGCACTGTTCAGGGCGCTTGGAAGGGTTCCGGGTGCCCTGGGAGGGATAGAATTCTATCCCTGGTGAGTCGGTCAACGTCCACATCATCACAGATAAAATTTGGGTTCCGAGCACCCGAAACACATTAAAGGCTCCGGGCGCCCGGACCACATAAGTCAACCGAGTTAACTTTTTACCGTCCGGTTCCTCTGCTCCAGTTCAGTTCGTCTCGGTCTGGGTCTTCCGCTCTGGCTCAATTAGCTTGGGTGATCTCAGCCATCTGGAATAGGGCTCACCCGAACCCAAGTTCCAACCTTCTCCTCGAGTAGCCTTCCTCCCCGATTTCTTGTCCCTGGAACGTCGCATACGTTCTTCTCGTCCACCGATGTACTCTTCCGCAGCACCTCGTCCCTCGGATGCACCAAGCCCGTCGGCTCTCTCCTCATGCCGTCCTTCTCACTAGCCGCATCTTCCGCTCGACTTCTTGTGCTCCTAAGCTCCTGCACACTTAGACACAAGGATTAAATCAAATAGGACCTAACTTAACTTGTTTGATCACATCAAAACACCTTGGGGTTCCAACAGCTTGAACTTGATCCATATCTCTAGATGCTAGAGGAAGGAAGCTTAGACCTAGAGATCCATCTGGAGTTTTGTTCAAATATTCGTGTTATTCGAAGGGGTAAATATTTGCCAAGGTGGAGATTGTTGATAGGTGGCTCATATTTAGATGAAGGTCAATAAGAGGGATGTCATGGAAGAAAAATATGTTAATTTTTTTCGTAATAAAATTTTGTTACAATTTTATATAATAGAATTCTATTACAGTTTTTCATAACAAAATTCTGTTGTGATTCTTCATAACAAAATTCTATTATGATTTTACCAAGTCTAAAATCTATGTATTATTTATAGGGGTCATTGTAAACATATTGTACAATCATAAGAATCATTAAATATGATTCTCTAGGGGAGAGAGAATTCTAATAAAGCTTTGGCCTTTTTTGTGGAGTCAGCATGCCGTTGAATCACGATAATTCTTCTTCTTCCTCTTTGATATGGGTTATAATAGGTCAGCCTGTCGGAGGATGTGGAGGCAACGGTTGAGAGAGAAAGGTGAGGCCTATAGCTGGATGAATGTATGATTAATAGGATAATGGCCGACCAAATAAAAAGTTTTTCATAGGCGCTCGGTTAGACGACATGACCAAGATTAGAAGTACTTAGCCTTATGAAAACTTTTAAGTATTACCGGCCGAGTGAAGGGAGAGCAAGCACCAGTGTACTTATATGCACTTGATCGGACAAAGGCCGACCGAGCTTAAAGGCACTTAGCTTTATATAGCTTTTAGTATATTGTCGGTCGAGTGGAAGCCCCAATGTGCTTATATGCGCTTGGCCAGACAAAGCCTGACCGAGCATAAGAACACTTAGCCTTATACAGCTTTCAATATATTACCAGCTAAGTAAAAGTCGAGCGAGTACTAATGTGCTTATATGCTCTCGATCGGACAAAGTTTGACCGATGTTAAAGGCACTTAGCCTTATACAACTTTTAGTATATTACCGGCCGAGTGAAGGTCGAGCGAGCACTAATGTGCTTATATGCGCTCGGCCGGATAAAGCCCGACTGAGCGTAAAGGCACTTAGCCTTATGCAGCTTTCAGTATATTGTCGATCGAGTGAAAGCCGAGTGAGTACCAATGTGCTTGTATATGCTCGGCCGAACAAAGCCCGACTGAGTATAAGGGCACTTAGTCTTATACAGCTTTTAGTATATTACCGGCCGAGTGAAGACCGAGGAAGCATTAATGTGCATATATACGCTCGGCTGGGCAAAGCTCAACCGAGCTTAAAGGCACTCAGCCTTATAAAGCTTATAATACATTCTTGGCCAAAACATGCTTAGCAGAAGATATTCTCAATATATATACATAACCGGCTTGATTGACCGATCGAAATATGCTTAACAGAAGGTATTCTCAATATATACATGATCACTTGATTGACAGGCCGAAACATACTTAACAGAAAGTATTCTCAATATATACACGACCGACTTGAATGACCGGCCAAAATATGCCTAACTGAAGGTATTCTCAATATATATATGACCGACTTAAATGACCGACCAAGATATGTTTAACAGAAGAGGGCATACAAGTAGTGAACAGCTTTATGACAGCTTGGTGAATTTGGCGGGAAACATTCTCTAGAAGATCTTTTAGTTATAAGGACATGTTCCTATTTATATTTCATCAGGAATATGAGTCATAAATGACAAAAGAGGTACATCTGGGGTACAAAAAAATATTCCTTAAAGGATTATTGCATGAAGCCTAAAGTGTGACTTCATCTCCTAACAAACTCTAACAAACCGGGGACTACCCCATGCCTACGGAGGTTATATGAGGTAGTATAAAAAGGGGGATCCTCTCCGTTGGCAAGGTATGCAATTCTAGCATCCAAAACTCTCTTCTGAGTACTTTCATTACTGTACTTCTTCTTCTTCTTCTTCCACCTTCAAGAGAGGAACTGACTTGAGCGTCAAAGGGCCTAGCCAGGGATCCCCACCTCGATCTTAAGTCACTAACATTTTGTTGGCTCATCTCACTGTGTGTAGGATCATTGAGGAGCTTTTCCAGATCCCCAAGAGTGCGTCTTCCTTGGAACCACCGTTCACCGAAGCCAATGCACCACCTCACAGATTTCAGATAGGATCAAATTTGGCACCGTCTGTGGGATTCTTCACTTGAATCTGAAGTTACGAGATAGAAGAGCCTGGAAAACTTAACACCATAACCATGATGCAAGAATATTTGGAGTTTCTCATCAACGCTAGAGTGCAGAAACTAGTGCAACAACAACAACAAGTCAATACTGGTGGTACATTACCTGTGGCTCCAAATCTAGCGATATCAACAACTGCTTAACCAAGGGAGAGAAGAGGTGAGGAGGAGGATCCTGCTTGCTTGCTTCCTACTCCTCTCTCCCCAACCTGACGTCCTCGAGTATTTCTTCGCACACCTTTTGAACAAGGAGGACGAAGGGAAGTTCCCCATGAATCTTCTAGAGAAGCGCCTATGCGGGATAAACGCAAAGGGAAGATTGTAGCCAACGATAGTTCTCCTGAGAGGATCGTCACTCCATTCCCTTAACGAGTGTTGGATGATCCTCTGCCAAAGCATTATCAAAACTTAAATATCAGAGAATATTCTAGATCAACCGATCCAGAAGATCATCTTCTTAAATTTGAGAATACTGCTCTCCTACATTAATTTACTGACGGTTTCAAATGACGGATGCTCCTTACTACCTTTGGAGGAGCAGCTCAGAGGTGGTTTAAACGGCTACCAGATAATTCTATTCATTGCTTCAAGGATTTCTGCAAGGTATTTATTCATCATTTTTCTAGTAACTGCGATATCACAAGACCCCCTGGAGTCTCTTTTCAATTAAACAGAGACCGAAAGAATCTATGCGAGCCTATATTAAGAGGTTCAATTAGGTAGCCATACATGTACCTACGGCTACCACCGAGATCTTGGTAAGCGCCTTTTCTCAAGGGCTTAATGATAATGATTTCTTTAAGGATTTGGTCAGAAACCCTCTGACCAATTTTGATTTATTGATTGAGTGAGCGACTAAGTTTATTAATGTGGAAGATGTCTAAGACGCTCGAAGGAAGGAAGTTGTCACTCCCACTCTCGCTCCAAATGTGGATCGTTCGGTGGTGTCTACTCAGCCACCCAGAGGGCCTCGCGCAGTTCCTCCATAATGACATCCTAAACCGTGACCTCAAGCTGTATAACATGTGGGGGTTCCTCAATAGATCCCATAAAGATGGTGCATATATCATCATATGAATGCTCATAGTACAGAAAATTGTTATAGTCTGAGGAATCATCAAGCTCGTAATCCTCGATATCAGCAACATTCTCCAGCCCCAAACCGCTGACAATATCTGAGGTAAAATAGTCTACTCAAGCTGGCGTATCGGACGGTTGAATTATAGACAAGAGTTTTGCCACTCCCGGCCGAGCAAGCTCAAGCACTCGGTTAGGCGCAACAAGAAACAACATCAGTTCGACAAGAAGAAAATCACAATAATGCTCCCCGAGGTAATATTAATATGATAACTGGAGGACCGACAGATGATGATTCTAACTGGGCGAGGAAATCACATTCCTAGCGATTGGAGATTCATGTTGTAGGGTGTAGCGCATAAAAGACGGCTGGGCCAGAAATTAGTTTTGGACCCAATAATCTGAAGGGGTAGAAGTACCCCCATGATGATGCATTAATAATTAAGGTTGTTATAGCCAATTATAACATTTCTCGTACCTTTATTGATACTAGTAGTTTAGTTAATATTATTTTCAAACAAGCTTTTGATCAATTATAGATAGATCCGAGTGAGTTGTAGCCCATGGTAACTCCTCTATACAGGTTCACTGGAAATGAAGTTCAACCATTGGGTCAGATAAAATTGACTATATCTTTGGGAGAAGAGCCCTTAATGAGGATACGCCGGTCGTATTTCATGGTGGTAGACGCGTCCTCTGCATATAATGTTATCCTGGGTTGACCGACCTTAAATGAATTTCGGGCCGTTGTTTCTACTTTTTGCTAGAAGATTAAATTTCCTGTGGATAATCAAGTAGGGGAGGTAAAAGGAGATCAATTGATAGCGCGCAAGTGCTACGTGGAAATAATCAAGGTGGAGGCTAATGCTGCACAAAAAATCCAAAGAATGAAAGTTAATACTACTTAGGAAGGGCCACCTGCCCTGGTGTATGAAGAAAAAGAGGAGGTGTAGATTCAAATTGGTCAGCCAAAAGCTATTACTCATGTAGCATTGGATCTGGAGCCGGAATTGAAAGCCAAGCTGATACAATGTCTAATATGCATTAATGATGTGTTCACCTGGACACCCAAGGAAGTAACAGGAGTGCCTCCTATAGTCAAGGAGCACGCGCTTCATGTGTATCCTGATGCCTGACGAGTCAAATAGAGGAAGCGGGATTTCAAAGATGATCAAAATAAAATCATCAAGGAAGAGGTGGATAAATTACTAAAAGTTGGTTATATTCGAGAGGTGTAATTCCCTAGTTGGTTGGTCAATGTTGTCCTGGTCTCTAAGCCTGGAAATAAATGGCAAGTGTGCATAGACTTCCGGGATCTTAATAAAGCTTGCCCATAGGATTATTATCCCTTGCCTCACATCGATCGGGTGGTGGATTCTACTGCTGGATGCGAGTTTATATGTATGCTGGATGCTTATCAGGGATATCATCAAGTCTCGCTTGCTAAGGAAGATCAAGAAAAGGTTAGTTTTATAACTGTCGAAGGTACTTATTGCTATAATGTTATGCCTTTTGGACTAAAGAATGCAGGAGCTACTTATCAAAGGCTCATGAATAAAGTTTTTCAAAAGTAGATCGGGAGAAATATGAAAGTTTATGTGAATAATATCCTTATCAAATCTCTGAGAGCCTCGGATTTATGTGCGGACATAAAAGAAACCTGCAGAACTCTGAGACGATATGGACTTAAGCTCAACCCTTGTAAGTGTTTATTTGGATCTAAAAGTGAAAATTTTTTTGGGTACATGGTAACCGAACGGGGAATAGAAGCCAATCCAGCAAAGTACGGGCGCTTTAAGATATGATTCCACTGCGCAACATGAAGGAAGCATAGCGGTTGACCGGTCGGATCACTCCTCTATCGCGCTTTATTTCTTGATCGACCGATCGAAGTCTTTCTTTCTTCAAGATACTTCACCAAACTACTAAATTCCAATGGGATGAAGATTGTGATAAAGCGTTTGAAGAGTTAAAAAATTATTTGTCTACTCTGCATGTATTAGCTAAATCCATAGTAGGGGAGACTTTGTGGGTTTATCTGTCAGCAAATAAGCATGCTGTTGACTCGGTTTTGGTGAGACAAGAGGGGAAAGAATGGCAGCCTGTGTATTTCTTAAGTCACTTATTAAAAGGAGTTGAGTGCCACTATACTACACTCGAGAAATTGGCTTACGGATTGATTCTAGCTGCTCGGATATTAGGCCCTTACTTCTTATCACATCCAATTATAGTACTAACTAATAGTACTTTAGGTTGAGTACTCATTAACCCGAAAGCGTCTAGGTGATTGATTAAATGGACAACTGAAATTAGTGAATATGACATACAGTATCAACCTAGAGCAGCAATCAAGGCCCAAGCCTTAACCGATTTTATAACAGAAATACAAGATCCAGAAGAAGCGGAGACTTGGAAAATATATGTTGATGAGTCTTCTACTCAGCAAGGCAGTGGAATAGAAATTCTTCTTATATCACCAAGGGAAGATCGAATGTAATTATTCGTTTAGCTAAATTACAGAGCTACTAATAATGAGGTAGAATATGAGACATTAATAGCAGGACTACAAGCTGCAAGGCACATAGGGGCCACTTGAATTTTGATCTATTCTAATTCCCAATTAACAACATAGCAATTAACAGGCAATTTTGAGATCAGTAATAAGCTACTCAAATTATATGCAGAGGCATTTGATAAGTTGAAGACTGGATTCCAAAAAGTAAGTATACAGAAGATCGCCCGACCGAATAATCAGGTAGCAGATGAGTTAGCTAAATTGACTTCCTCCATAATACCTTGGAACTTAGATAGACCTGTGGAACAAACAGTGTTGGTGTTTTGTATTAAACGACAGGTTGATATGGAGATACAAGGTGATTGGAGGGCATCAATCATTATATTCTTATAGCAAGGTATCTTGCCAGCTAATAGAGAATAAGCACGTGTATTTAAGAAAAGAGGTAGTCAATATACCATGGTGGGGGATCAGTTATATAAAAGGGCCTTTTCTAGTCCCCTACTTAAGTGTATTGGACAGATGATATGCAATATATTCTACATGAAGTGCATCAAGGTTCTTGTGGTAGTCATGTGGGGGGACGATCTCTTGCCATAAAAATATTATTAGCTGGATATTTTTGGTCTACTTTACAAGCGGATGCGGCTCAGCTTGTAAGAACATTCTTATCCTGTCAGAAGCATCAGAATATTCCTCATCACCCCACTGAATTATTGAAGACTTTCATTGTATCGTGTCCCTTTGATCAATAGAGGATGGATATAGTGAGATTATTGCCTATTGCACCTGCTCAGAGAAGGTTTTTATTAGTAGCTATGGATTATTTTTCAAAATGGGTGGAGGCGGAGCCATTGGCCAGAATTACTGAACAAGTAGTCATCAAGTTCCTATGGCATCATATTATATATAGATTTGGAATTCTACATAAATTAATCTTTGATAATGGAAGATAATTCCAAGGTAAGGGTGCTTGGAATATGGTATTGCACAGGCTTTCACCTCTGTGGCATATCCACAAAGCAATGGTCAAACTGAAGTAACTAATAGAGAGATTATCAAAGGGCTCAAAACTAAATTGGATCATGTTGATGGTCGCTGGGTAGATGAATTACCTAGTATATTACGTGTTAGTATTAGCCCTAGTTCCAATTATAAGATGATTGTAAAGGGCTTAATTTTGTATCATAATTCATTATTAATAAAAGGTAAAGTTGGTTATTATATTTGTTTCAATTCAGTGCCGATAGAATAAGTATAATAATGTCCTTGGGTAGTAGGTTCTTATCTGCAGCATATCAATTGGTTGAATTGATAGTGAGATATTGTAGATATACATAGAACACTACTCTTAACTATTCCTAGTCAAGCATTAATATACAAGGACAATACTAATGCGTTGAGACTAGCATGTAGGTCAATGGATGACTTAATCTCACAAGTCATGGATATGAGATATCAGGTTGACACATGGGTATATATTAGAGAATATATACTGAATGACCCGCCATGAGAATGTTTCATGGATTGTTATATGAGTGTCATAAGCATTCTCATGTGACTATTGGTATGAATAGTCCTTAGACCTGAAATCACTACGGTTCCCTACATAAGGAGTTGTGTACTTTGGTATCGGCAAACATCACCTATAACAAGGTGGACAATAAAGTCGATCACTGGGTATGCAATGAATTATACGGAGGGATGTGAGTGATGTAGATGAGATCTATCTCTTCCATATAATGGAAGCGATATCTGTGGGCCACTTGATTAGTAGGACACAAGAAAGCATGACCATGCTCAAATAAGTCAATATGAGATATTGAGCTTATTTGATTGAGTGTGTCTACTTAGAGATCAAGAAACACAAAGGTTGATAAGAGGATGACACGGTCTATGCCTCATTGATCAATCTAGATATCAAGGATAGAGGGACCAAGTCATACAAGATAATAGTCACGGACAGATTAGGTTGGATCTCGACTTTCTTGTCACTTGGGTAACAATGATGTCTTGCTAGATGTCACTCATTGCTTATGTATCTAAATGTTGATTAGGTACATTGCCAATGTTACGAGAACCTATTGGGTCACACAAAAGAACAAGTAGATTTGGAGATGGGTTCATATGATGAATCATTGAATTAAGTCTAATCTGAATTAGACTTATTGAGTTAGAGTCAATTGGATCTAATTATTAGATTAAGTCCAATTCAAACTAGACTCAGGGAGTCAATTTAAATTAATGAAACGTGATTCATTGAATTTGAAATTGCATGAGATTAATTGAGTAAGACTTGATTGAATTAGACTTGAGTTAGACTCAAGTGAATTAGACTTGAGTTACACTTAAGTGAGGATTAATGGAGATATTCATTGAATTTCAAAATTCAATGAATCATTACATTCAATTTTTGAAATTAAATTTGAATGAGGAGTTTCAAGTGTGGTCCTTAATGGAGTGTAAATACTCATTAAGGCTCATTAAGTGTTTTCATTAGATGAAAATACTTAAGCATTTTTCTCTTCATTTTTGGTGTAGATCTTCATTCTCTCCTCCCTCTCGTCTCCTCTTGGCCGAAACCCCTTCTCTAGGTTGCTAGCACAACCTTAGGTGGTTTCCTTCTCCAACTTGTGAGTTTGTGAGACAAACGAAGGCAAGGCTTGTTCGTGAGGATACCATAGAGGCACGAACGTGTGATCGTGTTGTAATCCAAGCTGTCTGGAGTACGTGTGCACGCACCAAAGGTATAACCTTTCATGCTCTTGTAGAAAACTTAGTATATTTTTCTTTCCCTTCGCATGGATCTCCTAGAGGAACTAGATGGTTTTCGCTGCGCATAAGCATGTTTAGTGCTCTAGTTCCTTACATTATGAGCATATCGTACGACCCCCTAGAATCAACGAGGATAACTCCTTTTCATTTAGTATATGGTGGTGAGGCGGTGGTCCTAATTGAAGTCGGAGTGAAATCTAATCGAAGGCATTTGTATGATGAAGATAATTAAGAGCGACGGCCTATGGAGCTCGATCTAATAGAAGAAGTACAAGACAAGGCGGCGACTCGGATGGTATCATACCGCCAAAGAATGAGGCAAAATTATAACAAAAGGGTCATTTCCAGATTCTTTCAAGTATGTGATTTAGTTTGGAGGCGCATCAAACCAGTCGGGGATGTTAATAAGCTAGAACCGCAATGGGGAGGACCTTACAAAGTGATACAAAAACTCGTTTCGGGATCTTATTATCTTCAAGACACAGATGGAAGAAATCTCGAGCGGCCTTGGAGTGCTAATCATTTACAACCTTATTGAACATAACAAGTACGCTTGTGCCCCATTTATACATTGTATTCATCTCTCCATTGTAATTAATGGAAAGCACGAGCCATATTATTTGGAAATATACACATTTTCCTGAATAGATAGATTAGTTTCCCTTCATTCAGTCGATCGGAGACCTTAATGGGTGACCGGGCGGGCTCCCTTAAGGGGAACTGGAGACTTTAAACCTTCACTCAGTCAATCGGGGACCTTAAGGGGTGACCAAGTGAGCTCCCTTAAGGGGAACCGGAGACTTTAAACCCTCATCCAGTCGATCAGGGACCTTAAAGGGTGACCGGGCAGGCTCCTTTAAGGGGAACCGGAGACTTTAAACCTTCACTTAGTCGATCGAGGACCTTAAGGGGTGATCGGGCGGGCTCCCTTAAGGGGAACAAGAGAATTTAAACTTTCATTTAGTCGATCGGCGACCTTAAGGGGTGACCAAACAGGCTCTCTTAAGGGGCGACCGGAGATTTTAAACTTTCATTTAGTCGATCGGCGACCTTAAGGGGTGATTAGACAGTCTCTCTTAAGGGACGACCGGAGACTTTAAACTTTCATTTAATCGATCGGTGATCTCAAGGGGTGACTGGACATGCTCTCTTAAGGGGTGATCGGAGACTTTAAATGCTCACTTAGTCGATCGGCGCCCTTAAGGGGTGACCTGAAAGGCTCCCTTAAGGGGAACAGGAGACTTTCAACCTTCAATAAGTTGATCAAAGCCTATGGATTATGAGTATTATATTTATCTCATTTTGTTCGGTTGTAGAGGGTCGATCGATTCATCATGTAACCTAGAAATTCATTGGGAAAGGCTTCTATGTCATATTCAACCTCTTTACTTTGCTCGGAAGCATATGGTTACATAATCTATCGTATAGACTGAAGATTTCTTATTAAACGATTATATTGCATCTGGTTTACCTATTTCATCCGGGGGTATATGCTCGATCGATTTATTAAGCGGGTCAAGGGTCCTTTATACAAGTAGGGCGTTCAGCCTATCATATAAGTCTGGAGATCATAAGGGAGAATTCATTCATCATTATACGTCACTTAGAAGATAACTATGAGGTCTACTTATTTTGATTATAATTTCTCTATGGGGTTTCTCTGCAAAATATATGTGGCAGATGTATTAAAGAATTTACGCTATATGGATACTAGGGTGGTTCCGAAGACATGGGAAGTTATGCAAGGAAAAATAGGTAATTGTAAATTTTTATCAGTATTTGATATATAACAAGTAGTGCACAATAATAATGAAATAATAGGAAGATGTAAATACAAGATTCCAATTTTATTCAAATCTGCTTAAGAATTCTTTTGGGAGCTCCTTATTAAGCCGACGACGGTTTACGAATAGAGGAGGAGGTTTTCTTGATAAGCAACCCCTCTCCCTTAAATGTTGGATAACTCCTTCAATAGAATGGGTGAGAGTTCCTACAATGCGCTGGACATATTCCTTGCTAAACTCAGGGGAGTCCAAATAGGATTTGCGTCTGCTTTGCCAGCGCTCCTCCTCACCTGCCTTATATGCCTGAAGTTCAGACTGTAGGTTCTCCTTCTTGCCCTTCAGGATAGCATTTTCTGCCTTAGAGCTCTCTAACTCTTTCAAAAGTGAGCCAATCTGTAAATCTTGGCTTCGTAATATTTCTTATTGTTGAAACAATGTAAAATCTTTAGAGGTCAATTCTTGAGCTAGCTCAGGAGATCTTAAGTCATAGGATAATTGTAGTAGTTCCAAAAGGGTAGTTTTACGGGACAAATCTAAAAAAACTGTCTTTTAAAGATTTCTCTACCCGGAGTTGAGATATACTCCACTGCAATTAGAGTTCCAAGTATTTCTTTTATTCTTCTCGAGATTGTAGTAATTGACGACAATCTTGTATGGCCTTCTCTAGGCCAATGTTGAGTTCATCTTGCGAATTTACTTTGTCTCGTAGCTAGGTATGTTCATCATTAGGAAGGTTGGAGATCTACAATTCTTCCACTTTATCTTTCAAAACTTGGTTAGCCCTTTCTAGATATGTAGTTAACTAGCATAAATGTAAGCTCTAAGCATAGAACTAAAACAAGATAATAACATAGTTATACTTTGTAACTATAGACTAAGGAAATTTAATTATAAACTTATTGCGGTAGCTTGGTGATTGTGGTCAACGACACGTTCAGAGATGGTATGACCTCTCATATGTGCTTGTGAATGCATCCATGACTCAACTAATGTACCTTTTAGCTGGAGTCTCCCACATAAGGAAGGAATAGGTGTCTGACCAAGTTGGGATGGTAATCTATGAGATTGTTTAAAAGGATGGAGGAGATGGTGAAAGTTGTAGGTCGTGAAGAAAAGTAGGGGGAATTTCAAGAGTTGGCAGGGGAACCCGAGGGGAGGAATCAGGAGGTGTATGGCTAGTCGATGCAAGATCTTGTTCAGCAGGATCTTGTTGAGTAGGTATTTCGGTGGGCTTAGGAATAACTGATCTTCTGCAAGGTGTTCTCTGTTAGGGTGGATTTGTAGCTAGAGGGGGGGAAGGGTGAATAGCTCGTCGCGCTTCGTTGCTTGCTCCTTGATGATGATATGCAACGGAATGTAACTAAAGCAATGCTAACACTAGGGTTTACTTGGTATCCACCTCAAGATGAGATGACTAATCCAAAGATCCACACACGAGCACTCTCCACTAAGAAAACACTTCTTCTCAGTAACTACTGGAGGAGGAGAAACCTTGTACAAGACTCACACAACAAGATACACTCAAACAAGAAGAAAATACACAAGTGTATTGATGTGCGTAGATTATATACACTTTTATGCATGCTTTGACGCACATCTACTTATATTTCATTAACATAATCTATGTTTATTGCACCCTATTTCATTGTAATGTCATACTTCCATTATATTTTGTTCGGAGATATGCTCTTTGCTTGTTTTGATTGATAGGACGTGATTTAGAGCAAAAACAGAGCTTAAATGAAGTCTAGAGCTTCCAGAGTGTCACGAGCATGCAAAAACTAAGTTCTTCCAAGTTATGGACGTGTGGAGGCCACATGGCCATGTCAAGGCCGTGTAGGGGTTATGTTGGGGCCGTGTGAACCTCACACGGCCGTGTGAAGACAGTGTGAGGTTTTCTGCACTGCAGACCAAAAGTAAAATGGCCATAACTTTGTGCTCGGTTGGAGTTTTGGGCTGTTCTTTATACTGATTTGTAGATAACATCAAGATCTATAACTTTGATAAAGACTTCAACTGGAGAAAACCCTATCTTGGTGGTCTCAAAGACGTTGAAATGAAACACATCCATTCAAAGCCAAGACACGGGGTGTGCAAGGGCCATGCAAGGGCGTGTGAGCTCCACACGGCCGTGTGAGGCACATGGCCCATGGCTGTGTGAGCCACACGGCTGTGTAATGTTTCCAGAAGAGAAGAATGGCATGGCCGTGTGAATCCACACGGCCGTGTAACTTTGACAGAGAAGGAGAAGAATATGACCATGTCCTAGACATGGCCGTGTAAGGGTACCAGAACTGGAGGCAGTGCAGGCCGTGTAGATCTACACGGCCGTGCAAGGGGGCAGTGGCAGAGTAGGCCATGTCCATGCCAACCTCACACGACCGTGTGAGGTTGGCAGAGAAGGAAGTGGTGCAGTCCGTGTGAGCCTCACACGGCTATGCCACTGGGCCATGTGGTGCCCGTGCCAAGCCTATAAAAGGGGTTTTCTTCCCCTTTTCTCACATCTTTGGATGGTCTTTGGCTTGGGGCTTTTCCCCATTTCTTGGGGAAGGGTTCTTCCCCTTGGGGGAACCCTAGATCTTCCATCCTTCGCCGATCCGTCCACCTCCGGAGCAAGGATTGCATCCAAAAAGACCGAAGCTACATGGATAAGCTTTCTCTTCTCTTCTCCTTATATTTTGAGTTGTAGATTGCTTTATTTCTTGTCTCTTGATTGTAATTCCTTTGCTATGGAGTAGATCTCTAGATCTAGGATGTAGGGAGTATTTGTGATGTGATTGTGATGTAAAACTCTTGTGGATTTGCCAATTTCCTATTTTTATGATTTTGTCACGTTTGTATCTATTTGATCTTGTGTGGATTGTTGTGATTGGACTTAATAACCATGCTCGATTGAATGTTTGAATATCTTATGGATCTTGTGAGGTAATTCCTCACTCGATTTTCCGAGGGACGTACGTGACAGGTACAAGCCCGTGTAAGGACGTTTGAGGGAATATCTTAAAGGTAAAATAAGGTCATTCAAGGGGGTAGGATAGAACTCATGAGCATTCATATTTTATATCTTAATGGGTTGAAGAGTGATGATTTCTATGTTGATTATCCGAGGGAAGCACGTGACAGGTGCAAGCCTGTGTAAGGACAACATAGGATTCATTCCTAATTGATCACATTAGGTATAGATTTCAGTCCTAGGTCGGTTGTCTATTGCAAGAGAGAACTAGCGACCTTCTACAAATTATGGGTCATTGAGGAATAAGATTTGGTGGATCATTTACATTTCCTAGCATTACAAGGAAACCAAAATCCTAGAATCTATCATTCCTCCACTACACTCATTCTTTCTCTTTTCTTTTCTATTTCTCTTTAGAGTTTGTTAACAACTTTAGATTGTCTAAATAATTCGTCGCATGAAGTTAACTAGTGCTTAATCAAAAGTCCTTGTGGATACGATAATCTTTTATATTACTTGCGATATTTTCGTACACTTACGGAGAGCGAACAAGTTTTTGGCGCCGTTGTCGGGGACTGTTTTCGATTAACATTAGTTGATTAGCATATGAGTTACTCTAGACATTTTTCTTTTTGTTTTTGCATTTACTTTCTTGCTTTTCATTATGCATTTTATTTCTTGTCTTTAATTCTGCATTTTTAGTTTTTCTTGTAATTTTTTTTAGATATCTTGAGCACTAACATGTCAAGTAGGGCTTCAAGAGAATTTTTCACACCCATGAGCGTAAGATCTTCCATTGATGAGTATTATGATTCAGAAGATGATCAATTTGAGTTTCTTTGTGGAGTGTGTGATAGCACATCTCATCCAGCTGCTATTTGCCATTTTTTCCAAAAGATTGCTATAACTCCAAAACTTCAATGTTTGGTTCAACCTCAACATCAAGATACATATGAGCAAGTTCCTGATACTTATGGCTATGACTGGGAAGATCATCAAATTCAGTACCTTCAACCCCACCTAATTTCATAGCAGAGTGAGCAGTCATTATTCCAGCAGCAAATCTCTGACACTCCTCAACATTATAATCACTTTTGGATGAATCAACAAAATTTGGACTACAACTACATACAAAATGCTGAGTATACTTCCCAAGTAAATCAGAGTTCGTCAGAATTTCAGGATGATTCTTCATTAGATGGACCACATCATTCACAATTAGATGAGCCGATTGTTTGGGAGGACTCCCAAAACTCAAATACTCTTGCTCCCAATCAGATGAAGACCACAACACAAGATTTTGAAGAGCTAATGGTACAATGGGGAATCTTGGCTTTACGACTACTACTACAAAATTCCAATAAAGCTGTTGATTCCTCTATTGATGATATTGATGTTAGTGGACTTTTCACTACTTATGATGATGATGTGGTGGATAAAAGTGTAGGGACATGTACTATGGAGGAAATGTCCCAAGGATCACCTCCTTTGGTCACACAATCAATTGATACTATGGAATGTGTAAGAATGGAATTGGTTGATGATAATTGTGTAGGGACTTGTGCAATGGAAGCAAAGCCCCAAGAATCACCATTTTCAGAAGCACCACCATTTGAGTCAGAGCTAGAGCCACTACATAATTTTGAAGAAGTCACATCCCATTGTTTAGAACTTTCAGGTACATCTCAACAATGCAAGGTTAGTATTCTTGGTGATCTTTTAGAAAGTTTCATAATTGTACCTACAATTAATTTTGTTGGATGTGATTCATTTTTTGATACATACTCAATTCATACTAATATGGTTCTAGTTCCTTCTTATATTACATTCTTGTGGGAGGTTTGCTTTTCTTTTGGGTGTGTAGGTTTTCAAGAGGCCAATAATTGGAAGCTCATACTGAACCGTCTTCGACCACCCGAAAGAACTTCAAAGAAGACGAAGATGGAGAGAGTGATACTTAAATTTTTAACTCCTTTATTGAAAGCTCCCTCCATAATAAGAACCCTTGGTAAGAAGGTTCTAAAATATCTTACCCCTCCAAGAGCAAGATTTAGATGAATCTAATGAGGTGGTCGAGCTAATGACCTTAAACAAGCACTTCTTGGGAGGCAACCCAAGTTCATTTTCCTTGTTTTCTTTTATGTCTTTAGTTTCATTTCTTTATAATAAAAATATACCCTCTACTTAATTTCTCTTGTCTATTTTATTTTTTGTAGATTTCAAAGTTGTGGAGGAATTTGAGCATTGGGTAGAGAAGTATCTTTAAAAACATGAATGTCAATCATTTGGAGCTCATCACTTGGTAACTTCTCTAAACTCCATAAAACCTCCTCCATATATCATTTCTAGTTTTCATTGGGACAATGAAAAGTTTAAGTCTGGGGGGATGCATTAGATGCATTTGGTTTTGTTTAGTTTTTGCATAATAAATTTTTTATATTTGCTAGTTGCATCATTTATCACATCATGATTGTTTGCCCTTATTGCAAAATACTAGCACATTTGTTCTAGATTTCATGTGATTTATTGGTTACTTATGGTGCTAGTATGTTTAGTGATCTATCATTTTCTATCTTTGATAGCATGAAGTGAGCATTAATGTTTTTACTATAAGAGTTTAGGTATTGACCTTGTTTTAGAACCTTTATACACTATGCCTATTTTTGATGGTTGATAACTCTAAAATAGTCATGATTCATAGAATTGGACTAGTACTTGCGTTTCTATGATGACCTCTCAACTACATCTTGGTTACTGGATAAACTCATATCATGTAAGCTAATTTGGAAAAATCAATCCGAAGGAAAAAAAATGATGAAAGTTTGTTTAAGTTTGATACTTTGTAAACATAAAAAAGAAGAGAAAAAAAAGGGATAAAAAAATAGTTATCATGAGTGAAAACTAGTGATTCACCTCTTTGAGACTGAGTTAGGTTACTGGGGAAATGAATGCTATGTTTCTCTTGATACTGAGTATTCCTTTGAGACCTTGTGTAGACGATGCACAGTATGCATTTTTGTGAGGAACGAACCTTGCATGTGGCAGGTAAGTGCCTATCGTCGGAAGTATAAGGAACGCAATTTTATGACGACTTGACTAGATTTAGGGATTGAAACTTGATAAACATAGGCCACTATTGCACTGAGCACGGAGGACTACTATTTAGGTCATACTCAAACTACTTTTGTATCTTGCTCACCAATGAAATCATTTGATAGGATTAGATTGATTTTCTAGAGATTATGATGCACTATTTAACCACATGAATCTAGATTGCGGGTTTTGCTTGAGGACAAGCAAAGGTTTAAGTCTGGGGGTGTGATGTGCGCAGATTATATACACTTTTATGCATGCTTTGACGCACATCTACTTATATTTCATTAACATAATCTATGTTTATTGCACCCTATTTCATTGTAATGTTATACTTCCATTATATTTTGTTCAGAGATCTGTTCTTTGCTTGTTTTGATTGATAGGACGTGATTTGGAGCAAAAACAGAGCTTAAATGAAGTCTAGAGCTTCCAGAGTGTCACGGGCATGCAAAAACTAAGTTCTTCCAAGTTATGGCCGTGTGGAGGCCACATGGGTATGTCAAGGCCGTGTAGGGGTCATGTTGGGGCCGTGTGAATCTCACACGGCCGTGTGAAGACCGTGTGAGGTTTTCTGCACTGCAGACCAAAAGTAAAACGGCCATAACATTGTGCTTGGTTGGAGTTTTGGGCTGTTCTTTATACTAATTTGTAGATAACTTCAAGATCTACAACTTTAATGAAGACTTCAACTGGAGGAAACCCCATCTTGGTGGTCTCAAAGACGTTGCAATGAAACACATCCATTCAAAGCCAAGACACGGGGTGTGCAAGGGCCATGCAAGGGGGTGTGCAAGGGCCATGCAAGGGGGTGTGAGCTCCACACGGCCGTGTGAGGCACATGGCCCATGGCCGTGTGAGCCACACGACCACGTAATGTTTCCAGAGGAGAAGAATGGCATGGTCGTATGAATCCACACGGCCGTGTAACTTTGACAGAGAAGGAGAAGAATATGGTCATGTCCTAGACATGGCCGTGTAAGGCTACCAGAACTGGAGGCAGTGCAGGCCATGTAGATCTACACGGCCATGCAAGGGGGCAGTGGCAGAGCAGGCCACGGTCGTGCCAACCTCACACGGCCGTGTGAGGTTGGCAGAGAAGGAAGTGGTGCAGGCCGTGTGAGCCTCACATGGCTGTGCCACGGGGCCGTGTGGTGCCCGTGCCAAGCCTATAAAAGGGGTTTTCTTCCCCTTTTCTCACATCTTTGGCTAGTCTTTGGCTTGGGGCTTTTCCCCATTGCTTGGGGAAGGGTTCTCCTCCTTGGGGGAACCCTAGATCTTCCATCCTTCGCCGATCCGTGCACCTCCAGAGCAAGGATTGCATCCAAAAAGACCGAAGCTACATGGATAAGCTTTCTCTTCTCTTCTCCTTATATTTTGAGTTGTAGATTGCTTTATTTCTTGTCTCTTGATTGTAATTCCTTTGCTATGGAGTAGATCTCTAGATCTAGGATGTAGGGAGTATTTGTGATGTGATTGTAATGTAAAACTCTTGTGGATTTGTCAATTTCCTATTTTTATGATTTTGTCACGTTTGTATCTATTTGATCTTGTGTGGATTGTTGTGATTGGACTTAATAACCATGCTCGATTGAATGTTACGTACGTGACAGGTACACGCCCGTGTAAGGATGTTTGAGGGAATATCTTAAAGGTAAAATAATGTCATTCAAGGGGGTAGGATAGAACTCATGAGTATTCATATTTTATATCTTAATGGGTTGAAGAGTGATGATTTCTATGTTGATTATCCGAGGGAAGCACGTGACAGGTGCAAGCCTGTGTAAGGACAACATAGGATTCATTCCTAATTGATCACATTAGGTATAGATTTCAGTCTAGGCCGGTTGTCTATTGCAAGAGAGAACCGGCGACCTTCTACAAATTATGGACAATTGAGGAATAAGATTTGGTGGATCATTTATATTTCCTAGCATTACAAGGAAACCAAAATCCTAGAATCTATCATTCCTCCATTCACTACACTCATTCTTTCTCTTTTCTTTTCTATTTCTCTTTAGAGTTTGTTAACAACTTTAGATTGTCTAGATAATTTGCCGTGTGAAGTTAACTAGTGCTTAATCAATAGTCCCTGTGGATACGATAATCTTTTATATTACTTGCGATATTTCTGTACACTTGAGGAGAGCGAACATGTATAAATAAAAAGGTTCTCTTTCTTGATCTTGTTGATGTAGATCACCTCTGGATCCTTTAGAAAGTGCAACAGCACTTCTCTTCCCAGCTCAAAGTCCGGCGGTGAGTGTCGGAGAGAATCACAGTAAGATCGGGAAGAAGAGTTTGCGGAGAAGAAGCTCACCAACGGCTATATACTTCGCGCTTCTAGGGCTCCCAATTGATTGGACATACTCCCAATCGATTGTCACGTCAGATCCATGCCACTCCAGTCGTCCATCGCTTTCTACCTGTACAACTGTCACATCCCAATCAATCGGTTGATCGATTGGGGAGGCTGAATCGATCGACTAATTGATTCAGGCTTCTTCTGTGCTCCGCGTCTGTGCGAGAAAATTTGCCCCAATCGATTGATGAATCGATTAGGGAGCACAATCAATCGGCCAATCGATTAGTCGATCGATTGGGCCAGCCTTCTTTGCAGCACACCTTCAATCAATCGGCTGATCAATTGAACCATAATTCAATCAATCGGTTGATCAATTGACTTCCATTTGACTTGCTTAACTCAATTCTAGGGTCCCCAATTCTAATATCTAATCAACTGTGACTTATTGGAACTCCTCATGCCTAGCATCCGATCAACCTTAACCCACTTGGACTTACCATCTCATGCCAAGTGTCCGGTCCTCCATGACCCACTTGGACTTCCACCAGATATCCGATCAACCTTGACCCATCTAGATTTCTTTGTGCCAAGTATCCGGTCAATCCGTTGACGTACTTGGGCTTCCCAACACCAAGCGTCCAGTTAACCTTGACCCACCTGGATCTCCACGTGCCTAGCTTCACTCATCAGGTCTTTCCTTCTACCTAGCTTCACTCATTAGGGCTTTCCATCTGCCTAGCTTCACTCACCAGGGCTTTCACCTAGCTTCACTCACTAGGGTTTTCACCTGGCTTCACTCATCAGGATTTTCCCACTGCCCGGCTTCACTCATCAGGACTTTCACCTGCCTAGTTTCACTCACTAGGTCTTTCAACTGGCTTTACTCACCAGGATTTTCCAACTGCCTGGCTTTACTCACTATGTCTTTCACTTGGCTTCACTCACCAGGATTTTTCCTTACCTAACCTCCAGTTAGGACTTTCTCAGTCAAGTATTCGGTCAACCCTTTGACCTACTTGACTCTTCTTTACATCTAACTAGTCAGTCCTTGATCAGAGGGGAATTGTATCAATAATCTCCCCAATCGGACAATTATATCTATAATCTCCTTGTATTGTCAAACATCGAAACCCAAACATTAAGACTCAAGCTTGAGCCAACTCAAGCTTAGTCAACCAGGTCAGCCTTGACCTAGGGATATTGCACCAACAATCTCCCCCTTTTTGATGTTTGATAATACATTTAAGTTAGGTTAATCTCATAGCCTCAACTTATTCTTCATGTCAATTCCCGTTGGATAATGAAGGCATAATTTAGACCCTACATTCTCCTCCAAACTTTCCTTGAGGGATAAAGGTCTAACTTAAACCTTACATTTCTCCCCCTATTGGCACACATAAAAAACTCTCCCCCTGAAGAGTTACTCAACGTTGTTCATAACCTCACATGTTGTTCACAACACCACAATAAAGGTCGCATACCCTTCATTATCTTCAATGCTCACCCTTGAGCATTAACCAACTTCACACTCACAATGAAGGTTCTATACCGTTCATTATATTCAATGCTCATCCTTGAGCATACTCCGTTTCTACAATGAAGATATCCAATCTTCCATTGTTTCCCAATGCTCAACCTTGAGCATTTTTCCAAACAAAGGATTTACCACCTTTAATGGTTTCGAAAAAATATTTTCATGTTTATAAAGAATAGCTCCCCCTAAAAACATACTTCAAACTTCTGTCATTGCACCAACAATGACTTGGAGTTCTTAAATCTTTAGAAAATCCAAAAATTTAAATTTTTGAGGTTTAAAAGATTCAATGTTGAAACTAACCTCATCCTAAAATTTAACTTAGTGTTCCTTAACCATTTCTCCTTATTTTCATCATGAAAACTACCTCTAAATGTATGCAAATACATTCCAAGGGGTTAGGAGTGGTTAAAGAGGCTAAATATGGCTTAAAGTACTGTAATCAAACTTTTCCAATCAAAATCAGTCTTTTCAATCGATTGGGTTGCGCCTCAATCGATTGACACTTGCTCAATCGATCCATTGATTGATTCAAAGAGCTAGTGTTCGCAGAAACTGCCTCTAAATTGATTGTCCGATCGATCCAGGAGTGAATGGATCGATAGGCTGATTGATTCCGTGAGTTACTGCTCACGAGAAACACATCTTAATCGATCGGCTGATCAATTAGGGCCCTTCAATCGATTGGCTGATCGATTGGAACTCTAATTTCTTGAAATTCAATTTCAGCAAAATTCAGAAACTCCTCAAAAATTCTATAAAATTTTAAAAATCATGAAAATTTTTGTTGACATTATTTAGGGTATATACTATCATGGAAAAAATAATTTTCTAAGAAAATACATCTTATTTTTAAAGATTGACATAAATTTGAAAACTTACAAAAACTTCAATGTTTCTTTCAAGTTTGTGTATAACTTTTCAATGATGATTACTATCAAAAGATAGCCTTCACCAAGGTTTTTCAAAGTATATTTAAAATATTTTTTTTTCAAAATCAATTTCCAACTATATTCTTTGGGCTTAATGCACATGACTTATACATTAGCTTTCCTAATGATTAGAGTACACATAACTATGTGTTTTGATGAAATCAAAACTCAACTAGATGCACTAAATCAACATCTTGAGACTTGTTCATCATCCTAACATCTCACTCATATTTAATATGTACTAAAACACATACAAGTCACCTTATAGTCTTTGTGAGATGTAGATTTTGCTTTTGCCCTAAGCTAGGGATCATGCATATCTATCTAGACATTTTGAATTATGAACATCTACCTAGGATGTCACTTGTTAGTAAATGTCATTGTCCTTAATTATAAGGAAATTAAAATAATGCATGATGATTTTATGGCATACATCAAAATGAATAATTTTCAAAAGAAAATATACCATAGCTACATGATGTATGTATGACATGACATGATATTTTTATATTTTTCATAGTAAGCATGAATGTACAATATGATGTCATGACATATGATGAGCAATCAATCATGGCAAGTTTTAGCATAAATAAAATATACCTAGATATTCTATCTAGGTATCCTAAATTCTTAGCTAAACTTAAAATTGATCCTAGATTGCGCGATCTTCTTCAAGAAAATGTCAAAACCTAACTTGGCATTTCTTTTGCCCTTGATTAATTGTGCCAATGAAAATCAAATCCATTTCCTCAAATTTTGACACATTTTACTCTTTCAAACAGTAAACAATAATCCATTTTATTTTTAAAGGTTAACAAAAATCTTGAAAATGCCTCCAAGTGCCAACTTTATCAAGGTTTGGTTAACCACCCTACCCATTTAGAATTGACACTCTCTAACCCTCTAGGATGTAGAGAATATGCTCCTCGGAACTCAAAACCTATTTGTGCTCCTTGGATGCTCTAGGTACTCACTAGGATAACTTCCTTAGGTACCTTCCTAATGACCATTCTAGGCTTCTTAGAAGCCTTGGTCACTTCCTCTAGGTCAACTCTAGAGATAGCTTCTCTTGTGACCTTTTTGGTGACTTTCTTGGACTTCTTAGAAGTCTTAGTCATATTTGTTGTTGCAAAGATGCTCCTAGGGATAACTTCCCTTGTATCCTTGACTTGACTCCTAGACCTAGGATTGTTTCCATATGTATATGGAACCCTATGATATGATGCTACATCCTTCTTAGCCTTAGGTTTGTATCCCAAACCTCTATGACCATTGGATGATTTTTTATTTCCTAAACCTAGGTTATGCTCTTTTTGTCTCTTAAGGATACTTTCCATCCTTTTTAGGGTCTTTTCAATTTTGTCAAGCCTTGACCTCAAGACTTGATTTTTTTCCATAAATCCCTAGATTTTGATTTATGATTAAATCCTTGAGCATTTCTATTTTTAGGGTTGTATCTATGGTCCTTAGTGTTTTTTCCGAGATGATTATCTACTTTCCTAATCCTAGGTGAGGTAGTCTTAGCATGATAGGCCACATAATTTTCCTTAATTCTATCATGCTTTCTGTTTTCATAATAATTGTTGGTCCCCGTGGGTGTTTTGATGTGATCAACCAAGTTGGTTAGGTCTTGCTGTGTTTGATCCCTGTGTCTGAGTGTGCAGGAGCTTAGGAGCACAGGAAGTCGAGCGGAAGACGCAGCTAGCGAGAAGGATGGCACGGGAAGGGAGCCGACGGGCTCGGTGCGTCCGAAGGACGAGAGAGCTGTGGAAGAGTACACTGGTGGGCGAGAAGAGCGTGCGTGGCGTTCGAGGGACGTTAAGCCAGGGAGGAAGACTGCTCGAGGAAGGCCAGAAATTGGGTTCGGGTGAGCCCTATTTTGGTTGGCCGGAATCACCCAAAAGAACGGAGTTTCGGAAGCCAAAGCGAAGAAGAAAAGGAGTCAAAAGAGGTTGAAAATTACTGTAGCAGGAAGTTACTGTAGTAGGAACTTGAAGGCGCCTTAAACATGCATTGAAGGCGCCTTCAACATTGAAGGCGCCTTCATTGCTTGTTGAAAGCGCCTTGAGCCAGGTCAGAATGACCGTTCGAGCACCAGATAGAATTCTATCCACTCACCGAGCTGGAGGCGCCTTAGACCTTGTTGGAGGCACCTTGGACCCTCGGGATAGAATTTCCAGAGGCTATTTAAAGGCCCCTGGAGCTAGGAATTAAACAACAACTCAAGCAATCAATTGTGTAGCCATTCCTAGCAATAGTTCTAAGCTTCCAAAGTGTAAAAGGCTTCTCCACCTTCAGTAAAGGAGATTCTTTTTAGTGCGCTTCTCATTGCCCTGGATTAACAACCTCCTTGGTTGTAACCAGGTTAAATTTCTGTTTCTTTTCTGTTTACTGCTTTAATTACTTTACTGCTTTATTTACTATTGCACTAATTGAGTTGAAAGCACGAGGAGGGTATAGTTTATTTTTGTTTTCAGCAATTTACCCCCCTCTTGCCGGCCTCCGCTGCACCTACAATTGGTATCAGAGTCTGATCGCCTCAGAAGGACTAACCGCCAACTGAAGCACTACGATCAAGACGATGGCCGGAGCGAACATCCATCCCCCGAAGTTCAACAGAGACTTCACCACATGGAAGCGCAAAATGGAGGTATTTTTTAAAACTGAATTTGACTTTCTTTTAATAATGAAATATGGCTATGCAGTTCTGAAAGATAAGGAGGAAAACACCTAGACGAAAAAGGAACAAGCAGATTTCGTCGCCAATTGGAAGGCTGAGTTCCACCTACTCAGCGTTCTGCCGCCTCAAGAGGTAAATCGGATCGGAAGCTACGACTCCGCAAAAGATCTCTGGGAAAAATTCTTGGAGCTTCACGAAGGTACCTCCGAAGTAAAGCTAGCGAGGCGCGACATCCTCCGGACCCAGTTGACGAACCTCCGGATGAACCAAGGCGAGAAGGTAGTGCAACTCCAAGCGAGGATCAAAGAGCTGATAACTCAACTCAACAACCTTGGAGAAGAAGTAATGAACCGGGACTCGACCCGGTACGCGCTCAACGCTTTTCCGAGAACTTCCGATTGGGCCTCCTTAGTAGATGCATACTACATCTCCAAGGACTTCGAGGTAAGTACTTTAGAACAATTGTTTTCTACTTTTGAACTTCATGAATCTCGATTTGCAGAGCCCAATGGAGTGGAGAAGACCAGTCAGAACATTGCCTTAAAGGCAAAAATAAACGGTTCTGACTCAGAAGCCTCAGTCGATGAATCCGAAGCGGCACTACTGGTAAAAAGCTTCAATAAATTTTTTAATACTAATAAGTTTAGATCGCAGAGGCATCAACGAAAGAAAAGAACGATTCGTTGCTACAACTGCAACGAAGAAGGGCATATCAAGGAGGACTGCCCAAAATTGAAGAGCAAACAGAAGGATAAGGAAAGGAGCAAGAATCTAGCTCGACCCAAACACAACCTAAAGGCCACGTGGGATGATTCGTCGTCCTCCGAATCAAAAGTCGAAGAATTCTCGGGGATAGCACTGATGGCCAACCATCAGCTAGAAGAAACGTCTAGCTCAGAGATGAGCATCGATGAAGGGGGAGGAACATCAGAAGAGGAAAGCTGCAGTGAAGGGGGAGACTCACCAAGTCAGGTAAGTCAGGTACGCAATCTAACCCCGACTCAATCTTTTCGCTTTATTAAATCTCTTTCTAAAGACTTATTCGAACTAGAAAAAGAAAATAAAGAATTGAAAATGAAATTAGCAAAAGCATGTCCACTTGAGATGTACGATAGTATAAAATCAGAAAATGATAAATTAAAATTAGAAATTGAAAAATTGAAATATGATGCATGCTTAAATAAATTTCCTAAATCAAAATTAAGAATTTATGAAAAATTAAATTGGTACATTAGAAAACACCAGGGTCAACTTAGAAAAGTGCCCAAAAATCATGTACCCCCTAAGTTTTTGACCAACTCTGTAGGAAGAAACCTTTATTGGGTTCCAAAATCTTTGCTAGTTTAAATTTCTCTTTTGGTCAAAAGCTTACAGTGAGAAAATTAAACATTGAAATTCTTTATGGAAGCTTTGTCTAAGGAAATGGTTGTTGCTCCAATAACCAAGAAGACCTAGTGCCTCGCCACGACCTGGAAGCTAAAATATTGAAAGAAAATGTTTAATTAACTTTCTGAAAAAGCATTAAACAAGAATTAAATAATGCTTGGAAAGTTTTTCAAACATTTTTGAAAAATTAAAAAAAAACGATTTTTGACTTAGAAATTATTGTGAAAAAGTCATAGATTTTTTTTTCTTTAAATCTCAGATATTTTTACTAAGAATTATTTTTAAAAAAAAATAATTTTTCCTTGGAAAATTTTTGGAGAATTAAATTTTTTTTTTAACTTAGAAAATTAGAAATTTTATCTAAAGTTAAAAATTTTTCTAAAATATTTTTTGAGTTATAACCCTGATCAAAGGGGGAGTTAGAAAGTTTAAATTTTTAATATTTTTCTAAAATATGTTGCAATTTTATTTATTGCAAAACTTATGCTTAACATGTTAGTTTAGTAATTTTCTTTAAAATTACTGTTTGTGTCTGTTTTTACCCTAACTTGAACTTGGGTTGATACACATCAAAAAGGGTGAGATGTTGGTCCCCGTGGGTGTTTTGATGTGATCAACCAAGTTGGTTAGGTCCTGCTGTGTTTGATCCATGTGTCTGAGTGTGCAGGAGCTTAGGAGCGCAGGAAGTCGAGCGGAAGACGCAGCTAGCGAGAAGGACGACATGGGAAGGAAGCCGACGGGCTCGGTGCGTCCGAATGACGAGAGAGTTGCGGAAGAGTACACCGGTGGGCTAGAAGAGCGTGCACGACGTTCGAGGGACGTTAAGCCAGGGAGGAAGACTGCTCGAGGAAGGCCGAAAATTGGGTTCGGGTGAGCCCTATTTCGGTTGGCCGAAATCACCTAAAAGAACGGAGTTTCGGAAGCCAAAGCGAAGAAGAAAAGGAGTCAAAAGAGGCTGAAAATTACTGTAGCAGGAACTTGAAGGCACCTTAAACATGCATTGAAGGCGCCTTCAACATTGAAGGCGCCTTCATTGCTTGTTGAAGGCGCCTTGAGCCAAGTCAGAATGACCGTTCGAGCATCGGATAGAATTCTATCCACTCACCGAGCTGGAGGCACGTTGGACCTTGTTGGAGGCGCCTTGGACCCTCGGGATAGAATTTCCAGAGGCTATTTAAAGGCCCCTGGAGCTAGGAATTAAACAACAACTCAAGCAATCAATTGTGTAGCCATTCCTAGCAATAATTCTAAGCTTCCAAAGTGTAAAAGGCTTCTCCGCCTTCAGTAAAGGAGATTCTTTTTAGTGCGCTTCTCATTGCCCTAGATTAACAACCTCCTTGGTTGTAACCAGGTTAAATTTCTATTCCTTTTCTGTTTACTGCTTTAATTACTTTACTGCTTTATTTACTATTGCACTAATTGAGTTGAAAGCACGAGGAGGGTATAGTTTATTTTTGTTTTCAACAATTCACCCCCCTCTTGCCGGCCTCCGCTGCACCTACAATAATTAGCATTGAAATGATATAAGTTAGAACTAGCATGTTTTTTACCATGATTTAAAGGGATAGACTCAATAAATGATACATTGGGTTTTACCTTGGAAGCTCTCCCTTGACTTGTGCTTCCTCCTTTAGGCTTGACCGATTTCTTCCCCTTTGGACATTGGCTCCAGTAATGTCCTTTTTGGTTGCAAGAAAAGTACACAATGTACTCCTTGCTCTTCTTTGTTGTGGGGGGCAGCCTCCTTGGGCTTCTCCTTGCCCTTAGGTGTCACTTGGCCCTTCTTCTTGGCCAATTTAGGGCACTTACTCTTGTAGTGCCCATGTTCCCTACACTCAAAGCATATAATATGATTTTTGTTATTAATTGAACTAATTGTACCTTCACATGTAGGGATGACACTCGATCCTCCAATTGATTTCACTTGACTTGTGGAGGTTGCCTCATCCTCTTCTTCTCCACTTGACCTGGAAGTAGAAGTCTCTTCTTGCTCTGGTGTCAATGATCTACACTCCCCCTCAATCCTAGAGGTGGAGGCTTCATCATCATCATCCTCATGTACATGAAACAAGGAGTATGCTCCCTCCTTGCCTTTTTCTTTGCATTCCTTTGAGGATGAAGCTTCTTGGACTTCTTTTTCGGAAGTTGAGCATCTCTCAACTTTGGAGTCCTCTTTCTCTTGGTCTTGCTCCAATGAGTCGCCCTCTTTGGATTTCTCTTAGTTTGGTGCAGTGGAGGGTTCTTCATAAAGCTTGGCCAATTTGCTCCATAGTTCATTTGCATCCTTGTATTCTCCAATTTTTCAAAGATTGTGCTTTACAATAGGCTAACCAATAATTTGGTTACCTTGTCATTCGCCTCACACCTTTGAGTTTGCTCCTTGCTCCATTTGTTTTTCTTGAGAATTTTGCCCTTTGAATCTTTTGGAGCTTCAAAGTCTTCCATTAGAGCAAACCATTGCTCTATCCCCATCACGAGGAAATTTTTTATCCTTGATTTCTAAGAATCAAAACTCATTGATATGAATGGTGGATGCACCCTTGTGTCGAATCCAAGTCCATCTTGGAATTCCATTTGAAGTTGAGACTTTTGATGAAGTCTTTGACTTTTGAACTTGCTTGAACTTCTTCTCCCTCTAGCTCGTTGCCCCTTCCGGCGGTGATTCTGGTGAAGAGCGACATCGCTCTAATACCACTTGTTAGGGTCGATTTGTAGCAAGAGAGAGGGTGAATAGCTCGTCATACTTCATTGCTTGCTCCTTAATGATGATATGCAGCGGAATGTAACTGAAGCAATGCTAACACTAGGATTTACTTGGTATCCACCTTAAGATGACGTGACTAATCCAAGGATCCATACACACGAGCACTCTCCACTAAGAAAACAATCCTTCTCAGTAACTACCGGAGGTGGAGAAATGATGTGCGTAGATTATATACTCTTTTATGCATGTTTTTACGCACATTTACATACTTTGAGCATGCTTGATCTATGCATTTTTATACTTCCAGCTTTCCTTTTAGCATATTTACTCTTTTGGTTCGGAGATCTGCTTTTTGTGCATTTTCTGTACACAGGAGTTGATTTGGTGAAGAATCTACATCTTTGGGCAAGCATTGGAGGAAACAAAGGGAGAAAGCACCGGGCCGTGTACCTCACACGGCCCTGCACTGGTATGGAGCTCGGGCCGTGTGGAGTTTGGCACCAACAGAAGTGGAGAATGACATGGCCGTGTGAACTTCACACGGCCGTGTCAAGATTTGAAGCCAACCAGAGCAGAAGCCTTACATGGCCGTGTGGATCTACACGGCCGTGTGAGGTTTCCAGAGACTAAGCAGGCTGTGGCCGTGTGCACCACACGGCCGTGTAGCATTTCCAGAGACTAAGCAGGCTGTGGCCGTGTGCACCACACGGCCGTGTAGCATTTCCAGAGACTAAGCAGGCTGTGGCCGTGTGAACCACACGGCCGTGCAGTTTTGGCAGAGAAGGAACTGGACATGGCCGTGTGAATCTCACACGGCCGTGTCACGGGGCCGTGTGGCGCCCGATTCCCTCCTCTATTTAAACCCTCCTTCATGAATTGAAAGGGGATCTCTCCCCCTTTGGGAGAAGACAAGATTTGGTGGTTTCCTCCCATTCTTGGGAGGATTTCTGGGCGATTCAAGGGGAGTTCTTGGCGATTTCGGCTCCGGAGCGAGGATTGGATCCGAAGACGAAGCTTCTTCGTAGATAAGTTTTCTCTTTCCCCCTTTTCTTGGTTTCTTGGATTGGGGATTTAAGGAATGCTTATATTCTCTATTTCTTCGGGTTTTCTTCCTCGATTCATGGAGTAGATCTTGTATTCTAGGATGAAGGGAGTATTTGTATGATGGATTGATGTAATCTCTTATGGATTTGCCATTCTCTTGTTTCAATGACATTATCTTGCTTGTATCAATTGGATCTTGAACGATTAAAGATGATTTGTACTTAATTCTCATTCTTGATTAATTGTTTGAATTTCTTATGGACTTTGTAAAGATAAACTCTCACTCGATCATCCGAGGGATCCACGTGACAGGTGCAAGCCCGTGTAAGGACGTTTGAGAGACAATCTTGAAGAGGAAATAGGAATATTCAAGAGAGTAGGATGGATTTTGTGATTAGTTTCTTGTATCTTGATAGATTGATAAGTCGTGGGCTTCTACGTTGATATCCGAGGAAGGCATAGTAATAGGTGCACTTCTGTGTAAGGATAACATAGGTTCATGTCTAATTAATCCTATTTAGATACATTTCTCAGTCCTTAGCCGGTTGTCTATTGCAAGAGAGAACCGGCAACTTTCTACATGTTTGGCAACTGAGGGATAAGAATTGGTGAACCACTTACATTCGAGAAATCATACAAAGAAACCGAAACTCCTAGAATCTCCCTTTATCATACCCCAAAACACTAAACTCTTGTTAGTTGATCTTTAAGATTAGATTTGTTTACCTTACTTTGCTTTTGAAACGATTGGATAGTTGTTTGGCTAATTCGCATTGAGACATTTCTAGTGCTTATTCCAGTCCCTGTGGATACGATAATCTTTTATATTACTTGCGACATTTCCGTACACTTGCGGAGAGCGAACAAGAAACCTCATACAAGACTCACACAACAAGATACACTCAAACAAGAAGAAAATACATAAGTGTATAAATAAAAATCTTCTCTTGCTTGATCTTGTTGATGTAGATCACCTCTGGACCCTTTGGAAAGTGCAACAACACTTCTCTTCCAAGCTCAAAGTCTGGCAGTGAGTGTCGGAGAGAATCGCAGGAAGATCGGGAAGAAGAGTTTATGGAGAAGAAGCTCGCCATCGGCTATATACTTCGCATTTCTAGGGCTCCTAATCAATTGGGCATGCTCCTAATCGATTGTCACGTCAGATCTGCGCCATCCCAGTCTTCCATCACTTGATACTTGCACAATGATCACATCCCAATCAATCGGCTGATCGATTGGGGAGGCTGAATCGATCGGTTGATCGATTCAACCTTCTTCTGTGCTCTCGCGTCTGCGAGAGAAAACTTGCCCCAATCGATTGACCAATTGATTGGGGAGCCCAATCGATCGGGTGATCGATTGGGGAGCATTCTGTGCTCGTGATTTCACTTCATAATCGATCGATCGATCGATTGGGCCAGCCTTCTTCGTAGCACACCAGAACAAGAAAATCCATTTGTTGTCAAACGTAAAAGACCTTGCACTGAAGAGGGCATACAAGTAGTGAACAACTTTATGACAGCTTGGTGAATTTAGTGGGAAACATTCTCTAGAAGCTTTTTCAGTTACAAGGGCATGTTCCTATTCATATTTCATCAGGAATATGAGTCATAAACGACAAAAGAGGTATATCTGGGGTACAAAAAAGATTCTTTAAAGGATTATTACACGAATCCTAAAGTGTGACTTCATCTCCTAACAAACTCTAACAAATCGAGAACTACCTCATGATTACAGAGGTTATATGAGGTAGTATAAAAAGGGAGATCCTCTCCATTGGCAAGGTACGCAATTCTAGCATCCAAAACTCTACTTCTGAGTATTTTCATTATTGTACTTCTTCTTATTCTTCTTCCACCTTCAAGAGAGGAACTGACTTGAGTGTCGGAGGGCCTAGCCAAGGATCTCCACCCCAGTCTTAGGTCACTAACGTTTTGTTGGCTCGTCTCACTGTGCGTAGGACCGTTGAGGAGATTTTCTAGATCCCTAGGAGTGAGTCTTCCTTGGAACCATCGTTCACCGGAGCCAGCGCGCCACATCACAGATTTCAGATAGGATCACTCTTCTTCTTCTCTTTTCTCATGTTTGCTCCTTTTGCGTGTCTTTGTCTTGTTGCTTCGCGCAATCTTTTTATCTCTTCCTCTTCTTTTGCATTAAAGGTTGAAAAGTGTTGCCCCCACCTCTTTGTGCAATAGTACTAGAGAAGTTTTGGATGATAGTAGATTAGGAAAGCTCTATCTATACATGTTTAGAAAGATATGACTTCGACTTGGTGCATTTGGCTCAGTGGAACTAACTAAAGCTACCACTCATTAATTTTAACTAGTTAGACCAAAATTTTGTATTAAGTTCAGTGGATAGAACTATTTAAAAAATTTCAAAGATGTGGTTACTCTAATGATGTCCAGGTGACTCACCACAGCTTAGACCTTTATCAAAAAAAATACCTATTTGTTAAACCAAAAGCTAAACTTGAATCTAACACACGTTAAAAGAAACCATGAAATTCAATTTAACTCATTTCATAAAATTATAGGATTTCCTTGATTGAAAATATAGATCGGGAGAGATAATTAAGGATTAAATAAAATAAATTAAATTAAGCTAATTAAGTTAATTTAATTTAATTTAATTAAGTTAATTAAATTAAATTAATAATTTAATGAAATAAATTAAATTAATTTAAAGAAAATTAAATTAAATTAAAGAAAATTAAATTAAAAATATATTAAACTTAAATGAACTTAAAATTTAAACTTAAATTAAATTAACTTAAAATTTAAACTCAAAATAAAACGAACTTAAAATTAACCTAAACTTAAAATTAAAATCTAGACTTAACTTAAAAATTTAACAAACTTAACTTAGAATTAATTTAAAACTTAAAATTAAAATTAATTTTAAATTTAACTTAAAATTACTTTAAACTTAAGATTAAAATTAACTTTAAACTTAACTTAAAATTAATTTAAAATTTAAAATTATAATTAACGTTAAACTTAACTTAAATCTAATTTCAAACTTAAAATTAAAATTAAAACTAAAACTTAACTTAAAATTAAAACTTAACTCAAAAATTAATTGAATTAATGCTTAACTTAAATTAAAATTTAAATCAAAATTAAAACTTAAAAAAAAATTGGTTGAAGGCGCCTCCTATATAATCGGAGATGCCCTTGGAAGAGTGGGAAAATCCCCATCTAAATTGAATGAAGGAACCTTCAGTCGGTTAAAGGCACCCTCCATAACACATGAAAGGCGCCTTCCATTGACTTAAAGGCACCTTCAACCCAAATTTTTTACAGCAAACAGAGACGTTCTCTATTCGTGAACTTTGCTTCGGGAAGGCACCTTCGAACGACGATTTTTGACCTTTTTCTCCACTTTTTCCTCCAAGATTTTCAACAATGCCTCCTAGGTACCCTCTAACTTGATCTATACAGTTACTTTCCTTATTTGTATGCTTTTTTTAAAAAAATATTTGCATGTATAAACTACTTTAGAAAACGACGGAATGTTATTCCATCCCAACCTAGTTCAAGTAGTATTCCCTCTGCCGATGCTAGATTTTTCACTGAGCAACTTAGGCTATATTTCCTAAAGTGTTCACTAAAATCTAGGTTTCTGAGTAGGTCATTCTTCACCCGATACTGGACCCCTATTATAGAGATTATAGACTATCATCAGTTACATAGACTAGTCTACTGTAGTCAGTCAATAAACTTAGACTTATGTGCCTAATTTTATAACAACCTAATTAAGATTGATAACTTGTTATACTCCACCAAAGTAGGTGGGAAGGACTCTAGGTTCTCCCCTAATCTGTTATATGATAGCTTAGGCTTTCGGAGATTTGCCTACCTTTTTTTGTGTTACCCTAGTAGAGAACTGTCATTTGACAAACTCTATTCCCATATTACATTGGATACTATCTAATATATTTTTTGGGAAGGAGAGAGTACCCACTATAATAAACTTTAGATCTCTCTCTCTCTTAGAGTTCAGGACTATGTCATGTATATAGTTCTGATCACATGCATTTTGCCGATCACATCACACGATATTGCGATGATGCGACCCTCCCACTCTTTCTTTCTTTATGCACTATGCCACCATCTAGACATCGACATTGCATTACACATATTTTTAAATATCATCCTGTTAGGACATGTTAGTCAGCTAGAAGGGGAGTTGAATAACCCCTGCACAAAAAATAAAACAAACGAACCTTTCTTGGACAACTAACTTAAATAACGAACACTTGCATTAAATAAAGAAATCAAATAGATAGAGGCTCAAAGATTTTTTTACTTGGTTACAACCGAGGAGGCTGTTAATCCAAGAAAATGAAGTGCACTACTTTCTCCTTCAGGCGGAGAAGCCTCTTTACAACAATAAAAGCTCAGAAAAGAAAAAGCTAAATAAAAATTGGAATGTGTACAAGTGTAGTGGCAAGAATGCTTGTTGTTCTTTAGCTTATGGACCAAGGTTGTATTTATAGCTTTGGTCGGGGCACCTGGAAGGGTTCCGGGTGCCTGGAGTGGGATAGAATTCTATCCCCAACGTGTCGGTCAAAGTCCACGTCGAATATGATAATATTTGAGTTTCGGGCGCCTGGAGTCAAGGCGCCCAGACCCACAAAGTCAACCTAGTTGACTTTTCGGCCCGAGCCCTCTGCTCCGGTTCTACTCACCTTGGTCCAGGTCTTCCGCTCCGACTCCGCTCGCTTGGGTGATTTTGACCCTCCGGAATAGGGATCACCTGAACCTAACTTCCGGCCTTCTTGAGCAACCTTCCGCTCCGACTTCTCGTCCCTCAGAAACGCCGCGCACCTCCTTCTCATCTACCCGCGTACTCTTCCATAGCACCTCGTCCCTCAGATGCACCGAGCCCGTCGACACTCTCCCATGTCGTCCTTCTCGCTAGCTGTGTCTTTTGCTCGACTTCCTGTGCTCCTAAACTCCTGCATACTTAGACACAGGGTTACACATAACAGGACCTAACTTAACTTATTTGATCACATCAAAACAACCTTGGGGTACTAACAATCTCCTCCTTTTTGACGTGAACAACCCAAGTTAAGCTAGGGTAAACAACTATAAACTTAGAACAATAAATTTTATAATAAAGTATAAAAAGTAAAAAAAAAATTAAGTTACCTCCCCCTAGACTTAATTCTCCCTTCTCCCCATTTGATCACATAAAAATGGGGTATCAAAAAAATCTAAGGGTAACTTTTATAAAACTCTGATTTTAAAATATTTTTGAAAATTTTATCAATATTTTTAAAAATAATAATTTTGATAGCACTAAAAATGTAATAATTTTAGAAAAGATTTCTAAAAAAATTTAAGAAATAGTCACTAATTTTCTCAGTTAAACAAATTTTCAAAAAATAATTTTGTAGAAATTTTGGTAAAGTAAATTTGCTACTTACAAAAGAAACTTTAAGTCTTAAAAAAAATTTAAGTAAGAAATTTCAAGCAGAAAAAAAATATTCTAAGTTTTAAAAAAAATTTGTGCAACCTATTAAATAAATTTTGGTAAAGCAAAGTTTATAAAATAACTTAAAACTTTAAGTTAAACATATTTTAAAAAATAAGAAATTTTTCTAAGTTAAACAAATTTGTAGAGAAAAATTTTAAAAAAAAATTTAAAAAAAATTGAGTAACTATTTAAAGCATTATCTATTTTAATTTTAATGCTTTATCAGTTAGTCAATTAAACATTTTAGTTTAATATTTGGCTTCCAGCCTGTAGCGAGGCACTAGGCCTTCTCAGTTATTAGAGCAACAACCACTTTCTAGACAAAGGCTTATAAGGAAATTAAACGTCTAATTTTCTCGCTAAAAGTGCTAAGTCTAATTAAAGTTCAAGTCAAACAAGATTTTGGAACCCAATATAGATTCCAGCCAACTGGATTAATTAAATATTTTTAGGAATATATTTCTTTGAAATTTTCCTAATTTATCCTTTGTGATATTTAAAATACCTGTTCAAATTATATCTTCTAATATTTGTACTATATGTGCATGTATGATTTTTAAAATTTTTTATTCTTTTTGTAAATTATCATTTTCTAGCTTTAATTTATCAAAATCTTCTTATGGACAAGATTTACTAGAATTACTTTTAATTCTTTAATTTCTTTTTCTAATTTGCAACAATCATTAGATAATAATTTAACGAATATAAATATTTTATCGGGAGGAAGAGATCGTACCTGAATTTCCTTGTCGATCTCGTTGTCCTTGGCTCCCCCTGAACTGCTGCTTTCTTCTGATGTCGCTCCCCCTTCATCGATGCTCTCGATGCTCATTTCGGAAAAGCTTTCTTCGTGTTCGTCTTGATGACTTGCCATCAATGCAAGCCCGGAGAAAGCCTCAACTTCTGATTCGGACGATGTTTCGTCCCATGTCGCCTTTAAAATTTTGTACTTGTTCATTTGGACAAGCTTTTTTCCTTTGTCCCTATCCTTGTTCCTTAACTTAGGGTAGTTATCTTTAACGTGCCCTTCTTCATTGCAGTGATAGCTGTTAGAGTGTATACTAAAAAGCCTAGCTTTTTGTAAACATTTATTTTGAAATAAAGAATCACATTGGTCGAATGTCTACATTTATATGCTAAGTGTAGTTGTTTAATTAATTTATATTGTAGATAACATGGTGTGTGGTGTCACACACAGAAGATCATGTTATCAGTTCTTTATAAATTATAAACAGTAGCTCATGACTAAGATGGATAGGAACAAACCATTGGAATAGTCGTAATGTAATTTGGTATTAGTTTATCTTGACTATAAAATTACACTATTACACTATGAGTGTATTGAGCAGAACCATTTGAGGTAGTTTCTTTTTATACTGACTATATAAAAGAACAAGACCTCTGTTATTATGGAAGTGTGTGCTCTTAATCATGATATAATAACAAACACATATACTTAATATTCATTTCTTTAATTTATCAAAGGGTACGATTTAGTTCGATAAATCAAAATGCCTGATAAGTTGGGAAATGGTATTATTTATATGGTGTGTTGTTGATTATAGAATGAAACTGTGTCCTAGTAATCTAGGTTGATGATGTCCCCAAGAGGAGCTCATAAGGATTATCATGCAAACCTTGCAGGTGGACTTAGTCCGACATGACGATAAGGTTGAGTGGTACTACTCTTGGAGCTAGATATTAATTAAAGTGAGTTGTCAGTAACTCATTTAATTAGTGAACATTCTATATCTTAAACACAGGGAGATTAACACACTCATGATAAGAAGGAGCCCATATAGTAATATAGGATTGGTGCGGTAGTTCAATAATAACTCTTTAGTGGTATGAGTTATTATTGATGAACTCGAGTTGAGTGTTCGGGGCGAACACGGGAAGCTCAAGTTCATCAGGAGACCAAAACCAATTCCTCCTCTCGGTCTCTGTCGTAGCCTCTTAATTATAAAGTGTTATACCCACTCATACCCACCTTCTTACCCATCCTAGGTGGTCGGCCAAGCCAAGCTTGGTGCCCAAGCAAGGGTCGGCCAAGATTAATCCTTGGATGGACCAAGTGGTGACCGACCCTAACTTGGAGCCCAAGTTAGTGGCCGACCACAATAAAATAAAAGGGGATTTTATTTTTTAAAATCTTTCCTTATGTGGAAGCCAAGATTTAAAAGAGAATTTAAAATTTAAATCTTTCCTTTTATAGCTTTCTACAAAGAATTAAGAGAAATGTTTGATATCTTTCCTTATTTGTAGTTAAAAGGAAGATTTTAATTTTAAAGAAAACTTTCCTTTTTGTAATCATCCACATGTTTTAATAGAGAGATTTTAATTTATAAAAGTTTCCTTTTATAACCAACCATGAAGAGAATTTTTTTATTTTAAAAATTTTTTAAAACAAATTAGGAAGTTTTAATTTTTGTTTAAAACTTTCCTTATTTGGAGGACAATGAGGTGGCCGGCCATTAGAGGTTTAATAAGGAAATTTTAATTAAATTTTCCTTCTTAAACATTGGCAAGGAACATAAAGAAGTTTTATTTATAAAACTTTCCTTATTTGTCAATACCAAGGAATATAGAAGAGAGAGTAGAGGTGCCTCACATCAGAACAATACATCTATTATTTCCTCTCCTCTCTTTCTTGGTGTGGCCGGCCCTCATCCTCTCCTCTTCTTCTTCTTTGGCTGGCGGCATCAACTCTCTAGGAGATACTTGGTGGTCGGATTTTGCTTGGAGAAGAAGTAGAGAAAGGAGGCTTTGTTTCTTTGCATCCCTTGGAGCTTGGTTGGTGGCCGAAGACCTTCATCTCTTGGAGATTCTTGGTGGCCGAAACTTGCTTGGAGAAGAAGGAAGTTTGGGTGGATTCTCGTCTCGGTAGATTGTCGTCCACACGACGTCCAAGATAAGAAGAGGAATACGACAGAAGATCGTGAGGTCTATAAGTTATAAAAGGTATAACTAGTTATTAGTTTCCGCATCATAACTAGTTCATCCTTTTTGTTTAGATCTTGAAATATCTAAAACAAGAGGCTAGTGATTCTAGATTTCAGATTTATGATTCGATTTGTGTTTCTTTTGATTTTTCGATCTTGTGATTCGATTGTTCTTATTGGTTAAACCTAGGATTACTATAAGGAGATTAAATATTGAATTCCGTTGAAAGGCTTTGTCTAGGAAGTGGTGGATGCTCTCATACCCAAGAAGGCCTAGTGCCTCGCCATGTTTAACCTGGAAGCCGATCTCTGAAATAAATATTTAATTGAACTTGTAACATAGGTGGATTTGGATCAATAATGTTAAGTATCGTTTGTGATTCAAATCTAAACCTCTAAGAACAGATAAGTTAAATTTGGAATCAATAATATTAAGTTCTGTTTGCGATTCTAAATTTAATTTTTAAAAAATACAATAGGTTGTTAGGAAAGGTTCAGGACTTGTACAAAATTTTTGTATAAAGAAATTAGTACAACATTCCAAGTAGCAACCAACAGTAACATCTGATTGTCCTTTAACCATGGATGCGTTATCTGTTCTTAATCTGATTCTTAACTTGTAGCATTAAAGTAGCTACAAATGTTTACTGTCATCCTATTCTTAAAGAAGTCTTGCTTTACACAATTGATTACTTCTTGTTTTGTTTTGGTCCTTTCCCTACAAATAGTAGGAAATTTCCTAATAATTATTGAAACAAAATCACTTTACCAAAGACGGTCACCAGTTGAGAAGGCAATCTTCCTACTCAACCGATCAACTTATGTTTCAAATTTCAACTTGACTGCTTGTCACAATATGTTAAGGTCCTTCTCCTGAGCATTATTGCAATTCCTTTAAATTTCTGTTAAGTTTCAGAGGAAGTAGGTGTTAGATGATGTTCCTTCTCTACTACATAATTGGTCGATCAAGGACTCTCAAAGAACACGGAAGTTGACCGACTAAGCACAGTCAGCATCCTACAGTGTATACTTAAAAAGCACATTCATGTCTCTTGACTTGGACTAGTCAAAGTATGGAATCTGACACCACACACCATTGTGAACCCGGAGACTTATCAGGTCCAGGTCAATGAAAGTATCTCTAATTTCACCAAAAGGCAATTAATGTAGAATAAACACTATGTCTATAAGTACTACTCGATTACAAGAAAGGCTTCATCACCCCCACTGAAAATCAAAGGCAGCTAAAATGGCTTCCGTCCTCCAGCTTATCTTTGCTGTGTTACTGCTTCATATATTTGCAGAAATCGTTGCGAGTCAGCCATGCGACCTCACCAGCATTCAGGTGCAGCAGAACAACACAGGGGCCAAGGTCGGGTACGATCCAGTGTTTGAGGTGGAGGTGAAGAACTTGTGCCGCTGCAGCGTCGCGAGCGTGTTCCTGCGATCGGAGGGTTTCGCGAGCTCCAAGCTAGTCGACCCCAAGCTGTTTCGCCGAGAGGGGAACGACTACCTCGTCAACGACGGGAAGAGCATCCAAAGCTCACTCTCTGTCAAGTTCAGCTACGCATGGGACAGGGCCTTCAGGATGTCTGCTGAAAGCTTCCAAATTCAAAAGAATTGCAAATGAAGACGCAGCAGAGGATGATTACTGTAAGGGAATAATAGTGAGCATCTCCATGGATCAATCTTGTTATCTGTTACTGATGTTGAAGAGAGAGTTAGTTCTTTTACGTGTGAAAGGTAATAAACATCTGATTGGATTTTTGGCAAACTGTCTCGTATGAATCAATAATTTGATGAATTAGTCAAACTTTTGTTCATGGAGCTGTTGTTTTTGTTTCCTTTTCGACAAAAATAGATGTTTGTGATAGATTTGTGAAATCAATGTTTATGAAAGATGAAAGGTTCAGAGAATTTATTAGTGGATTGAAAGTATGACTGGTTCGGATAGTTAAATAATATTTAAAATAGAGTAATTGCTTAATTTTAATGCATTAAAACAAGAAGGCATCTTTCTTGGAGTTGACTCAGTTCTTATGAAGAACTAAAATTAAAATGATAATTATATTTCAGATACTTGGCGTCACAAACTTTAGGGAAGCTAAAAGAATAGAATATTTTGGAAATTTTAAAAGAATAAGTTATCCTTTTGAAAAGAAACGGTAAAGATCAAAAGGACCTTTTTTATTATCATTTTCTTAAATAATTTTTTTTTAATATTAAAGCACCACCATAATCTATTTTTTATTTTAAAAATTCTCGTATTATGTAATCATCATTCAAGTTAAAATTATTGATTATTAAATTGATTTGAAGTATAATTTTAAAATATTTTTGATACCACAATAAAGCCCTATTTCATTAGGTGAAGTTATCTATATGAATCCTTTTATGTTATTGTGCTCTATCCATACTATATCATCATTCATATTTAAATAAATTTTATTTTATTTTATTATTACTAATCAATTTTTTTTTATCTTCCTCTTCCTCACTTGATGTGTGTATTTGCCATAGTTTCGCATCGTCTGACTAGAACATTTATTGGTCATCAAGTATATGTCTATACCATCTTAAACGTTTCTCTTAAAGTTTTTCATCAATAGATGCAACTCCAACTTTTTCTCTAATACTCTCATTTCTTATTATGTCCATCCTCATATGTCCACACATCCACCTTAACATCCTTATTTTTTCAACTCTCATCTTCTGCTCATATGCTCAAATCATAGCCCAACATTCAATGCTATATAATATAGTAGGTCTAACTGACTTTTTATAAAACTTCTCTTTAAGTTTTAAAGGTACTTTACGATCACATAAAACACCCGACACTTACCTTCATTTTAATCATCCTGCTTATATTTTATATAAGACATTTCTCTCAATCCCTTCATTATTTTGTAAAAATGAGTATAAATACTTAAAGCTCTCAGTTTCAAACAACTCGTCATCTCCTATCTTAATAATTGTCTCATTAATATTGCTAAACTTAAATTCTATATAGTATGTTTTTACTCTACTAAGCCTAAAACCTTTAACTTCTAATGTTTTCCATTAAAATTCTAATTTAGCATTTACTACTTCACGTATCTCATCTACCAAAATAATATCATCTGCAAATAACATATACTAGGGTATTGTGTCTTGAATGTATCCAATGAGTTTGTCCATAATTAGTGTCAAAAAATAAGGACTTGGAGTTTATCTTTGATGTAATCCTATCTGTATTGAAAATACTTCAGTTAATCCGCCTGAAGTGTTTACTCTGTATAAGTACCCCATGTTAGTTTTGATGTGGTTAACCAAGTCAAGTTTGTTAGGATCCTTCGTACGGCTAGAGAGGGGGGGTGTGAATAGCCGACCCCAAATCGATCGCGTTTCTTCCTACAATTCGTTAGCGCAGCGGAAAAACAAACAAGGAAACGAAAACAAGAAGATCAAACCTCAACGCGTCGATGTAACGAGGTTCGGAGATGATACTCCTACTCCTCGGCGTGTCCGTAAGGTGGACGAAGCCTCTCAATCCGTCGGTGGATGAGTCCCCGGAGAACCGGCTAATAATATACTCCTTGTGGGTGGAGAAACCTCACCACAATCTTTTGCAACAGCAAACAAAGGAGTACAACAATAGAGACAACAAACAAGAACAATAGAAATTGTAAAACACTTGCTTGCCTCTTGTTGTCGACTGGAACCTTGATGAAGCAGCAGCTTCTCAGATCCAGCAGCTAGAACACCAGCAGGAAACTCACGCAGAGCTTCGATGAGAGCTCAAGAAAGCTCAAGAGCACACCAGCTGCTCAGTCAAAGAGCGAAGCTCAAGAAGAAAAGAAGAGTTCGCCTTAGAAGCCCTCAGCCCTTTATACTGCAAGAAGACAGCAAGAAACTAGCCGTTGCGTCGCAGCTAGAACTCGATCGGTCTGGACCGATCAGACTGTCCGATCGGTCCCGGACCGATCGATCGATCGAGCCTCATGCGTACTCGATCGATCGTGGACCGATCGACACCGGATCGGTCCACGCACCGATCCCAACTCCGTGCTTCCGCGACATCGTCTCGATCGGTCCCGGCATCGATCGGGACATAACTGATCGATGCGTGGACCGATCACCGCTTTCTTTTCGCCTCTGTTGCTCGGTCACCGATCGACAAGAATCGAACAGAGATATCGATCGGTCACGCACCGATCGAGCAAACATAGATCATCGGATCGGTCTGGTGACCGATCCAGAGCTTGGATTTTGCCCAAACCAAGTCCCAAGACTTCCAAACCAATATCCGGTCAACCTTGACCTATTGGTTCATCATGCTTAGCATCTGGTCACTCCCTTGACCTGCTAAGACTCCCCACCAAGTGTCCGGTCAATCCCTTTGACCTACTTGGACTTTCCAACACCAGAAGTCCGATCATCCCTGATCCATCTGGATTTTCCAACACCAGAAGTCCGATCATCCCTGATCCATCTGGATTTTCCAACACCAGAAGTCCGATCATCCCTGATCCATCTGGATTTTCCCTTGCCTGGTTTCACTCACCAGGACTTTCCAACTGCCTAACATCCCAGTTAGGACTTTCCCACTGCCTGGCTTCACTCACCAGGACTTTCCACACTGCCTAGCATCCCAGTTAGGACTTTCTCATTGCCTAACATCCCAGTTAGGACTTTTCCACTGCCTGGCTTTACTCACCAGGACTTTCCACACTGCCTAACATCCCAGTTAGGACTTTCTCATTGCCTAACATCCCAGTTAGGACTTTTCCACTGCCTGGCTTTACTCACCAGGACTTTCCACACTGCCTAACATCCCAGTTAGGACTTTCTCATTGCCTAACATCCCAGTTAGGACTTTTCCACTGCCTGGCTTTACTCACCAGGACTTTCCGACTGCCTAACATCCCAGTTAGGACTTTTCCTCGTGCCAAGCTCCCTGCTTGGACTTCTCCGTGCCAAGTCTCCATACTTGGACTTTTCCAGTGCCAAGTCTCCATACTTGGACTTTTCGCGTGCCAAGCTCCCTGCTTGGACTTTTCCAGTGCCAAGCTCCCTGCTTGGACTTTTCCAGTGCCAAGTCTCCATACTTGGACTTTTTCCCGAATCAGGTCAACCAGGTCAACCTTGACCTACGGTTGCACCAATAATCTCCCAAACATCTATTCTTGTCCCATATCAAGAATAGAATTCTCTCACGAGTGTCAAACATCAACATGCAACTTAACTAGGTCAACCTTGACCTAAGGTTGCACCGACAATCTTCCCAAGTCAAACATCAAAATACAACTCGAGTCAAGTCACCTCGAGTCGGGTCAACCAGGTCAACCTTGACCTAAGGTTGCACCAACAATCTCCCCCTTTTTGATGTTTGACAAAACTCATAATCAAGTTAGGTTAACCCGATAACCTAACTTAGGTTTCCCAACCATCTTCCAATGTCCATGTTCTTTCCTTGAACATTCTCTGGACATTCTCCCCTTAGGTTAACCCGATAACCTAACTTGGGTTCTCAATAATTCTCCCCTTTTGACACACATCAAAAGAATTCCAATGTTCTACCTTGAACATTCCTTGACATTCTTCCCCTAGCTTAGGTTAACTCGATAACCTAACTTGGGTTCTCCAATAATTCTCCAATGAACACTCTCCCCTTTTTGACACACATCAAAAAGAAAAAGGAGAGTATCAAGGTCAAGAGTTTCTTCCTAATGAAAGTCCCATACCTTTCATTGAAACTCTTAATTTCCCCCTTGATACTAAACTCAACAATCAACTTAGTGATAACCCCATATCACTAATCCTCAAGAGTCTTAAGGAGTAAAAACTCCCCCTAAAAGTCAACTCCCCCTTGACAATTAGGTAAAACTCCCCCTAAAGGTCAACTCCCCCTTGACCATTGCACCAACAATGTCTTGGAGAGTTTCAAACCCTTAGAAACCTAAACCACAAACTTTCACAGCTGGAATTTCAGATATACAGTTGAAATTCAGCTTTTGGCATGCCCTGATCGGTCACCAGACCGATCAGGATCCCATTGGATCGGTCCCCAGACCGATCCACATTCACTGGGATCGGACTGCCTCACTGCCTCTTACTGGATCGGTCTCCGGACCGATCCACACTTCCCTGGATCGGTCCAGTGACCGATCCACTCCTTCCTGGATCGGTCCAGTGACCGATCCAAGATCCCTTATCAGAATTCCTGAATTTTTACCCGAAATTCAGAAACCCATAAACAATTCTAGAAAATTTCAAAAATTATGAAACTTTTAGGATACACTCCTCATAACATATACTATCAAGGAAAAATAGTTTTCTATGAAAATAACTTCCATTTTCAATCTTGATACAAAGTTCAAAAACTTTGAAATAGTTCAAGTTTAACTCAACTTTGTATCACAATGTTCAATGATGAATGCTATCACTAGGAAAGCTTCATCAAGGTTTTTCAAATCAATTTTAAAATGCTTTTAAAACCATTTGAATTTAGGACCATAATCTTAGGGCTAGATGTACATGACTTGTACACAAGCTTTCCCTATGATCCTCCTTTCTTGAATTAGGCTCATCTAGGTACAAGGACTATGCACCTTGATCCTAACTCATGATCCTAATATCTCACACACATCTAAGATGTATCAAACCACATTCAAGTCAATTTGATGTGAGATATGGGTTTAGGTATCTTAGACTAAGGTCTCATGCATTTTCTAAACACAAATTTGATCTCAATATCAAAATGTGTTTTTCATCCTTAAATCAATTCAATTGATTATTAATGCAAGAGATGATGACATGGCATAAAGTTTGAGACTAAACTAACACATGACATATAGATAACCTAATCATTATCATGACATTTCAAATGATAATTAAATTAAATATGATGTCATGGCATGACATATGGCAACCAATCATGGCAAGTTAGCACAAATAAAATATCTAAATTCCCTATCTAAGTATCCTTAATCACTTAGCTAACTTAAATTCTAATCCTAGATTGCCCAAAGTGCTCCAAGAAAATGTCAAAACCCAAATTGGCATTTCTTGATCTCTTGTTTGATTTATACCATTTAAAATTTTACAAGAGTAGCACTTCTAAATTAAGGCCCGGATTGCCTTGATTACCTAAGAGAATATCAAAATCCCAATTTGATATTTTTCTAGGTTTTTCCAAATTGTGCCAATTGAGATTAAAAATGAGATTTCCAATCTTTAGGCACATTTAACTCTTCAAAGGAGTAAATGATAATTCATTTCATTTTCAAAGGTTCACAAAACCTTGAAAATGCTCCTTGAGTGTCAATTTCCTCAAAGTTGGGTTAACTACCCTTCTTATTGGAGTTGACACTCTCTAACCCATTTATGGGGTAGAGAAGATGCTCCTAGGAACCCAATACCTATTAGAGCTCATTGGGTTCACTAAATATTCACTAGGGATAACTTCCCTAGCAACCCTCCTAATGACCCTCTTAGGCTTTAAAGCCTTGGTCATTTGGGTCTCATCAAGGTCAACTATAGGGGTGACTCCCCTTGTGACCTTGGTAATGGTCTTCCTAGCCTTAGGTTTTGTTCCATAATCGAATGGAACATTATGATAAGTGGGCTTGACCAATTGGGACTTAGGTTTGTGACCTAAACCTTTCTTGTCCTTGGACATTGGTTTTTGACCCTTAAACCCTAGAGATGACTTCCCTATGTTTTTAAGAGCCTTTTCCAAATTATCAAGTCTTGACCTCAAGACTTGATTTTCTCTCTCTAATACCTCAAGTTTTAATTTGTCATTTTCTCTTGAGATATTCCTAGGCATGTGTCTAGTCTTCTTGGGATTTCTACCTAGGTTTTCCTTAACTTTAGAAGCGTTAATCCTAGGGTTGGTATTTCTAGTGTTATCCTTACCTAGGCTAACATGTTTAGCTCCTAAGCACATGTATTGGTTCCTAAAGTTAACATGCTTATCATTATTAACAATTGCAACAAAACTACTAGCATGAGTTTTATTAGAATTGCAATAATGAACCTTAGAGGTTACCTTAGGGTTTGCCTTAGCTCCCCTTATCGTTGTGCCCGGTCTCTTGCCCTTGTGAGGTTGCCTCCCCTCGGACAATGGCTCCTATAGTGTCCCCTTTGCTTGCATTGGAAGCACACGATGTGCTCCTTGCCCTTGCGTTTTGGGACTCCGGCTTCCTTGAACTTTGGCGCCGGTGGAGTCTTTCTTACCCTCTTTGGACACTTACTCTTGTAATGTCCATGTTCCCTACACTCAAAGCATATTATATGTAACTTATTTGAAATTGAAATGCTTGAGTTACCTAGGTTTGGGGATGGGTGTGAGCTCTCTTCCTCATCCCTTCCGGAGGTAGATGTCTCTTCTTCTTGCTCCGAACTTGAACAAGAGGAACTCTCCTCCTCTTCTTCCTTGGATGTTGAGTAGCCCTCAACTCCCAATTCGCTCCCTCCATGATGTGAGCTACTTGGCTCACTTAGCTCCTCTTCATGGCTTGAATTTGAGCTCTCCTCATGGAACTTTGCCAAGTTGTTCCACAATTCCTTGGCATCGTTGTATCTACCTATCTTATGCAAGATATCACTAGGTAATGAAAATTCAAGAATTTTCGTTACCTCGTCGTTGATTGTGGATTGGTGGATTTGCTCTTTCGTCCACTCCTTCTTCTTGATAGGTTTTCCTTCCTCATCCATCGGTGGGGAAAACCCTTCTTGTACACAAAACCAATTTAACATATTAGTCCTAAGAAAATACATCATCCTTACCTTCCAATATGTGAAGTTGTCGTGAGACTCGTAGAAGGGTTGAATCGTGACATCTTCTCCATAGAGATCCATCTCTAGCCCGTGCTCCCCCGGGTGTTGATCCGTCGAAGAGCGGCCTCGCTCTGATACCACTTGTTGGGATCCTTCGTACGGCTAGAGAGGGGGGTGTGAATAGCCGACCCCAAATCGATCGCGTTTCTTCCTACAATTCGTTAGCGCAGCGGAAAAACAAACAAGGAAACGAAAACAAGAAGATCAAACCTCAGCGTCGATGTAACGAGGTTCGGAGATGATACTCCTACTCCTCGGCGTGTCCGTAAGGTGGACGAAGCCTCTCAATCCGTCGGTGGATGAGTCCCCGGAGAACCGGCTAATAATATACTCCTTGTGGGTGGAGAAACCTCACCACAATCTTTTGCAACAGCAAACAAAGGAGTACAACAATAGAGACAACAAACAAGAACAATAGAAATTGTAAAACACTTGCTTGCCTCTTGTTGTCGATGGAACCTTGATGAAGCGGCTTCTCGGATCCGGCTAGAACACCGGCGAAACTCACGCGAGCTTGGCGATGAGAGCTCAAAAGCTCAAGAGCACACCAGCGCTCAGTAGTCGAAGAGAAGCTGAAGAAGAAAGAAGTTACTACTGTAGAAGCCCTCGGCCCTTTATACCTGCGAAGCTGCAAAGAAACTAGCCGGTTGCGTCGCAGCTGAGAACTCCGATCGGTCTGGACCGATCAGGGACTGTCGGTCCCGGACCGATCGATCGATCTGAAACCCTGCACGTACTCGATCGATGCGTGGACCGATCAGACCTGGATCGGTCCACGCATCGATCCCAACTCTGGCTTCCGCGACATCGTCTCCCGATCGGTCCCAGGCCGATCGGGACCTCGATGCGTGGACGATCACCTGCCTTTCGCCTCTGTTAACTGGCGATCGGTCACGGACCGATCGATGTAACGAGCGACTGATATCGATCGGTCACCGGACCGATCGAGGAAAGTTCTGATCGGTCCGGTGACCGAGCTTGGTTTTTTTGCCCAAACCAAGTCCCAAGACTTCAAACCAATATCCGGTCAACCTTGACCTATTGGTTCATCATGCTTAGCATCCGGTCACTCCTTGACCTGCTAAGACTCCCACCAAGTGTCCGGTCAATCCTTTGACCTACTTGGACTTTCAACACAAGTCCGATCATCCCCGATCCATCTGGATTTTCCAACACCAGTCGATCATCCACGATCCATCTGGATTTTCCCTTGCTGGTTTCACTCACGGGACTTTCCAACCGCCTAACATCCAGTTAGGACTTTCCCCCTGGCTTCACTCACGGGACTTTCCACACGCCTAACATCCCGATTAGGACTTTCTCATTGCCTAACATCCCAGTTAGGACTTTTCACCCGGCTTTACTCACGAGGACTTTCCACACGCCTAACATCCAGTTAGGACTTTCTCATTACTAACATCCCGATTAGGACTTTCTTCAAGCTTTACTCACCAGGACTTTCCACCTTGCCTAACATCCCGTTAGGACTTTCTCATTACTAACATCCAGCTTAGGACTTTTCCTTTGGCTTTACTCACGGGACTTTCCCTAACATCCCGTTAGGACTTTTCCTCGTGCCAAGCTCCTGCTTGGACTTCTCCGTGCCAAGTCTCCATACTTGGACTTTTCCAGTGCCAAGTCTCCATACTTGGACTTTTCCCGTGCCAAGTCTCCATACTTGGACTTTTCGCGTGCCAAGCTCCCTGCTTGGACTTTTCCAGTGCCAAGTCTCCATACTTGGACTTTTTCCCGAATCAGGTCAACCAGGTCAACCTTGACCTACGGTTGCACCAATAATCTCCCAAACATCTATTCTTGTCCCATATCAAGAATAGAATTCTCTCACGAGTGTCAAACATCAACATGCAACTTAACTAGGTCAACCTTGACCTAAGGTTGCACCGACAATCTTCCCAAGTCAAACATCAAAATACAACTCGAGTCAAGTCACCTCGAGTCGGGTCAACCAGGTCAACCTTGACCTAAGGTTGCACCAACAAAGTTATGTCCTATTGTATTTTGATCCTTGTGTATAAGTGTGCAGGAACTTAGGAACACAAGAAGTCGAGCAGAAGACACAGCGGATGAGAAAGATGGCTTGAGAAGCAAGTCGATGGGCTCGATGCATCTGATGGATGAGATGCTGCGGAAGAATACACTAGCGAACAAGAAGGAAGTGTGCGAGGCTTCCGAGGAATGAGAAGCTGGAGCGGAAGACTGCTCAAGGAGAGAATGATAGAGATGGGTTCGGGCCAGTCTAATTCCGGATGTCCGATCAATCACCCAGGTGTTGGAGTAGTAGTTGAACAAGTCAAGCGGAGTTGACTTGTTCGGGCGCCCAAACTCACGTAGCCATTACAATGTGGATCCATGTCAGCAGCAATTCGAGCACCCGTACCAGTCCGGGCACCCGAGAGTGGATAAATGGCTTATCACTTAAACGTTGTGAAGCAGATTGAGGTGACCAACTAGGGGCTCTCAAACTGGGTTTGGGCACCTGGACATGCCACGTTAGCAAACGATTACTTTGACCAGTGAGGCTATAAATAGAGCTCTGATCCTCTTCATTGAAAAGAACACACTTGTATTTCATCTACCATTTCTGTTTTAGTGTTCGTACTTCAACTTCTGTAAGAGACTTCTCCGCCTACATCAAAGGAGAAGTTTTTTAGTGCTTTTAATGTCTTAGATTAGCAACCTCCCTGGTTATAACCAAGTAAAATGACTGCCTCTTCCTTTCTTTTTTGTTAAACTATTTTCATTTAATTAACGTGTGTTGTCTTTCCTAGAAAGAAAGCAAAAGATTGTAAATTCTAACTTGCAGCCTAATCATCCCCCTATCCGGCCTCCAAGGAACCAACACTCTGGTTGTTTTATCCTTATATATATCTTTAATTCAATATATGTTATGCTAACACCTCTCTTTTCTAGAATTCTCTATATAATTTCTCTTGGATTCTATAATAAGCTTTTTCTAAGTTAATAAATATCATGTGTAGATCTTATTTTTGTTCTCAATAATTTTCAATTAGTTGCCTAAGAAGATGTATAGTTTCTATTGTCGACCTACCATGCATGAACGCAAATAGATTTTTGTCACCATTGTCTCCTTCCTTAATCTTTTTTTCTATCACTTTTCTCAAAGTTTCATGATATGACTCATTAGTTTAATACTTCTATAGTTTGCACAATTTTACATATCTCCCTTGTTCTTATATAAGGGAATTAGAATACTTATCCACCATTGACTAGATTTTTTTTATTTTTAATATTATTTTAAATAATTTTATAAGTTATTTAATACTTTATTTCCCTAGACACTTCCATATACCTCTATCAGAATATTATCTGGTCTAATGACTTTTTCATTGTGCATCTCATTGAAAGCTTATTCTACTTTTGAAGTTTGAATTTTACGATAAAATTTAAATTTCTTTACTCATTTGACCTACTTAAATTATCTAAGTTAAGTGGGTCAACTAAACCTTCATTAAAAAATTGATGAAAATATTTTTTCCACCGTTATTTTATTTCTCTTTCATTTACTAGAACCCTATTGTATTAATCTTTAATATATTTTATTTGGATAAGATTTCTTATCTTCATTTGTCTCATTTTAACTATTCTATAAATATCTTGTTCCCTTTTTTTTATATCCAATTTCCGATATAACTGTTCAAAATTTTTATTTTTTTTATTTCATTTACTACTTTCTTAACCTCTTTCTTGGCTATTATATTTTTTTAAGTTTATCTTGTTCTTATAAATATATAATTCTTTATAAGCTATTCATTTTTTTCACTTTCTCTTATACTTTCTCATTCCACCACCAAGATTCAGCCTTACTTGGTAGTGTATATCTCTTTGACTCACCGAGTACATCTTAATTACTATTTTTAACTTTATTATCATTTTATCCCATGTTGTATTAGAGTCACCGTATATTTCACCTAATACTTATACTCCTACCTTCTCCTTAAATATATTTTTCTTTCCATCATTTATCTTCAACCACTTAATTCTAGGATTTGTATATATTTTTCTTCTATTGATACTATGCTTGAGACATATATCCAACACTATTAACTTATGTTGGATAATTAAGCTTTTTCTAGGGATGACCTTGCAATATTTATAAATCTGTCTATCCTTCTTCCTAACCATCAAAAAATCAATTGTGATTTATTATTACTAGTTTTGAACGTGACCAAGTATTCTTCTCTTTTCTTAAAAAATGTGTTAGCTAATATAAGGTTATATGCTATTGAAAAATCCAATAAAGTTTTCCTTTCTTCATTTCTTATTCCAAACTCATAACCCCTATGTACCCTCTCATATTCCTCATTTTTCACTCTGACATGGCCATTTAGATCACTCCTATTAAAATTATTTCATTTGGCAGAATGTTTACAATACTTCGTCTAAGTACCCCCAAAAATTTTATTTGATAGCTTCATCTAATTCTACTTGAGGTGTATATACGCTAATTGTTGGTAACCCAAGGTAGTTTTGATGTGATCAAACAAGTTAAATGTTACGAACCGCAAGTGCACGGATTCGTCGTCAGTAATAAAAATATCGATCCCACAGGGACTGGTTATAAGCAATAGCAATTATTCACTTAGGTTTAGCTAGGCTACCAATGGTTGTGAACAATCTAAAGAAGAAAGGTCAGGAAGAAGAATCGAGAACTGGTAAGTCGAAGTGTTAAACTTGGTTATGAGGAGTCCTAGGAGGTCAGTTTCATTGCGGCGATGTTGATGTGTCACGTTCTATCCTACACTCACTGTCCTTCAATACGCATTTGCCAGAAGCTAAAGTGACTATTCTTATGTACCAGAATAAAGAGGAACCCTAAGAAGTCTTGTTACGGTTTACCCCTGTCACTAGGGCGTATCGGCAAATCTTGAGGGCACAACTTTAATTGGTAATGTTAAGAATAGAGAATCGGAGCTAAGCTTGGTCTCTCACTTCCTTGAGGGGAATTTGCCTCTCCTTTTAAGGAAGTATCCTAGATATCCGTGAACGGGTTACCCCTGTCACTAGGGCCCCTCGGGAGTACAATCTAGAGATAATCCCTCTACGAGGCTAACAAATTTCCACACAATCAACTGGCATGCAATTAAGACAAAGCATAAGAGATCATCTAATGAGTATAAACATAAATACGAGTTTTACATCAAACCGAGCCACAACTACTCCCTAGTCCTAGAACAAGGAATCTACTCCACGAGTGCCAGAAAAATCCCCAAAGATATAATGTAGATAGACATACAATCTTCAAACACGAAGAAAGAAAGAAAAGATGTGCTTATCCAATGACGACGAGTGGCCTTCGGATCTAATTCTCTGCTCTTGGAGTCGATGTGGGGATGGAAGATCGCTGGACGGAGGTCCAAGACGGCGTGGGATGGCACCAAGAAGTTTCTCCAACTGACAGCCCATTTCCTCTTGCGGCCTCCCTAGAGACAAAGGGTTAAAACCCTAATATAGGCTAGGGCACGGCTGCGGGGACACAGTCGTGCCAATTTGGCACGGTCGTGCCCTTTCCCTTCTCTGATCGCGTTGCACGGTCGTGCCAATTGACACGGCCGTGTGGTGTATGGGCTCGGCTCCTGGGGCACGGCCGTGCAAGGACGCACGGTCGGGCACTTCTTAGTCTCGGTCAAGGGGTGGCATGGCCATGCAGGGTTGCACGACCGTGTGCTGATCTGCCTCGGTCTCGGTCGCACGACCATACAAGGTTACACGGCCGTGCACTTCTCCTCATCGGTCTGGTCACACGGTCGTGCGAGATCGCACGACCATGTTCTTTGGCTTGTTCCGATACGTCGATAATCGTCGTTTTTGCTCCGAAAATTGTCCCTATCAACACAAAACCAAACAAAGAGCAGATATCCGAACAAAAGAGTATATATAATGAGTACAAGATGAAAGAGGCGATCATGAAACGAATATGTATGCATAAAGTAAGTAAATGTGCGCTAAAACATGCGTAAATGATCATAATAGTTGCGCACATCGCACCCCCAGACTTGAACCTTTGCTTGTCCTCAAGCAAAACGCTACAAACTATGTTCATAAGTTCCTGCAATGCTTTATAATCCCTAGTGCATTCGCCTAAATTTATCAACTAGTTTCATTGATAAGCATGACTGTGGAGTAATCTAAGTATGGCCTAAGCATAAGTCCTTTGTGCTCGGTGTAGTAAGTAGCTCAAACTCTTCAAGTTTCAATTTTCTGTCCTAGTTAAGTCGTCATACAATTGAGTTCCTAATATTCTCGGTGATAGACACTTACCTGCCACACACTTGGTTTGTTTTCCTTAAATCACACAAGGTCTCAAAGGATACCACTCGGAACTAAGAGAAACATAACATTCATTTCCCCAGTAATCTAACTCGGTCTCAAAGGGGTGAATTGTTAGTTTCACTCACGACAACTATTTTTTCATCCCTTATTCATCATCATTTTTTATTTTATTATTTTTTTTTAAGACACACATGCGAGCTGCATATGTTGGGATATAGATTTTTCTCAATGAGCTTCCATGATCCGAGGTCATCCAGGAACCAAAATGCAAACAAGGAATCACCATAGGAACAAAAGTACTAAACAATTTGGATGAATCATAACTATTTCAAAAGTATATCTACTATTCAAGCTTGAGTACTTAAGTGTAGTGAAACAAAGATCCTTAAGGTTAGGCCAAAACTTATACCAAACTCCGTACAATACTTAGCTTATTTCATGCTACTAAAAATAGAAGGAGATCCACCAAACATACTAACACTATTTGGACAACTCATGAACTAAGAAAATGCTAGCCATTTTGCTATCGGACAAGTAGCAGAAAAAGTAGACGGTTGATGTTCTCAAATATGCCATAAAATGGAAGGAAATGCAAATGAGATGCAAAATAAAAACATGAAACAAGAAAAATGCAAAAAAAAAACATGAAATATGCAAAGCAGAAAGAAGATGTAAAAGAAAAGGAAAAGAAAATACGAAGAACCGACTCAGGTTGTGCAGATAGACACAACACCCCCCCAGACTTAGACTTTTCATCGTCCCGATGAAATCAATATGGTAGCGGGGGTGGGGGATAAGGGGGTCCCCGATGTGTGTCAGGGGGAAATCTAGGCATACCAGGAAGATGGCCAAGGTGTTGATGATATTGATATAGGGCATCTACTTGTTGTCTAGTGATATCCATATCATCCATAAAATTTCTCATCCTTTCCTAGTCAACATCATAATCCTGAACAAACCCTGTCACCTGACTATAGAAGTCCCTAGTGAACTGAAAATGGTCATGTACCTCCCTAAACTGGTCATCAGATAACTTGAAGCGACCCTCCAACAATCGTTGTTGGGTATTTTGCTTCTCATAAAGGGAGTCTAAAGAGGTACGGAAATCAGAAAAATCAAACCTAGAGGATCCCGTACCATAAGCAAAAGAGTGTCTAGGAGGTTCCGGATATCCGGAAGGCTGCGGGAATCCTAATGACGAGGGCTCTTGGTGGTACTCGGGTTCTTCTACATTGGAAGGTACAGTCTCGAGGTGTAAATCAGTAATCACCCAATTCGCGGGGTCGCGAACTGAAGTGCGCTCGGGGCAAGGAAGGGGTAATGGAAAACCATTGGATCTAGGGAAAGCAAACTCATTTTCATCCCGACAAATCATCTTCATAGCAAGACAAGAATCGATGTCGATCTTGTCATTACCATGAATCACCTCTAATCCATCAAGTGCACAACCCAGATTGAATGCTACTTGGGTGATTAATCCTCCAAACACTATCATCCCCAAAGATGCCTTAGCCGCCTTCCACAAAGTTTGCAAGAAATGAAACCCCGAATCAAAATCAACTTTATTTAACATCGCCCAAAGAGAATACAGTTCTATCTTTCTAACCACCCCATCACTCTCTCCTAGACCAAAGATTGTTTTGCTCATCACTTGGTGAAGGTATCTAAAGGTCGGGTTTTGCATGCGGGATGCTTTAGCTCTAGAGGGCTCATAAGGGTCTTTTGATCCGGTTATCGACGTCTAAAATTCATTCCACCTAATTTCATTATCAAATCCTCGGGCACCACCAATGGGTAAACCAAAACAGTTATTGAAATCACTAAAATTCCACCGAACTTCTTTATTCATCATCCTAAAAGTTATGATCCCTACATAGTCATCTTCAGAAGAGAATTTAACATCAAGTGAGCTCAAAAATATAAGGACTAGGCAGGGGTAGGTTGGTGCATGAGCGTACATAATATCATTCCAATCTAAGGAGCTTATCATCCAATCTACATCACCCCTAATGCCTAACATGTCCATAGTAATAGTATCCATATATTTAGTGCATGTAATTTTCCTAGCGACAAGTATATCATATCTAGCTTTTTGTTCATGATTTCTAAAAATGATATTGAACTCGTTTTCATTACCTTCGTCGTGTGCCACCCTTTTTCCTTTGCCTTTTGAAGTAAGAGCCTTCCCTTTGCCTTTGTCGCCTCCCAGCGCGTCTCCTTCGCCAGATCCACCGCTTCCTCGACGAAGTCTCTTCACGATCTGCGACATGGTGCAAGGCTTTGAGGAGTTTCTTGTGGAAATGGGTCTTGAGGATAGAAATAGAGAGGAAAAGGAAGGGAAAATAGGGAAGTTTCTTCTCTCTTTTCGGTTTTGTGGCTTGAAGAATTTTTAGATCTGGATGTAGATCTAAACAAAAGTATGCTCTAGAGGTGGGAAATCAGGGATTGATGAGGTGTAGTAGAGAGGAGAAGGCTTTTGGGAGAGAGGGAGATGGAAATAGGGTTTCTTGGAAGAGGAGGCGACGCGCACGGGTTGAGACATGGCCGTGTCTTATAGACACGGCCAAGTCAAGCGAGATGTCGCACGGTCGTGCCGATTGGCACGGCCTCCTCCTTTCTCCCCTTAGCCGAAGTGGCACGGTCGTGCCAATTAGCACAGCCCCTATCTTCTTCTCTTTTGCATGGGTCGCGCGCCCGTGCCAATAGGCACAACCTGAATCTTCTTCCTCTCTGGCAGTGTAGCACGGCTATGCCCACTGGCACAGCCCATGCCCCTTTGTTCTCTACACAAGCCACATGGCCGTGTAGGGTTGCATGGCTCGTGGCTTTTGTTTCTCCGTTGGCTCCACACGGTCATGTGGAGTCACACGGCCAGCTCCTTTAAGCTCAAAGTGATTCGCCCTTCGTCATTTTGGTTCCTCCGATGCCTCCACACCCATGAGACGCTCACGGCCAGCTCATGGAGGTTGTGCACATCCTAAAAATGAAATACCCAAAGTAAAATACTCAACTAAACCAACTAAAGGAATGAAATGAATAACGGGGCAATAAATCGAAATGAAAAATCCTTGGGTTGCCTCCTAAGAAACGCTTGTTTTAGGTCTTTAGCTCGACCCCGTTCAGTCAGTGTGGACTAGACCTATGGAAGCACGGCCCTCCTCCTAGAGTTAGCGCTCCAGTCTGCGCCTTTAGTTTTGCTCGTGCAGGACATATATACTTCTTACCGTTCACTGGAGGTGAACTTTGATAGGAGCTACATGCCTCAGCTCTGTGCATGTCCATCCTGCTAGAGTTTTCTTGAGAAAAAGAGGCGTAGTTGGAAGAGTTGGATAAATCAAACTCAATCCTCTCCTTGTCGATCTCCAAGGATAACTTGTGACTCTTCACATCAATTAGGGCTCCAGCTGTGGTAAGGAATGATCTTCTAAGGATGAATTTAAAAATTACACAGAATTTAAATTCAAGTTACAGTTGAGTTGACCTGAGCAGATGATCTTAGACTGCCGGCAGAGGCTGATTTTTATCCAAGTGTCAACCTCTGAGTGACTGAGTGAGCAGAGCGTCCAAGCAAAGAGGTCGGTCAGACGAGGCAGACAGACCTAATAGGAGAGGCTGGTCGGACAAGACAGACAGGCCGAGCAAGAGAGGCTGGTCGGGTCGAGCAAACAGATCGGGATGTCAGAGAGGTCGGCCGGGTCGAGCAGACAGGCCGAGTGAAGCAGACACGTCGGGCTGTCAGAGAGACCAGCCGACTAGGCGAGCTGACAGGCCAAGCGAAGATCCCGAGCGGGTAGAGAAGTTTATCAGTCTGAGAAAGAGACCGATCGGGCGAGCTGACCGAGGCCTACGAGTCGTAGTTTCCTTGAAACAGATTCGCCCACCTCTGGCTGTGCTTCGAGGCTTACAAGGGTCGTTTGTTTCCCAGAATACAAGGGTCGACCGTGAATCTGGCCAAGCACTAGTGGTCACAGCGAGTTGAGTGGTACTCGAATGCTACCACGGGCACTCCGCCAAGCAGGAGATGCACGACAGAGGAGGAGGAAGAAAAATGGAGAGTCTTTCTTGTTGGTGCAATATCCCTTAGGTCAAGGTTGACCTGGTTGACCAAGCTTGAGTCTTGGTTTGGATTTCGATGTTTGACAATGCAAGGTTGATTGAAGAAGAGTCAAGTAGGTCAAGGATGACCGGATACTTGACTGGGAAGTCCTAACTGGGATGTTAGGCAGGAGGAAAATCCTGGTGAGTGAAGCCAGGTGAAAGACCTAGTGAGTGAAGCTAGGCAATTTGGAAGTCCTAGTGAGTGAAGCTAGGCAGGAGAAAAATCCTGGTGAGTGAAGCCAGGTGAAAGACCTAGTGAGTGAAGCCAGGCAAGAGAAATCCAGATGGGTCAAGGTTGACCAGACATCTGGTGAGAGTCCAAGTAGGTTAAAGGGATTGACCGGATACTTGGCACGAGGAAGAAAAGTCCAAGTAGGTCTTAGGGAGTGACCGGATACTTGGCAAGAAGAGAAAAGTCCAAGTGGGTCAAAGGGATTGACCAGACACTTGGTGAGAGAGTCCTAGCTGGTCAAGGGTGACCGGATGCTAGGTCTTATGTACCAACAAGTCATGGTTGACTAGATGTTGGTTTAGGGGGCTTTGGGCTTGGTTTTGGGCAAAAACTAAGATCTGGATTGATCAGCCGATTGATCCAGCAGGTTTGGATTGATCCGTGGATTGATCCAGCAGGTTTGGATTGATCCGTGGATCGATCCAGCAGATCTGGATCGATCAGTGGATCGATCCAGAAGATCTGGATCGATCCGGTGAGTCCCCGCGAACAGAACCCCTCTGGATCGATCGGTGGATCGATCCAGAGGTCCCAATCGATCAGTGGATCGATTGGGACGCTGCTGCTTCGCGCGATAAGCGCTGGATCGATCCGTGGATCGATCCAGAAGTTTTTCCAGAGCACAGAGGCGCTCTGGATCGATCCAAAGCCTCCCCGATCGATTAGGAGCATTCCAATCGATCGGGATTCGACCGTTAGCGTCGATTTAAGCCGCAGGCGTTCATTTCCTTCGGTAGAACTTCACCGATTCATTTCAGATCTTCACCAGCTCCTTCACAACTCTTCTCAAGCTCGAGATCGCCAGTTCTTGAAGGTTCTTGGAGGCTCTTCCAAGTCAAGAGGCGGATCAAAGCAAGAAGAAGAAACTAGAGTTAGGGTTTGTGCACTCATTGTAAGCTTGTAAGCTTGTATTTCTTTACTACCCTTTCTTCTTCTTGTATTGAGTCTTGTAGGGCTTCTCCGCCCTTAGTAGTTACCATAAAGGAGAGTTTCATTAGTGGAGGGTGTGTGTGTTGGTGTGGATCCTTGGACTAGTCACCTCTTGTGAGGTGGATACCAAGTAAACCAACCGTGTTAGCGTTGTGTGATTTGTTTCTGTATTTTCCGCTGCACATCTACGAAGGAACAAGCAACGCCGAACACCGCAAAGCGCGACGAGCTATTCACCCCCCCCCCCCTCTAGCTACTTTTGGTCCTAACAAGTGGTATCAGAGCAAGGTTGCTCTTCACCGGAATCACCGCCGGAAGGGGCAAACATAACAAGCAAAGCTAGAGGGTGAAGAAGTTGGAGCAAATTCATCAAAGTCAAAGAATTCAAGAAGCTCAACTTCAAGATGCAATTCCAAGATGGACTTGGATTTGATACAAGGGTGGCTCCACCATACACATCCACAAGCTTCGATTCTTGGAGATCAAGAATTGAAAATTTCTTGATGATGGAGATAGAGCAATGGTTTGCTCTAATGGAAGGTTTTAAGGCTCCAAGGAATTCAAAGGGCAAAGTTCTCAAAAGGAGCAAATGGAGCCAAGAACAAATCCAAAGATGTGAGGCCAATGACAAAGTGACCAAGCTTTTGGTCAATCTATTGCCGAGCAACATCTTGGAGAAAATTGGAGAAGTTGAAGATGCCAAAGAGCTATGGAGCAAATTGGAAAAGGCTCATGAGATCCCCTCCACTGTACCTAACCAAGAAGAATCCAAAGAGGGTGACTCATTGGAGCAAGATCAAGAGGAGGACTCCGAAGTTGAGAGATGCTCAACTTCCGAAGAAGAGGAAATCCAAGAAGCTTCATTCTCAAGGGAGTGTAATCAAAAGAGCAAGGAATGAGCATATTCCTTGTTTCATGTACTAGAGGATGAAGAAGAAGGTGAAGCCTCCACCTCTAGGATTGAGGGGGAGCAACTCTTGGTGACACCGGATCAAGAAGAAGGAGAATCCTCCACATCCGGGTCAAGAGAAGAAGAGGATGAAGAAGCTTCCACCTCCACAAGTCAAGTAAAATCAAATGGAGGAATATCATCTTCGGATCAAGAGGAAGCTTCTACCTCCGGATCCAAAGGAGAAAGTGTCATCCCTACACAAGAAGGTATAAATGTTTCAATTAAAAATAAAAATCATATAATATGTTTTGAGTGTAGGGAAAGTGGGCACTACAAGAGCAAGTGTCCCAACTTGGCCAAGAAGAAGGGTCAAGTGACACAAAAGGGCAAGGAGAAGCCCAAGGAGACCACCCCCGGGACAAAGAAGAGCAAGGAGCACATTGTGTGCTTCTTGTGTCAACAAAAAGGGCATTACCGAAATCAATGCCCCAAGGGGAAGAAGATGGTCAAGGCTCAAGGAGGAAGCTCAAGTCAAGGGGGAGCCTCTAAGGTAAAAAGGAAGGTAACTTTTATTGAGCCGATCCCTTTACATTATGGTAAAAAGCATGCTAGTTCTAACTTATATCATTTTAATGCTATTTACCATAAGAATAGAGAGCATGGTAAAATTAAGGAAAATAATGTAGCTTACCATGCTAAAACTACCACACCTAGGATTAGGAAGGTAGATAAAAATCTAGGCAATCACACTAAGGACCTTAGCTACAAGCCTAGAAATAAAAATGCTCATAAATTTAATGGAAAACCAAAAACTAAGGACTTAGTGATAGAAAATCAAGTCTTGAAGTCAAGGCTTGATAAAATGGAAAAGACCCTAAAAAGGATGGAAAATATCCTAAAAGGACAAAATGAGCATAGCCTAGGTATAGGAGCACAAAGGTCATCTAATGGCCATAGGGGTTTGGGATACAAACCAAAGGCTAAGAAGGATGTAATCTCTTACCATAGGGTTCCATATAGTTATGGAACCAACCCTAGGTTTAGTGGTCAAGCCAAAAATACAAGGGAAGTTATCCCTAAGAGTATTTTTGCAACAAATGTGACTAAGACTTCTAAGAAGTCTAAGAAAGTCACAAAGAAGGTTACAAGGGAAGCAATCCCTAGAGTTGATCTAGAAAAAGTGACAAAGACTTCTAAGAAACCACACAAGGTCACTAGGAAGTTATCCCTAGTGAATACCTAGAGAATTCAAGGAGCACCAATAGGTTTTGGGTTCCTAGGAGCATTTTCTCTATCCCATAGATGGGTTAGAGAGTGTCAACTCTGAGAAGAAGGGTAGTTAACCCAACTTTGAAGAAATTGACACTCAAGGAGCATTTTCAAGGTTTTTGTTAACCTTTGAAAATGAAATGGATTTATTGTTACTCTGGGAAAGAGTAAAATGTGCTATAAAGGAAGAAATTTGAGATGACTTTAAATGACACAAGAAATCAAGTGTTAAGAAATACCAAATTGGGACTTTGGTATTGTCTTAGGAATTTAAGGCAAATCTAAGCCTTAATTTAAAGTGATTACTCTTATGGGAAAATGAAATATGCCAACATTTGAGGAATGTTTTAAATTTTTAATTGGCATAATTAATTCAAGAGATTAAAGAAATGTCAAGTTGGGTTCTGGCATTTTCTTAAGGAAATTGGGCAATCTAGGGTTTATGCTTTAGGATTAGCTAAGGGTTAAGGATATTTAGATAGATAATCTAGGTATATTTTAATTATGCAAAATCTTGCCATGTTTGGTTGCACATTAAATGCCATGACATCATGTTTTATTTGTGCATTCATGACTTATTATGAAAAACTCAAAAATATCATGTCATGACATACATACATCATGTAGTTATAGGAAATTTTCTTCTGAAAATTATTTCTTTTTGATGTATGCCATAACATTTTCATGCATTATGTTATTTCCTTAAAATTAAGGACAAATGGCAGTTATCATCAAGTGGCATACCAAATGACATCCTAGGTGGATGGTCAATATCCACAAGATGACTAGATAAATATGCATGAACCCTAGGTTAGAGCAAAACCAAAATTAACATCTCACAAAGGCCTATAAGATGACTTGTATGTGTTTTATGCACAATAGATACAAGTGAGATGTTAGGAAGACGAACAAAACTCAACATGCTGAGTTAGTGCATTTCCTTGAGTTTTAAGTTCATCAAAACACATAGTTATGTGTTTTCCCATCATTGGGAAAGCTAATGTACAAGTCATGTGCATTAAGCCCAAGGAACATGGTGGGATATTGGTTTTGAAAATGTTTTCAAAATAATTTTGGAAAACCTTGGTGAAGGCTATCTTTTGATAGTAATCACCATTGAATAGTTAGACACAAACTTGAAGAAAATACTAAAGTTTTTGCAAGTTCTCAAGTTTGTGTCAATCTTTGAAAATATGATGTATTTTCATAGAAAACTATTTTTCCATGATAAATTATACCCTAAATAATGTCTACACAAATTTTTACGATTTTTGGAATTTTGTAGAATTTTCTAGGGGTTTCTGAAATTGGCTGAAATTGAATTTCAGCAATTTCAGGCCTCCAATCGATCAGTGGATCGATTGGAGTGCCTCAATCGATCAGCCGATCGATTGAGAAGGCATTTCTCGCGAGCAGAAGCTCGCTGAATCGATCAGCCGATCGATCCAAGAAGATTGAATCGATCAGTGGATCGATTCAGCAGGGTTCAATCGATTGGAACCCAACTCCAATCGATTGAAGATGCTGATTTTGGCTGGGAAAGCTTATTTTCAGCATTTTGAACCTATTTTAGTCTAGGTAACCATTCCAAACCCCTGAAAATATATTTGTATACATAAAAAGGGTGTTTTCGTGTGGAAAACAAGGATGGATTGTTTAAGGAAGGCTAAGTTGAAGTTTAGGTTGAGGTTTGTTTCAGATTTTGAATAGTTTGAACCTCAAAACTTCTACAATTGGGTTTCCTAAAGTTTTAGGGATTCCAGGTCATTGTTGGTGCAATGACAGAAGTTACCACCATGTCTTTAGGGGGAGGTACTCTTTAAAGACATGAAAATTATTTTTCATGAACCTTGGAAGGTGGTTAACCTTCTGTTTGAAAATGCTCAAGGTTGAGCGTTTGAACTTAAATGGGGAGTGGATAACCTCATTGTTCAACTGGTTTCCAGTGGATAATGCTCAAGGATGGGCATTTGCCTACATTAAGGAAGAAATGTAGGGTTAAGGATAAATGAAGGGTATGGGACTTTCATTTAGGTCATTGGACTTTGTTAATGCTCAAGGGTGAGCATTGGTGATAATGAAGGGTACGAAATCTTCATTATCGTGTTGATCACAACGAGTAAACTTGTGAACAACGATGAGCAACTCTTCAGGGGGAGAGTTTTTCAACAATAGGGCATTTGTTGAAGTGTGCCCAAAATTGAGGCACGGGTTGATGTGTGCTCAAAGATGGTTTGATGTGTGCCAATAGGGGGAGAATGAAAGGACTTATGAAAGGGGGTAAGTTAGGTTTTCATTACCTAGAGGGAGTTTGCCCTCTTAGGGGGAGAATGGAGAGCTTAACTTATGTGTTCATTACCTAGTGGCATGAAGAAGGAGGCTATGGGATTAGCGTAACTTACATGTGGTATTGTAAGTGTTATTGTTGTATTGTCAAACATCAAAAAGGGGGAGATTGTTGGTGCAATATCCCTTAGGTCAAGGTTGACCTGGTTGACCAAGCTTGAGTCTTGGTTTGGATTTCGATGTTTGACAATGCAAGGTTGATTGAAGAAGAGTCAAGTAGGTCAAGGATGACCGGATACTTGACTGGGAAGTCCTAACTGGGATGTTAGGCAGGAGGAAAATCCTGGTGAGTGAAGCCAGGTGAAAGACCTAGTGAGTGAAGCTAGGCAATTTGGAAGTCCTAGTGAGTGAAGCTAGGCAGGAGAAAAATCCTGGTGAGTGAAGCCAGGTGAAAGACCTAGTGAGTGAAGCCAGGCAAGAGAAATCCAGATGGGTCAAGGTTGACCAGACATCTGGTGAGAGTCCAAGTAGGTCAAAGGGATTGACCGGATACTTGGCACGAGGAAGAAAAGTCCAAGTAGGTCTTAGGGAGTGACCGGATACTTGGCAAGAAGAGAAAAGTCCAAGTGGGTCAAAGGGATTGACCAGACATTTGGTGAGATAGTCCTAGCTGGTCAAGGGTGACCGGATGCTAGGTCTTATGTACCAACAAGTCATGGTTGACTAGATGTTGGTTTAGGGGGCTTTGGGCTTGGTTTTGGGCAAAAACCAAGATCTGGATTGATCAGCCGATTGATCCAAGAGGTTTGGATTGATCCGTGGATTGATCCAGCAGGTTTGGATTGATCCATGGATCGATCCAGCAGATCTGGATCGATCAGTGGATCGATCCAGAAGATCTGGATCGATCCACCGATCGATCCGGTGAGTCCCCGCGAGAACCTCGGATCGATCGGTGGATCGATGAGGTCCCAATCGATCGCTGGATCGATTGGGACGCCGTCGTAGCATGCGGGATCGATCCGTGGATCGATCCGAAGTTTTTCGAGCAGGCCTCCGGATCGATCCGTGGATCGATCCAAAGCCTCCCCGATCGATTAGGAGCATTCCAATCGATCGGGATTCGACCGTTAGCGTCGATTTAAGCCGCAGGCGTTCATTTCCTTCGGTAGAACTTCACCGATTCATTTCAGATCTTCACCAGCTCCTTCACAGCTCTTCTCAAGCTCGAGATCGCCAGTTCTTGAAGGTTCTTGGAGGCTCTTCCAAGTCAAGAGGCGGATCAAAGCAAGAAGAAGAAACTAGGGTTAGGGTTTGTGCACTCATTGTAAGCTTGTAAGCTTGTATTTCTTTACTACCCTTTCTTCTTCTTGTATTAAGTCTTGTAGGGCTTCTCCGCCCTTGGTAGTTACCATAAAGGAGAGTTTCATTAGTGGAGGGTGTGTGTGTTGGTGTGGATCCTTAGACTAGTCACCTCTTGTGAGGTGGATACCAAGTAAACCAACCGTGTTAGCGTTGTGTGATTTGTTTCTGTATTTTCCGCTGCACATCTACGAAGGAACAAGCAACGCCGAACACCGCGAAGCGCGACGAGCTATTCACCCCCCCCCCCTCTAGCTACTTTTGGTCCTAACATTTCTTTGCCTATGATCGGAGCCTCCTTACATAGGAGCTCCAATCAATGGCCAAAGTTAATGATCTTAATGGTCATTATTAGCCGAGCAGTGAAACGGCCACCGTTTCACTCATTATTACTCGGTCGGTTTTATTCTGCATTAATCTCAAATTTAATGCAGCAAAAGATCTACGTGAAAAAATGTTGATTGTTCCACTTGGGCAAATTTTGCCCCGACCGATCTGGCATTCATGTGCTAGGTCGCACTCACACACGAGTCAACTTGGTTCAGTGCAATCCGAGGCTTGGATTTGCACACCCTCCTGCGCACCCACTCGTAAGAGAGAGTCTCCCCCCCATGCATTTGTTCACATCCTTAATGTATGTGAATCAATATAAACCAACAAAAATATCTTGAAACTTTCAATGTGGAACTAAAGTCGCATTCACAATGGAGTCTCTTTCCTCTTCCATTTCTTCTCCATTCACTTATTCAATAACTGTTTCTTCTCCACTGCTTCCAAAAAGAATTTATTGACAATATCAGTAGCTTTGTTATGATTATACTCCTTGTTCTTCGTCTCCACAACTTTCTCCAATGTCTCTTGATCCCAGTCCTCCATCGTCTCTTCTTCACACTTCTCACCCTTCCTCTGAACATTTAGGTCATGTGAAAACTTGCACTTTTGAACACTGCCCAACCTTGTAAAACTCGCACACTATCGAGTACTTAGGATCAACGCCAACTGGAACTTTGGCCTAACTAAAGGCGGTCTTAAATAGATCATTGAGTTCCTTCTCATGAGTCGACTCCTATTCCTTCTTTTTCTTCACAGCCATCTTTGAAGGATTGACCTTGGGCTGGACGGCCTGCTATAGGTTCTGGACATTTTTGCTCTTGTTCTTGTTCTTCAGACCGAAGGGCTTGTCCTCAATGATCTTCTACTTCTTAGTGAGATCTGCCTTCGAAGGCTAGTTGTCCCTTGGGTGGCATAAGTGGCGAGGTTGGAGGTGATGGCTCCTAAGTAGAGAGATAAGGCGAAGTTGGAGACTCGGTCTCTAGACGAGGAGGAGTTGCAGACTCGGATGCTAGTATGTTCAGGATGATTTCCCAGGAGGCGCTCCTCCATAGCTTCTTCCACCTACTGCTACTTCGTTGCCCCTACCATCACCACTCTTTCCCTTCATCTTGTTTGAACAAACGGCTTCAACACCAGAGAGAGTGATTGTCGCTCGCATGGAGGGCATCCACCACGTCGGCATAGGCATCGATCAGGAGCTTCATAGTCCTGAGAGAAGCCACAGAACCGCCAGCAACGGCACAGTGGAGAGTGGTGGTGCCGTCGAAGGCTTCTTATTTTCAATCAACGCTTCTTTGGGTCTTCCTCATCAAGGTCATAAACTGGATTATTAATCCCTTCAGTCTCATCTTCTTAAATCAACAAACTTTCATAAACGATTTAAGTCTCAGGACCATCACCATAAAGTACCTCATTAATTTCTTCTTCAAATCATCTTTGAATCAATCAAGGTCGTCTTGAGTCCATAATGAAACCTAATCTTCCTTGGAATAAAGTCTGAGTGTAACCAAAGGAAAAAAAAAGTGGCATTTCATCTTCATTTTCATCTTTTTCTAATTCTTGATCTTGGTGTTATCTTGTCAGTCCCGTATGTGTCGCACGTGCTTCCACCATGTCAATGCTAGACCTCTAAGCTTGAAGACAATTAGCTTTACCTTCATTCAATCCGGAACTTGCTTATAGTTAAATATTTACTCTACTTTGTTGATCCAGTCAATAAAATTCTCTATTTGTGACATACGAGAAATTCATGTAGATCAACTCGAAGTTTGAGGTCTTCATGTTGATCCTTTCGACCACATGTCTCGCGATCTTCATGAATTCATACCATTTTCCACTAGACAGTGAAATAAATCTACGACTGCCTATGTAAATCTTCAATCTTCAATTATTTTTCACGGTGCTTGGTTTCTTCCATCTGAACTTGCTTGTTGTTGCGACCGCAATCATGGCGATCTTTCATTGTATCTGACACTTGACTTCCCAATCTGAGACTACTAGTTCTATACCAACTGACGTCGGGTAGGATAGCAGTTATCTAGCAGGATGACGATAAGTGAAATTGAGGAGAAGACTAGAAGAAAAAATCGTTGTCCTCTAGATTTTTCTTAAAAAAAAAATTATTTAATATTCGAGGATTAATTTCTCAAATAGCTAAACAAATATTTACATAGACTATAATTCTTAAGGTGAAAAAAAGGAAATAAATCCTAAATATATAACACAATTTCTATTTTGTAAAAAAGAAAAGAAAAAATTATTAATATACATGTAAATCTAAAATTTTTAAATGAACTCAAAATATAAAAAGACATAAACTACCAACAATACCTAAAATACCAAAAAAATAATAATTATCAAAAATAATAATAATTTACGGATCCTCCTACATCAAAGTCATCTTTCCCAGCTACATAGCCTAAATCAAGTTATATCTTTCATGGTCTTTAGGCCAAGATTGAGTGTTCTCTCCCGACAGCCTGACCGAGATCGTGTTATCTTTCATAGCCTTTTGACTAAGATTGAGTTATTTCCCGATCGTTCGGCCAAGACTGAGTCATCTCTCCAAGATCAAATCGAGCCATCTCTCTCAGCCACTTAGACAGGTTCGAGTTATCTCTCCCAGCCACCTGACTAGGATTAAGTTATCTTTCCTAGCCTTTCGTTTAGGATCGAGCCATTTCTCCCGATCATCCTATCGGGATTGAGCCATCTCTCATGATCATCTGGTAGGGATCGAACCATCTCTCCTTGTCATCCAATCAGGATCCAGACATCACTTCCACCCATCCGGTCAAGATAGAGTCATCTCTCTCGTTCGCCTGGCAAGGATCTAGCCATCTCTCCCATCCGTCTGATTGGGGTTGAGCCATCTCCCCCAACTGACTAACTAGGATCAACCCATCTCTCTCGGCCGCCCGACCTGGTTTGAGTTATCTCTCTCGCTCGTTCGGCTGAGACTGTGTCTTCTCTCCTAGTGCTTGATGGGGATTGAGATAGTCATCCATTTTACCCTCTCCTTGGCTTTGCTGGTCTTCCGAGCTGAGGGATCAAGATGGTCTTCTGTATTATACTCTCCTTGGCTTTGTTGGTCTTTCAAGCCGAGGAATTGAGATGGTCTTCCATATTATACTTACCTTGATTTTGCTGGTCTTCCGAAATAAGGGATCGAGATGGTCTTCCATATTATCCTCTCCTCAGCTTTGCTGGTCTTCTGAGCTGAGGAATTGAGGTGGTCTTCCATATTATCATCTCCCCAACTTTGTTAGTCTGTTGAGCCAAGATATTGAGGTGTTCTTCCATATTATTTTCTCCCTGACTTCGCTCAAACTGAGGGACCGAGGCGGTCTTCCATATCACTTTTAAGAACATCCCTATTTGGGAACATTTCTGAAGAGGTTACATGGGACTTCAACCATGCACTTCACATTGGGAACATCTCCAAAGAAGTCATGCAGGATTTCATCCGTGCACTTCACTTTGCGAACATCCCATAAAGGTCACACAAGACTCCAACCGTGCATGTACATTGGGAACATCTCCATTAAAAATATCCTGGTAAAGGTCACATAGGACTCCAATTGTGAACGCACTTTGGGAACGTCCTTGTTGGGAACATAGGACTCCAATCATGCATGCACTTTGGGAACATCCCCGTTGATATCATCCTCGTAAATGTCACATATGACTTCAACCGTGCACTTCACTTTGAGAACATCCCCGAAAAGATCACACATGACTTCAATTGTGCACTCATTTTTGGAACATCCCTATTTTAGAGTATCCCCACTCTGCCTATTCACTATGGAAACATCTTGTTGGGACCCTCCGGGAGCTAGGGGTGAATAGCTTGTCTCGTTTCGTTGATGATGATTTACAGCGAAAAACATGAAGCAAAGCTTCACCAATGCTAGCACTAGGATTTACTTAGTATCCACCTCAAGATGAGATGATTAATCCAATTATCCACACTCGAGCACACTCTCTACTATGAAAATAACTCCTCAAAATAATCCAAAGGTGGAGAAATCTCGTACAACTCAACAATAAAGATACAACTTGAAGCAAGAAGTAAATACAAGAATACAAATGAAAACCTCTTCTTGCTTAATCTCTTGTTGAAGAAGATGTCTTTAGACCAGTTGGAAAGTGCAGCAACACTTGTCTTCCAAGCTCAAAGTTCGACGAACAATTGTGGAGAAGAATCGTGTAAAGCGTTGTTGCGTTTAAACCTTACTGTCGCCTTTATACTTCGCGATTTAGGGTTTCCAATCGATTGGGCTTACTCCCAATCGATTGCCATGTCATATCCAGGCGATCCCAGCTATCCAAAGCTCACAACCTACACAACGGTCATATCCTAATTGTTAGTCCCTTGTTGGCCGGCAAGAGGGGAGGGGTGAATTGCCCTGCAAAAATAAATTGAACCTTTTCTTGACTTATAACTTAATTATGAATACTTGTAAATAACAATTAAGAGATTAATTAAACAGACAGAGACACAAGGAGAATGACTTGGTTTGTAATTAGAAAATTGCTAATCCAAGGAAAATGAAGTGTCTTTATGAAGATCTCCTTTGGGCGGAGTAGCCTCTTACAACATTAACAGCTCACAATCAATAGGAGAACAGAGAGAAAGGAATTACAAGTAGTTATCTGATCTATAGAAATTAGAGCTATATTTATAACATTATTCCAAGCGCCTGGAAGGGTTCCGGGCGCCTGAAAGGGTTCCGGGCGCTTGGAAGAGTTCTGGGCGCCTGGAGTAGGATAGAATTCTATCCCTGATGCATCGGTCAACATACACCTTGAACTTGATAAAAGTTGAGTTCCGGGTGCTCGGACCACCAAAGTCAACAATGTTGACTTTTTCAATCCGGACCCTCTGCTCGCCTCGGTCCGGGTCTTCCACTCCAACTCCGCTCGCTTGAGTGATTTCGGCCATCCGGAATAGGGCTCACCCAAACCCAATTTCTGGCCTTCTTTTCGAGCAGCCTGCCTCCCCGGCTTCTCGTCCCTCAAACATCGTGTACGTTCTTCTCGTCCACCGGTGTACTCTTCCGCGGCACCTCGCCCATCGGACGTACTGAGCCCGTCGGCTCTCTCCCGTACCATCCTTTTCGCTAGCCGCGTCTTCTGCTCGACTTCCTGTGCTCCTAAGCTCCTGCACACCTAGACACAGAGATTAAACCAAACAGGACATAACCTAACTTGGTTGATCATATCAAAATAACCACGGGGTCCAACACCAATCGATCAACTAATTGAATGGGCCAGCTGGTTCGAACAATTGATTGATCCATATGTCTTCTGTGCTCTCGCGGAAGACCCCAAAATCGATTAACCAATCGATTCCACCTTCCTCTCAACCTCACGAGAAAATCAACTCCAATCGATTAACTGATCGATTGGAGTAGCCTAATTGATCAACTAATCGATTGGGAAATCTTCGATGCTCACATAATTTCTTTTCAATCAATCACATGATCAATTGAGCTCCTCATATCAAAAGCACTGCCCAATCGATCCACTGATCAATTGGGCTCTGGCTCAATCAATCAACTGATCGATTGACCAACCCAAACTTGCTCCACTCAAGTCTAGGATTTCCACTATTAGTGTAGTTTATACTAACGATGTAACTCAGGTTTTGATAAATGAAAAATGAGTTACGTTAGGTGTATCTGTGTACTAAGTACTTTACCAAGTGTACAGGAATTGACGGGTCTGAAGAACCTGACACCAGACTGAAATCCAGCTAGGTCCAAAAGATCAGATAGCTGGTGCGAAGTCCATATAGGTCAACAAGCCGACTTGATATCTGATAGAAAGTCCCATTAGGTCCATAGGACCTGACAGCCGACAGAAATCCAGTTGGGTCTGTGGACCTGACAACTAGCATAAAGACTTGGTGGGTCAAGAGGCTAGTCAACCGACTACAAGTTGGTTAGTAAAAGTAAGTCGCTAGAAGAGAGTGATTCGGTGAGGACGCGTTCCGATTAAGGGATAGAAGGCATCAGTCCAGTTTAGGGATCTGAAAGTTTAGGTCTTTTTCAGATCCCTAAACTGAGACCTTAAATAGATCCTGGTCTCGAGGAGACAGAATTTAATTACTACTCAGTATGATTGTGCCAACACTTGTTTTGTAGGTTATTATTTAGTTTATTGGGCTGACACACTTTGTAGGGCAAGAAGAGCGCAAAAACCTCAGGTGAACAGTACTCGAGGTGCCTTCCAGGGGATGGAAGGCGCCTTCAAGCAGTGGAAGTTGCCTTAGCACTGTTCATAGAAGGTGTCTTGGCACTATTCATAGAAAACGCCTTCAGTGCATGGAAGGCCCCTTCTGCAGGATAAAGTTTAGACCTCATCACGAATAAGGGCCAACTTGTTCAGGATCAAAATTGCCACATTAGAGGCACCTTCAAGGCCTCTGAAGGCACCTTCCACAGCCTTTATAAGGGCTTCCCGACTTAAGCTACTCCAACAACTTTCGTACAAACTTCTACGCATTCATTTGAGGTTCTGACTACTTCGGCTTCCTGCTGTGACTCTGCTACGACGTTGTTGTGCTCGACTATTGCTGAAGAGTCGACTGAGATTGAGCCTAAGCTAGCAATCTTCGAAGGTGTTAGGTAATGAATATGTAATATGTGTACTTAACTATATACAAAAGGACAAGTGCAGAATGTTGCACTTGTTCCGTCCTGTATACTTGATTTCCTTTTCCGGAAGTACTGGAAAAGGTATTTTAGTGAATTACCACTCGATAAGTCCGTGGGACCTAGATCTTGGAGTAGGAGTCGCCAAAGGCTCCGAACCAAGTAAATCGACCGTGTCTGATTTTGTCTTCTATCTTGTGTTTTTTTTATTTTTCGTTGTGTACTTTGCTTTTAAAATAAAAAATAAGTTTTAAAAAATCACGTGATTCACCCCCCTCTCCTCTAGTATCAGAGCAGTTTCTGCTCTGAATTGGTGCGACCACCAATCAAGCCAGGGGAAATTGATTTATTTTCTTTGGATTTCAGTTTTTTGTATTCTATTTGAATCGATAAAAGTTTACTTCTTCAAATAACTCTTTTTCGTTCAATTTTTATTCAAAGTTGGTGCAACACCACTTGAGTTCCTTGATATATTTTAATGTTTTTTAAAACTCTGCTAATCCAAGACAAAGTCTTCATACCTTCTTCTAGTTTTCTATTTCAGTTCTAAATGCCCCAAAACAAAGGATACAGCATCATGTGTCCACCACTTTTCAATTGAGACAATTTTTCATATTAGAAGAAACGGATGGAGGTATACCTGAAGACTGACTTCGACCAATGGTTTAGCTTCACCAAAGGATACAAGACGCCCATTGACAACGTCGGAATTCTAATGGACCCAGAAAATTAGAATCCAGAAATGAAGAAGAAGGCTCAAATTGACTTCAAGGCCCTCAACACAATCCAGTGCGGATTAACAAAGGAGGAGCTGAACCGTGTCGGCCCATATGAAAACGCAAAGGAGTTATGGGATAAGCTCGTAGAACTACACGAAAGAACCAACAACGTAAAGGAAACAAAAAGAGACTTATTTTAAATAAATTATTTAATATTAAAATATAGGAAGAAGAATCAACCAGTCAATTGCACGTGAGGATAAAAGACATCCTCAACGAGCCCCACATAATCGGACATCAGATGGAGAATCAAGATCTGATCAGGCATGCTCTAAACGTATTTCCTCGAAATGCATTGTGGGCATCCATTGTGGATGCATACAAAATCTTGAGGAATCTTTCTAAACTTAAATTAGATGAACTTTTCTATGAAATAGAGCTATACGAACAGATTAACGCCAAACCCGAGAAAGGCATTGCTCTTGTTGTAGGAATGCCAAAAAAAATTCAGAACTATACCAGAACCTGAAGTTGAGTCCGACCCAACCTCAGACGATGAAGAATACCTAGTGAACCTAGTAAGAAAAATGTTTACTAGGAGAAAGAAGAATTTCACCAAAAAGGGCCCGCAGAAGATTAACTCCACTTCTAACTCCAACAACAACAAGGCGAACGTCACATGCTTTGGATGCAATAAGAAGGGGGCATTACAAGAACAACTATCCAAATCTCAAGAAGAATAAAGTCCTTAAGGTGACTTGGGGCAAATCATCCATGGAGGAATCAGACGGCGATGAACCAAGGCATACCAACTACCTCGCGCTGATGGCACATGGACCAGAGTTGGAGAGTGAATCAGAAGATGGGTCCGAACCCGAATCAAGCCACGACTTAATACTTGTTTCTGAAGATTCGGATAAGGTACAGTTTATCTTAAGCAAAAAGTTCTTTAAAATTATAGCATGCTTACATGAGAAATTAACTGTATATGAAGAAAAAATAAACGAACTAACCAAAGAAAATAAAGTACTTAACGAACAACTAAATTCAAACTTAACAATTAAGCCAATTCAACCTGAAATTTGGACTCAAGTTGCACAACTTGAGGAAGATAATTCCATATTGAAAAGCGAAGTACTTGAACTAAAACAACTATTAGAAAATTTCACAATAAGATCTAAGAATTTGGATATGATACTTGAATCATAAAGAGCTGTGTACAATAAGTCCGGACTTAGATACAAGTCCAATTCAACTAACAAAACATTTATATCTTTAGTCAACAAGCATAAAAATTAAACCAAGACGTAGGTTCCGAAAGCATACCTAACCACCCAAATATAAATCAATCAATACTACGTACCTAACAAAAAAAATACACTCCTAAAACCAAATAAACCAAGTAACTCAACCTCAATCTCAAAAGTTAAACCCACTAAACTAAATTTAATAAGATCAAACAAACCAATAACCAAACCTAAATTAAATAACAACAAAATTAATCAAACCCCAAGCTATAACCAAGTCTACTATAACTATAAAACAAATCGATATAAACCCAAAACCTAAACCCAAAGTCCAACAATTCAGGGAGAGGCTCCAAACTAGCTGACACCTCCAAAATCAATAACTTACCCAAGAGGGTAATTAAGACTAGTCGAAAAAGGGACAAAAGTTTAACTTGATAAACGGTACTGGTGAAGTTTTGGATGATAGTAGGTTAGGGAAACTAGATCTATGCGTGTCTAGGAAGATATAGCTTCGACCTGGTACATTTGGCTTAGTAAAACTAACTGAAGCTACTCCTTACGAATCCTAATTGGTTAGACCAGAGTTTTATATTAAGTTCAATGAATAGGACTATTTAGAAAAGTTCGAAGCCATGATTACTCTAATGATATCCAGATGACTCACCATAGCTTAGAAATTTATCTAAAGAATGTCTATTTGTTGAACCCAAAGTTAAACTTAAATCTAACACAAAGTTAAATCCAACCCTAAAATTCAACCTAATTTATCTCACAATAATATACGATTCCTGATTGAAAATGCAAATCAGGTGAGATGATTAAGGAACTAAATTAAAAACTAAAACTTAAATTAAAATTAAAATTAAAATTAAAATTAAAATTAAAATTAAATTAAAAACTTAAATTAAAATTAAAATTAAAATTAAAATTAAAATTAAAATTAAAATTAAATTAAATTAAAAACTAAAATTAAATTAAATTTGAAACTTAAATTAAGAAAAAAAAATTACGCCCTAAACCCTAAACCTTAAACCTTAAACCCTAAACCCTAAACCCACCGAAGGCACCTCATGACAATCGGAGACGCCCTCGAAAGGGCGAGAAAAAATCTTGCCCTAATCAACTGAAGGCGCCTTCAGCCGGTTAAAGATGCCTTCCATAACACATGGAAGACGCCTTCCGTCAGGTTGAAGGCGCCTTCAATCAAATTTTTTTTAGCGAACAGAGGGCAACTCTGTTCACGAATCAACTCGTGGCAAGGCGCCTTCTAGCAATTATCTTTCACGGCTTCTCAACTTTTTCACCACCAACCCTCAATAATGCCTCCTAGGTATACTCTAACTCAATCTATCTAGTTAATATTTGAATACTTGTGTGTTTCCTTTGTCAAAACCATGCTTGTATGTTTAAAATTGTAGGAAACGATGACATGTTAACTCTAGCTCTAGCAATGCCCCATCTGTTGATGCTAGATTCCCCACTGAACGACTTAGGTTAGATTTTTTTACAACATATATATGTTACACTAAAGTCTAGGTTTCTTGAGTAGGTCGTTCTTTACCAGATACTATGCACCTATCATAGAGATTATTGATTACTACCAGTTAGATAAACTAGTTTACTGTAGTCATGCAATAAATCTAAACTTATGTACACAGTTTTATAACAATCTTGTTAAGATTGATGACCATACTTATTCTACTAGAGTTGGTGGGAAGGACTTTCACTTCTCCCCCACTCTATTATATGATAGGTTAAAACTCAGGAGTTCAGCTTGTCCATTTTTATGCTTCCCTAGTGATTTGTCATTTAACGAACTCTACTTCCATATTACATTAGATACTATCTACATGTATTTTTTGGGGGAGGAGAGACTAGCTACTGTGACTAATTTTAGGTCACTCTCTCTTAGGGTCCAGGACTATATCCTGTATCGAGTCCTGACCACATGCATTTTTCCGATCACATCTCGTGATGTCGTGATGATGTGACCCTCTCACTCCTTCTTCCTATATGCACTTTGTTAGCATCTTGACATCGACATCGCATTACACATATTTCATAATGTCATTCATGCATCCAGTCTCGTCACTAGGCGTCAGGCTCATATGTCCTATTGTCACATTTTTGACATACATATTCTAGACCATAGAGGTAGATATGACTTAGGATACATCCACTCCACTTAGCGCATATGATGAGATTGGTCAGCGACAGCTTGCACTAGTGCATATAGAGGTCATAGCTCAGGGGGACTAGCATGGAGAGTGGGACCACAGTCAGACATACCAGACGAGGCCGAGAACGATTTCTCACCTATTATTCCGGCCGAGGGAGAGGAGTTGCCGACATTCACGATCGATGAGCTCTTTGGACAACCTCTGACTCAACCCAGCCCTCGACCTCGACCTCGACCTCGACCTCACTATCCGTCGAGGACCGACTAGCATGACTTGAGGAGTCTTCCACATAGCTCCGACAGTCAATCTCAGACAAATTCAGCACTCTTCAGGGAGAGATGACTATCGAATTCTCCTCGCTCCGGGAGGAGATGACCACCGGACTGTAGTAGATTCTCCGAGCCTTGTGAGTACCTAAGCAGTCCCCACCCCCTCCAACTGATGAGGACCAAATTTGATAATTTTAGTACACTATCATACTTTGTATACTTGGTTGACTGGATCTATAGAGTTGTCCACTTTTTGTCATCTTATTTGGATAATCTAGGATTATGTCTTATAGACTAGGCTTGCTATTTTTAAAATATTTTTCAAATAATTTATAAATTCTCGGAAAATTTTCTTACTTTCTAAAAATTCCCATTTTGCCTAGATTTTTAAAAATTAATTTTAGCCATAGTCTAGATCAAATTCATAGAAAGTATGATTTTATAGAGTTAGGACTTGAGTATCTCACAAACACACTAGGACTCCCTTGATTGTGTATTCAAAAACTTAGAACAGTGTGAGATGTGTAGACAAATTGCCTAGACTTATGATGTTTATATCAGTGCATCGACACAAGTCTAAGTGAAAGTACCAAATCTACAGTGATCAAGTTAGATAATTCATCTTAGTCAAACACTAACTAACTTGACTAACCAAGTGAACACTGCTATCTCATAATAGTTAGCTAGTAACTAAAGGTTAGACATTTAAGAACAATTTCTATATGTTTATTTTCCTTAAGATATATCAGTTTCAGGGGAAGAATACTCTCAAAAATATTTTCTTTAACTTACAAGCAAGTTTGAAAAACCTGCGATCTTTGAATATCCTTCTAAAATAATGTCAAGTATAAACTCAAAAAGTACTTTTTATTTTAAAACATTGAAAACTGGTATGAAGACCTAGTAGATCAAGAGGCTAGTCAACCGACTGCAAGTTGGTAAGTAAAGGTAAGTCACTAGAGGAGAGTGACTCGGTAAGGACGCGTTCCAGTTAAGGGACAGTAGGCGTCGGTCCAATTTAGGTCCATTTCGGATCCCTAAACTGAGATCTTGACTAGATTCTGGTCTCAAGGAGACAAGATTTAATTACTACTCAGTATGATTATGCTAACACTCGTCTTGCAATTTATTATTTGATTTATTGGACTAATATACTTTGTAGGGCAAGAAGAACACAAAAAGCCTCGAGTGAATAGTACCCGAGACGTCTTCCAGGGGATGGAAGGCACCTTCAAGTAGTAGAAGGCGCCTTGGCACTGTTCATAGAAAACGCCTTTAGTGCATGGAAAGCACCTTCTACAAAATAAAGTTTAGACCTCGTCACGGATAAGGGTCAGCTTGTTCAGGATCAGAATTGCCACATTGGAGGCGCCTTCAAAGCCTCTGAAGGTGCCTTCCACAGCCTTTATAAGGGCTTCTCGACCTAAGCTACTACAACAACTTCCGTATAAGCTTCTACGCGTCTATTTGAGGTTCTGACTGTTCCAGCTTCCTGTTGTGACTCTACTATGAAGCCGTTGCGCCCAACTACTGTCGAGGAGCTGACTGACACCGAGCCTAAGCTGACAATCTTCGAAGGTTTTGGGTAATGAATTTGTAATCTGTGTACTTACCTATTTGCAAAAGGACAAGTGCAAGGTGCTGCACTTGTTCCATCCTTCTGTGTACTCGACCTTTTCCGGAGGTACCAGAAAAATATTTTAGTGAATTACCCATCGATATGTCTGTGGGACATATGTTTTGGAGTAGGAGTCGTCGAAGGCTCCAAACCAAGTAAACTAACCATATCTGATTTTGTCTTCTAACTTGTGTTTTTAATTAGTTCCCGCTGCATACTTTGCTTTTAAAAGAAAAGACAAGTTTTAAAAAAAAATACGTGATTCCCCCCCCCCCCCCCCCCTTCTCACATACATCCAACATTCGCTCAATCGTGACATATTGAAACTATTGCCTAGCATCTGGTCAACGTTGACCTGTTGGGACTTCATCACTAAGTGTCCGATCAATCCTTTGATCCACTTGGACTTTCCTCCTCGTGCTAAGTGTCTGGTCAATCTTGACTCGCTTAGACTTACCATCTCGTGTCAAGTGTCTAATCCTCCATAATCTACTTGGACTTCCAAACACCAGATGTTCGGTCAGCCTTGACCCACCTGGATTTCTACATGTTTGGCTTCACTCATCAAAGCTTTTCACCACCTAGCTTCACTTACCAGGAGTTTCCTCTGCCTAGTTTCACTTACTAGGATTTTTCACCTGGCTTCACTCACCCGTATTTTTCCCAATGTCTTGCTTCACTCAGTAGGGTTTTTCACCTGCTTGGCTTCACTTACCAGGACTTTTTAGCTGTTTGGCTTTACTCACCGGGGCTTTATAATCTACCTGACTTTACTCACCAAGACTTTCCACATCAAGTGTCTGATCAACACTAACCTACTTAGATTTTCTTCTTTGTCCAACCTTCCTGTTGGTCCTGCCCTTACCTAACCTCTAGTTAGGACTTTCCAATCAGGTATTCAGTCAACCTTAATTTACTTGACTCTTCTGATCAACCTTTGACCATCAATATCTCATATAGATACTTACACCTGCAATCTCTATACATTGTTAAACATCAAAACTTAAATATTAAGACTCAAGCTTGAGTCAACTCAAACTTAGTCAATTCAGTCAACCTTGACTCAAGAGAAATTGCACCAACACATCCCCGATTGGAAACATCCCTCGGCCTCTCCACTCTTATTCTCCCCACAACCTCAGCAGAATCGAGCTCCTCTCCCCTGCCGATGCTGGATTGATGTTCTTATTATCCCCCACGTCCTCTGCGGGATTGAACTCCTCTCCCTGTCGATAAGGAATTAGTGTTCTTATTATCCCCACAACCTCTGCGGTATTGAGATCCTCTCCTCGATCAAGGCAAGATCCATGATGTGGTGTTTTAATTATCCCCACGACCTCCGCGAGATCGAGCTCCTCTCCTCAATCAGGGCGGAATTTATCTTCTTGTTATCCCCATGACCTACATGATTGAACTCCTCTCCCTGATCAAGACATGATTGGTGTTCTTATTATCCTAACGACCTTAACGGGATAGAGCTTTTCTCCCCATCCCCCAACCTCGACTATTGCAAGCTTTCCCACTGGACTTTCTGAGTCTCTCTTGAGTGTTTGGCAGCTTTATTCTCTATCTTGCCCAACGACTTGACTCCCTGACTAGACCTCTTAGATCATTTTTATAGCTCAGTTGTCAAGCGTCCCACGCTTCTTGAATCAGAATTTGTTCAATTTTACTCTTCAATCTAACTTGAAAGAGGGGCGTGTGATGTACATAGAGAACCCGCTCAGATCAGTCAGCCCACCCTGGTCAGTAGCTTACCCTGGTCAATCAGCCTATAGATGAGAGCATTCTCTCTAAGCCCCATCCGAAAGAACTCTCTCGACCGAACGCTTGCACAAAGGAGCTTACCGGGGCAAAAGCGTTCTTGCCGCACTGTTCTTTTCGACCTCAATCTATGACTACCCTTGACGACCGCAGCCACCGTACTCGCGGTCCATAACCGCCCTTGATGGGGCAATCTACACCAAATGTGATGCCTAGTAAATGGTCAGACCATGCCAAATACACAAGTTCGTCGGGTGCCCCCCTTGGCGGCTGACCCTTTTTCGTTGACTGAGCTACCTCTCAGCTCGTGTGGTAGCCCATATGTAGTTCTGTCACATCTGGTTATATAAGGATGAGTGAAGGTAAGTGAAGGAATAATTTCCTCTTACATGCAAAGATCTTTCGTCTCTCTTAAGCTCTCACAATTCTCTTGTCTTTTCCTCATGCATATACTCGTGAGCTTCAACTCTCAGCCCAGTGCTAACTTGACCCTTAGAGGGATCACGACGGCCATGCTGATGCCTGTTGAGTCACGTTGATACATAGGATCTCAGTTCGATCGGAAGGCGGATGAAGTTTGCAAAAAAAGAGGGAGGGAGAGATCCGAGCAGAGGGAGGGGAGAGACCCGGCGCAGCAGATGACACCATCAAAAATAAATCCCGTATAGCAGCTTCTCTGTATAAACACACCCAGGAGGCACCTTCCATTAATTATTCTCCTGAAACAAAGCATTTCTCCATGGGAAAAAATAAAGAGAGGGAAAATCCTCCTACAGTAGTTCTTCACTGAAACTATTCTGTGTGGTGTTCTTGCTCCCTATCTTTTCGATACGTATCGTTTCACATTCTTACTGAGAACAGTGGTACACTATGTATTCAGTCGATTAATAGTGAAAGTGATAGATTCAATTTCATAAAAGTTTTATGCTGGTATCAAGATAAATCAGAAAATACTTATAACGGACGGACTATCGACCAGTGTTCTTAGATTAACCATCTACTAAAAAGAAATTCATCCATTAATTCACTAAAACTAAAATTAGATTCATTGCGCCTTTCTGAAGCTATGTTTCTTATTGCTTAGTTAATTTGCAGGGAGGGTTTTGAGTCAAGATTGTGATCTGTCTAGCGTTCATGTGCTACAGTGCAACATGGGGAGAAGAATGGGGTTGACTCAGTGTTCGAGTTACAGGTTAGGAATGCAGCTGCACGGTTCAGTGTGTTCCTGCGCTCTTTGGGATTCTCTAGCTCCATTGCGGTCGATCCGAAGCTATTTCATCGTGAGGGAGAGTACTATTTGTTAACGATGGCCAGAGCGTCGAGAACAACCAGTTGGTCAAGTTCTGGTACGCCTGAAACAGGGGCGTTTTCCATGTCGCCGAACTTCAGTACCAGGTGCTGAAGAAAAGAAGGAATAGATGAAGGAAGAATTTAAGTGTTTATTATTATGATGATGATGATATTATGCATTAATGTATTGGTTAGTATGCAAAAATTATATATACTTTCAACTCCAATGAACTCTACTTGTCTGGCTAAAGAATTTATTGATCTTTGAACAAGATAGATATCTGCTTCACCTATTTTCTGCATCTTTATCATCAAGTAATGTTAGTCCCAACTACTTGGGCAAATTTATTGGCACAATTGTAGGATTCTCTTGATGAATTGGCTAGCATTGATCATTCACTTCTTTATGTAGTCCAAGTGACTGTTTCATTTAAATGCATGAAAATTGGATTGAGCAAGTAGATAAGTAGTGAAGTACTTGTACTATAACTCAAAAGGAGGCCAAAAGATTCAAATACATCATTTTGAACTAGTAATTGATTCAGATAAATAATGAGCAATTTATAGAGTTGAGGTGTGAATGAATCAAGAGTTCAACCGAGCCAAACAAATTCATAATCAAACAAAATGAGCAGGTGGATGAACTCTCTATGGTAGATAGCAAACATCTGAAGTCTTCCTAGTCTGTACATATTTTATATGAAGGGAACGGGCATGAGATACAAAAGGCTAACTACTATTTCACTTACTCAAAACTTCTATTTCTTTTCTTCTGTCTCCATGAACTCTTCTATTTCTTTTGATCTCCATGAATCTCTTCAAACCTCTTGGCTCCTCTTTGCTTATGTTCCTCTTGTGAGTGCCTTCACTAGTAACCAGTCCTCCACTAGAGTATTCCTTTGCTTCAAACACTGAGGAAGTAAAAGATGTATCTGGTGCTACGAAAGACATTGGTCCGTCCAACAGGATTCCAACAGATCCATCCTGATGAGGCGGTGGGAACTTTTCGCTTTTGCTTGTCACATTTATATGAGTCATCAATCGCATTCTCTGCAACTTAGCAGCAGAGGAAAAGATACCAACTTGAGTTCATGAGAAAAATAAAGAAAATCACAAGATGTTAAAAGCCAGCCTTGATAGGAAGAAAAAAATATCTTTCAGAGATTATATTAGAATCAATTAGACCACTTGAGTCACCAAAAGGGACTAGTAAATGGGAAATAGGAAATATTGCATCTTGTTCTCAGAAGATTACCATTCCATAATACATATACAGCAAATTTGCAGTATCCAAGAATCCACTTTTCTTCTTGCATTGTAATAGTTAATTAGAGGAAGGACAAAGACTATAAATCAATCAATGGTTTCAATCTTCAAAAATATTATTAAGAAACAACAGAATAGAGTAATGTTTAAAACATCCGAGCAAAGGATCCATTTTGTCATTTTTTTCTACAAAACAAATATAATATTTTGATTACGTTGATTGTATAACTTTCCGATTTGAAATTGTATGCTATGGAAACCAAAGCAAGGACAGAGGTTTCTGATGTCCATAATTTATGACATGTTGATTATTTATTCCTTTTTATATTCAAGGATCTATATGATTCTTTCCAGAACCCTATACTTAAGAGCTAATGTCAAAAATAGTCCATATCTATGGTAATTAATGCTTATGTGTAGACGCAATCTATCCTAACTGACTACTAGAAGCAAGATTATAAATTTTTACCTTCCTTTCTCGATGTCTCTCAAAATAGAAGAGAACAAAAGTGAAACAATGGTTTAGCAATAGACTAGAATGCGAACATTAACAGACGTACTTCCAAATTTACTTGCAGCTCTGCATTGGCTTCTGGAGCTGGAACTGCTCTGCTATGGCAATTACGGACACTAGATCGTCTTGATGCTTCAGAATAGCCTTTCCGACAAACAGTGCTTTGTCTGTGTAGTTAAGAAAGCAAGCATGGTTAGTATATGAGTAAGCTTATCCCCGTTAAAGGAGCAGGTATTTACCTTCTGGCCTTCTCTCTCAGTTTTGCATCCATTTCTTTGCTTGGAGGATACTGAGGCAAGCTCGACGGATCACAGGCACAAGGTTCAGTGGTGAAGAACTGTACTAACAGAAAAAATTGGTTATCAATGAATGCTTTTGTTAATATTTGTTACTTGAAAATTTGTAAATTGTCCTTAGATGACTATTTTAATAGTCCGTCCTACTAGTGATGAAATTGGGGTTCCACAAAAGGTAATCATTGAGGTACTCACTTCATGGTTCAAAGCAGTAGTAGCTGTGCCTCTATCATCTGGGTCAAGTGAAAGGAGTGAGTCAATTAGAGATAGAGAAGAAGGTGGAAATTCCTTGAAGGTTTCTCTTATGCAACAGGTGTAGTGTTGTTTTGGCCTCACAATAGTAGTATGCCGCAATTTTGATTTCTTCCAGTACTTTTCTGAAGGTGATCCACACAACTTAAAGATCCTGTGTAGCTGCTCCACCTATGTGCACACGATGAGGAGTTCAAACCTCTAGTTTAGTATAAATGGTATACTATGTCATTACCTCGGTCCTTCCAGGCAATACTGGTTTTCCCATAAATAATTCTGCCAAAATGCAGCCAGCACTCCAGAGATCAATACCAACACCATAGTTTGTTGCACCAAGTAGGAGTTCTGGAGCACGATACCACAACGTGACCACTCGACTAGTCATTCGTGCCTTGCGGCTAGGATCAAAGGTAGAAGCAAGTCCAAAATCAGCTATCTTGAGTGTTCCTTCATTGTCCAAAAGCAAATTTGAACCTTTGATGTCACGGTGCAGGACTCCTCGACTGTGGCAATGCTCAAGACCAGAAAGTAACTGCTTCATGTAGCATTTGACCTGGACCAAATGACAGAACATAGAATATCAAGTGGATATAGCACAAAAGCAAACGTACAAAAAATATGCACACCTATAGATCAAATCCAGTGTTTTTAACGCTCATTTTCTTAGGATATGAACTTAAACTCGATACATATCTCACAGTCAATACACACCTCGTCTATTTTGTAGTGACTTGAAATTTTAACAATTGTGAATCACAAAAGTGAACGAAGCAAAATAGTTGAAGTTGTTGCATCTACATGAACCTGTTTGTTATAAACCATTGTCATAAATGTTTTTTAACATACCAGTCAAACTTTCTTCCTACTCTATTTCAATGCCTAATTAACTGCAAATAAAGAGACAGCGAGAAGAATACTTGAGCTTCACTTTCAATCCCTTTCAGACTAATTATTAGGCTTGAAAAATTTTTAGAGGTGCAAATATTTCCCCTTTTTTTATTTTTTTATCCATCAAAATTGGTCGAATTTTCAAAGTAGAGTACCATCCACCAACAATTGCATCCAAAAGTGGAATGATTAATAATAATAATAATAAATAAATAAATAAAAATGAAGCATTGATAGAACAGTAAAAGAAAGGCATTTAATGCTAAGAATTGACCGGATCACACCACCAGGAAGAAACGCAACTTTGCGTTCCAAAAGTCTGAGAACCTAAATAGGAAATGGGGGATGACCTGGGGCTCCGTGAAATGCACACCGGGTGCTGCAGCGAGTCCAGCGAGGTCATGCTCCATGTACTCAAAGACGAGGTAAAGAGCGGAGGAGACGCGGGAGATGGCAATTCCCTCAAGCCGGACGACGTTAGGGTGGTCGAGCCGCCGGAGCACCGTGATCTCCCTCGCCATGAATCGCACGCTCTCCGGCTCCGCCAGGTCGAAGCGCACTTTCTTCATCGCCACCATCCGCCCCGTCTCCAAGTCCCGCGCCTTATACACGTTGCTGTACGTTCCCGACCCGATCTGGAACCCGCACCAAGACCGGAGCTTTCCTCAACAAAATACCCCAAAATCTCACCTTTAGAATGTGGGAAGGCGGAAGGACCGTACCTTGGCAACCTTGCGGAACGAGTCGGCTCGGCGAGGGTTCCACCCGCGGAGGGATTCTCCAGCGACGGCAAGGAGCCAGATGGGCCAGGTGGAAGGGTCGGGAGGGGAGAGCGCCGGGGGGATGCAGGGGCGTTCTGAGGGCCACGTTGGGGGGGCTTTCTCGGCGGGGGCCGACGGGGCGGCGGCGCTCCGCTTGCTGAGGAGGCAACCCATGGGTGGCTGCCTACATCGAGGGCGGGAAGTGGTTCCCCGGCATGTCGTGGTTGCAACTTACAAAGAGATACTCCCCTCGCAGTATACTGCGCTTGAAGAAGAGAAAAGAGGCAGCGTGAGAGTGGCAAAATTGGAAAAGCACAAAAATCGTTCAGAATATTTCAGGATTGACATTGACTTATATAAACAGCCAGAAAAATTTCCGCAAAAACTAAAAGCGAAAAGTCAACCATAATAAATGTTGTAATTAATAACCCGTCGGTGTGGCATGACGTCACGGTATTGATAATCACTCTTTAATTTTGCATTCCTTTTCCAAAAGATGTTATCATGCCAAGTAATTACCAGAAAAAGAGACGTGTAGAAGGGTAAACTCGCAGATAAAGTGAAGTGGGAGGTCATTCGCGTAGCCCCTTTTCAAACCCCAAACATGCTCCGGATTGGCGTCCAAGAACTCCTGACGACTGAGAACTTGCAATTTATCTCAGAACACGACGCGTGTGCAAGAGGCTTAAATGCGCCTGCCCGTCGCATTCATGCCCTCACCGGATCGCACCCCTTTTCCCAGGATCACTCTCTCCTAGATCCCATGTCTTTACTCAAACAGCAAACTCCAATTTGCAGAATAAAAATAAATCTGCTTAGGATTCTTTTTTATTTCCAGTACACAGCGAGAATACGATAACTATTGAAAAAAAAAAAATGTCCCCTTGGTTAAGATCTATATAATCAGAATCTTCATTTGTTTGAAACAAGCAGATAGATGATTACTAAAAATATTTTATTTCCAGGGTTATCCAATCAATCTACTAACTGCACAAGATTCATCCACCACCTTAATAATAAGGGTTAATAACTTTAAGCCCCCCTGAATTTTATAGCGAGTTACATTTTGCCCCCCTCTATTTAAAAAACTACACTCAACCCCCCTTGACATGAAGTAAAAAAAAGAAAAAAAAATAAATGACCAAAATAACCCTAATCTAAATGACTTCTAAAAAGAAAATGAAAAATAAAAATAAAAATCTTATAAAACCGTTAAAAACTTAACCTTAACTCAACATAATTTATATATAAGTTCAAAATCTCACTTGTTTCTAGAAAAATATCCTCATAAAATTCATATATGTACTAACATAAATAACAGAAAAATAGTAACTCTGAATTCTAAATTAATGAATCAAAATTAAATAAAAATAGAACAAAATTTATCATTAAAAATAAAAAATGAAGTCCATTTATGATTTAGAAAAAAATCATCCTTTTAATTTTTACCCAAAAGTAAATTTTCATTTCAAAACATCTTTTTGAAACGAAAAGTATTTTTAGCTGCTTTGAAATAAAAATTTACCTTTGGACAAAAATTAAAAGAGTGATTTTTTTTCTAAATCGTCAAAGGGTCTTCATTTTATTTTTTTAATGATAAATTTTGTTCCATCTTCATTTAATTTTGATTCATTAATTTAGAATTTTAGCTCTTTTTTATTTGGTAAAATGAGTTTTTGATTGATTAACACTTTTAGAGTTGTTGTTTTTCTGTTGTTTATACTGGTGCATGTATTGTGGTATAAGAAAAAGGCGAATGTGCTCGCCCTAGCACCCCCGCCAACCCGTCCCAGGGCCAACACGAAGGATGTAAATTTATACTGGTGCATGTATGAATTTTGTGAAGATATTTTTTCTAGAAACAAGTGAAATTTTAGACCTAAATATAAATCAGATTTAGTTAAGATTAAGCTTTCAATGGTCTTATGAGATTTTTTTTACTTTTTTCATTTTCTTCTTAAAAATCTAATTTAGGTTAGGGTTATTTTAGTCATTTATTTTTTTTCCTTTTTTTTACTCCATGTCAAAGGGGGTTGAGTGTAGTTTTTTAAATAGAGGGGGGCAAAATGTAACTCGCTATAAAATTCAGGGTGGCTTAAAGTTATTAACCCTAATAATAAATACTAGAAAGTAATAGATAAGAAAAGAATTCAGAGATGAGAGGGACATGCATGCAAAGATAATAAAAAATAATAAGGCAAATGCTTTCATACTTGATGCGGTTTGGCAAATGCCTTCTCCTACTGCAGTGACACAGGCTGCCATAAGCCTGAAGCCATTAAAGTTGCTGCATCTGATCTCATTTCAAGACGATTAACAATTAGAACAGTTTAGCAAGCAACTTGAAACAACACCAAGTATATAATTCCAATTTACCCAAGTAAAGCCATCACCTCTTCCTCTCTTATCTACCAGTCTGTTCCATTCTCTTCTCACAGCTTTCTGGTCTCCACGCTGAAAAGGACAACACTAGCTAGTAAGCATTCAATGTATGGGAGCCTGAGGAATGTGGGTCATAGGTTCATCACTTTTCCCTTTCAAAATTCTACTGGTCTTTCTGCACATAGCAGCTCTGCTCTTGTTACCACTGTGTTGGCTCTGATCTCTCTGGTTCCTCTTTTGCACCCCTCCCCAGGGCCAATCTAAACAGCTCAGTCACAGTCTACTGCTCTTCAAAGCACCATATCATTGCACTGTATGCAACCAAGAATCTAATTTCAGTTTCCTAAATAATTAAGTCCTCAAGTGCATACATAGATACAAAATAAATTTCACCATAAAGGTATTGAATAAAGAAGGATGCTTGCAGCTTTCTGTTCAAAAGATCTGAGCAGTCCTGTGGCAAATGGTTGGATTGCATTGCTTGAAATTCGAGTGCATCATGAAGGCCTATCATTTTAGAAAGATATTTAAAGGGCGGATGCCTTCACAGCTGTCATAATTGCTTTGCCCTGAAATTTCCTATAGTCTTGTACATCTTATTGTAGTGCAATCCATCATCATCATAAATAGCATTTATATTTGAGATAAAAGTTGTATTCCAAACAAATAACTTTTTTTTTCTATTCTCCTCAAGTTAAGCCAACCAAAAGAAGTGTTTTATTTTGGCAGAAAATCCATAATGGTCTTACAGGAAAAGTCTGCATCTTCAAGAACAAGAATGAAAGTGATAGCACAAAATTACAGTTTTCAAGGAGAATCAATCATCCCCAAACTAGAATGACAAGTAAATAATGCTTGGTGTAGATTGTTTCTTTATTTCTTGTGCAGCACTGAATTTAAAACAGCCGGAAGCTTATGCATCTTGAATGATGGTAGTAACTGCAAATTAATTAAACACAATGAAATAACCCATGTTTAGCACAAATTATATACTTATATAGCCAGAAGTATATTTGTTCCAATAGAGCCTGATTTGTTGATGGATATGGCTCACCTCTTTTCCCAGAATTCCTAGTTGTCCCATTCATATAATTGTCTGAAACATTTCTGCCAAAACACATGCCAAAATGATGATCAGATTTTTTTTAACTTCAAGATATCTTTAATTGAAAAGTGAGGGATTGTAGAATTCCTCTCACATCTCAGTTAGGTTGCCAGTGACAATGAGATCAAGCACTTGTTCTGGTATTACTCCAGAAAGATTATTTCCATTAAGCCGCCTGGAAAATTTGCACATACTTTTAGTCTATTATTGAGGATTGGAAGTGAAAGAAACATTTAATGTACAGGGACTTACAAGTTCACTAAGGACTCAATGTTGCCAAGAGAAGAAGGGATTGAGCCACTCAATGCATTGCTGGAGAAATCCAATATCGCCAGCTTTATCAAGTTCCCTAGCGTAGGTGGTATTCCACCATTTAGGTTATTTGAATGCAACCTCCTGCAATATCATTCATTCATTAAATCCTTAGTAATGAAACTTCAATCAGATTACAACATTCTAACAATATGATATATTTTCATTTACATTCATCTAAAACAAAAAATCTATAGTTGTAAATAATAATTGCAAACTTACAAGAAAACCAAGGACTGGATGTTGCCAAGAGAAGAAGGGATTGAGCCAGTCAGTCGATTCAAATACAAATCCAAGCTCACCAACTTTGTCAAGTTCCCCAGTTCAGTTGGTATGGCTCCAGTTATGAAATTTGCATATAACTCTCTGCATTGTTCACCATTTCATTCATTAAATCACAAGCAGTGATGTTGCTTCAAATTTTGTTCTAACAATATTTTCTTATGCAGAAATATAGTCTGAATTAACTTAAATTCTGAAATTCTATATTAAATTCCTCTTTTAAGGGTTTCTTACAAGTATTGAAGATTTGCTAGTCCTCCCAAACGAGGACTGAGAGGACCTGATAATGAAGCATTACCCAAATCCCTGTTCCAAAAAGCATATCAAATATTAAGAAACGAGTGCAACATTTAGTATTGAAGGTTAGGCCTAATGCAATTTTAGCATTGGTCATTGAAAATTTCACCAATCAATTCTAATTGCAAAACATAACACTTTTGAGGAAAACCACAATCAGCAGCAAAATAAGCAAGCATTGTGAATGTATATTTCAAAGTCATTTCAATTGTGATACTATCAAAATGTGGTGATTAGTCGAGCATAGAAAAGCTTACAGTCGTATAACAGAGTTTTCGTTGTTACAAGTGACATGAAGCCAAGTGCAGGGATTCACCAGAGTTGGATCCCAGGTTTGCAGGACATTATGTGGATCATTCCAAGCACTTCTCTGGGCAATAAGAATATCACCTGCCAAACACAAGATTAAATAATCAATAACCATTTTAATAGGACACGTTATTTCAAAAATTATGTCTATTTTCTTTAAATATTCCTTTGAACAAAGATTTTGGAGGATGTAATGAAAGAATTCTAGATTGACACTTAATTTCAAGATCATACCTTCAAGGTTGGAATTCACCATTCTTGCGGCAATGATAAGGATACACAGAGAAGCTAATTGCCATGCCTTCATTGTAGAAGATTAATCCACAAGTCAAAACTGCAATATGATTCTTCCTCTCTATCTTTCTCTCTGAAACAAGAGTTTGTAAGAAGTTTCTCGCTTGCTGTTTATATACTTTTAAGCCGAAGAACAAGGCTTCAGACTTTTAGTCCCTCCAATGAATTAGTCAAAACTCTTACTTTGAAGTCATCGCTATATTAAATTGGATAATATAATCTTGTTTACTGAGTCTGAGTTTCATGGGCAATTTTTCTAGTCGTCCGTTGAATATTAAGCTCTTCTAGAATCATTTGTGGATAGACTAATCAAATATGTACCGATTTACCAAAGCTTCTTCAAACAAATCTTAAGTGAATCAGCAGGTCTCAGCAGAAGTCAAATCTTGTGCATCATGTACATCAACCATTCGAATTACTAATATTGCCAGAAACTGATCGACCAAAAATGGCACAGTGAGGCTTTACCTACTCACTAAACCGACCGCCCTGGGCAAGTCCTACGCCGCCTCGTAAAGACCAACATCGGCGACTATGGCGTGCCTGCGTCAGCTAATTAGAAAAGCCGAATCGCCTTGGGCCGATCAGCAGAGACCTCACCACCTACCACCTCCACCAGCCCCTCATTCCAAACAATGAAACGATTATCCTTGCCCTCATCCATAGGCGCCGATTGTGGGGCGTCGGCGTCGACTGGCAGTGGAAATTGAGCGTTAGAATGGGATGGGCATGGTGGCGGATCATGGGCCTACCGAAGCCTCGACCAATCCCAAAACAGTGCACAACTCCTTTTTAAAAAATAATAATAATAATAAATTCAATTAATTTCGTTGATTAACCTCAGCCCAGCGTACTGCAGTATGTTTTGATTACGCGTTTTATAAATATATTACAGTCATGCCTAAAGATGTGCATGACTCCTTTCAATAGCTATATTAGAGAGTAAATTTGAGATGGATACTTGACTAGCGCACGATGATAATATCATTATGAGATTTAGGGATCAAATCTTGGTTAGTCAATTTGACGAAGGTTCTGGAGCGAATAAATCACTTTGAATTTCATCGTGAAAATTATATATATGATATTCAAATTTAATTTTGACTTAGAGCTCAATTTGAAGTAAAATTCAAGCTCGAAGATGGATTCGAACAAAATGAACTATAGTTTCACAGCAGCATAACAAAGCACTAGGCAGCAAAGTATTAGTAAATAGTGGGTTATGAGAATCAGACACTACTTGAGTAAAAAAGTTTTAGTGAATTAAGAAGATCAGATTCTAGGTAGAGAATGATCAGATGAGTTGATGAATTAGACATCTAGCTTGTAACTTTTGACTAAGCATTCAGAATGTATTTTTATTTTTATCGTATTTAGGGTATTTTTGGTATAGAAATTCATTCCTCAATTATTAACAAAGTTAAGATATTGTCTACAATGATATCATATCTTAGGGCTAAGACCTCATGATTTTATTTTTTAATTTTACCCAAAATGTCTCATACTAATGAAAATATTTTTCTATTATAAACCCATAATTTTTTCCATGTGTTTTCAATGTAGAACTTTGTTTGCAATCCTACAACTCAAACAATCTCCCTCAAACAAAGGGATAAGCTTCCCTTTAAGCGAAAAGTCTATCGTTTGACGTCTGATCCTCGACCCACCCACCCGACCTACTAGAATTTCCTTACCCCTCAATCCAACTGACTTATTATGTCTTCCTTGTCTAGCCGCAACTAGGGCTTCTCTGTCTGGTTATTCACCAGGACTTTTTGTCTGGTGTCTAGTCCTCTTAATCTGGACACAAGAACGTCCACTTCTTTTATTTGAGGTCAATATTCTACTCACATGCCTCGATTAAACATTTAAACCAAGCTTTTGTGCATAGTCAATAGTTAAACCTTCTGGCAATCCGAACTTTGATACAAATTATTAAGACCGAATGAATTTGGATATCTCTATAATAGTATAATATTGTCTATTTTGGGTCTAAGATCTCATGGGATTTTTTTTTTTTTGAGTTTTACCAAAAAAACCACATACCAATAGAGATATCTTTTCCTTATAAGCCCATAATTTTTTCCATGTGTTTTCAATGTGAGACTTTATTTGTAACTTTACAACCCTAACATAATCGTTATACTGTTCGATGTCAAAACAGTGATTTTCGATCGATTGAAAGATACTCTTGGTCGGCTGAATAGTTCAAGCCACCAAACAAAATGGTTCAATCGACCAAACACTTGAGATAAGATCGAATGGATACAATCTGACTCTAGAAGGAAATATTAGGATCAGTCAACTATTCGAGCGACTTGAAATGCAGATCGAGCAAGATGCGATCTGACCCTGAAAGGAAAGATGGGGATTGATCAACCGTCTTAGAGGATCAGGTGATCGAAAAAGTGGATCGGATCAAATGTGTAAGGAAATCTAAGGATCGGTCGATCATTTTAGATGATCAGTCGACTAAAACATGTAAAAATCAAACACTAATTTTGCACGATCAAATCTGGATCAGTCAAAAGAAGCTCGACGACAAGGGCTCACAAACACACATTCTTTCAATTCTTTCATTCATCTCTTCGATCAAGCAAATTCTGTCCTTCTACACGCCGATTCTCTCCGACAACCAATGTCAAAGCTCTATATTTAAAAATTATCAGTAATCTTTCATTTGTATTGCATTTTATTTAGATGTATAGTAAAATATTGTTATACTCTCTCCAATGGTAAGAGGTTAAAAGAGAGACTATAGAAGTTTCTTATTCAAAAAATGATCCAACGGATAATAGGCCTCGAAATAGCGGTCTTGTAGACTGAATCAAGTAAACAATTAATGTATCTCTTTGTATTGTACTTATTCAGTTGCATTCTGATTAACTTTGAAAAAAAATAAAAAAAATAAACGAGCGATATTCACCCATGGCATTTCTCGATTCTACACAATATTCATCATTAAACTTAAGTTCAGCTCGAGCTCAATTAGATTTTTAATAAACAAACTTGAACACGACTAAACATGACTTGTCTGCACTCCTAATATCAAGTACCAAGCAATCAAGCAGATTAAATACAATAAAAATTTGAAAAAGAAAAACTGTTGAATAATCACAAAAACTCTAGAGTAAATTTGTATAGTTCTATGATCATTCTCAATATCAGTAGCTATAAACTTTGTTCATTAATATCTCAGAAGTCATACAGGAATTCACAAGCAAATTAATGAAGAAACCAGAATCTGTAGTTAGCAAATTAGATGAGCAAAAAGGAAGAGGAAAAAAAATTAAAATAAGTGCAGTGAAAGTTAGCTTGGGACTTCAACTTTTTTGCTCTGTCATATTTCCTGAACGAGTTAGCGGAGGAAGAAATGCCTGATTACATGAGCTTGACCTAGATACGGCTGTGAACTCCTCCTGTACTGCAGTGTCATCACATGATCAACACTCGACCGCGGCGAGTCGGGAATCATGACCATTGCGTTGCTTGAACTCCAAATGGTATCTCGAACATACTGCAAGGTGAAGAAGGGGAGAAGTTTTCGATCTCTACATGTAATCTCCACCTGACCATTCAAGTCGATGAAAAGTTGAAATAGATGCCACTGAAGAAGTTACACAGAACATCATTCAGATTCAGTCAAAACCGTGAATACAAAGGGAGTATCACTTTGATGAGGAATGATATGTTTTATCCTGTCCACACCTAATATATTTTTATTTTATTTTAAATCCTAAACCCTAAATCCTAAACCCTAAACCCTAAACCTTAAACCCTACATCTCAAAGTCTAAACCATAACCCTAAGCTTTAAAAAATTACAGCATCATACATAATCCATCTTTAAATGGTGACAAAGCATAAAATATCTGTTTTAAATTGCTTTTTTAACAAAATTATCAGATATTATAACTAGATAATTTTTGTTATCGCCGAAAAAAATAGATTTTTAGAAAGTGTAACTGAATTTAGTTTTTTTTTTTATCAGCAATGTGTAATTTATTGAATTTTGTGTATAATTATTCTTCCAGTGGTAACAAGATACAGTTCATTATATTATTTTATGAAAGCATAAAGATTTATTATTACAGAAGTTTTTTTCTTTTCTTCTTGATTATTTATTTATCTTAATTTCAGTTCTTAGGATATCTTGGTAAATTAGTACGTAATTAATTGTTGACTAATTTGATTAATCATATAAGGGAAGCACAATTAATTAATCTTATACGGAACTTGTCTATTCAATTCCGATTGATGACAGGTCAATTTATGATAAAGATTATTAGTCAACTATTATCGCAAAAAAAAAATATTCTAAACTCTGATTAATCAATTGATAACAATAACTATCTACTCTACTATTGTTGTAAAAATTATAAGTTTGAAAGAGTCATTCTATACGTACAATGTTCGAATTCAACAGGGCAATCGACTGTTGAAAACTATCAATCAACTATTAGGTATAAAAGAAGGATTTTGACATTGATTTTTGAAGATTTTGAAAGAAAAGTGTTACTGCATTCCAAACATTCAAAAGACAATCCAAAACAACAAACAGCATAAAAATAAACTTTTTATGGTATTTATATGCAAGAGAAAATAATACAAATGCTTGAATTTGTTAGCAGCATGCATGAAGGAAGGGGATGTTCATGTAATCAATCTCTGATCGAGCTCAGTTAAATTTTGATATTTGATCAATATCTTAGCTGATTGAATAAGACATTTTATAAGTCAAGGTTTATCATTTGGTTTGTTTACTGCCTTATCCCCAATCAAAAATAATATTGTAGCGTCAACTGTCAAAAATAAAAATGAAAAATGACAAACTAGATAACGTCAAATCTGAAGCGATCGATCTGGTGTAGCCTCCAATGTAGCTTAGGCTCGAGGGTGTGGATACCCAAAGATGCTTTGATCGAAAGTGGAGTTTAGTTTGAGTGGGGTTTTAGGTTTTGGCTTTCCCTACATAAAATGTAGCTTGACTAAAGGGTGCGGGGTTCCATGGGATGCTTAGATCTAGAGAAGCTTTGATTTCTAAGTGCCCTTATTATTATTATTATTATTATTATTATTATTATTATTATTATTATTAACTTAAATTAATTATCGACTATAAAAGACAGAAACTATTGAAATAATGTTCATTTATGGTTAGATTTAACCAAAGTATTTTAATGGTTTAACAATATGACTTAAGCAAGTACTTATGAAATACATTAAGAAATGGAGCAATTTGAGATGGAAGTAATCAAACTTGTATGATAGCATCATGGATTGAGTGAGAAATAATTAGGAGATTCAAATTTATAGATGGTCATCAAGCTTTGATGGGTTCATAATCGAAGAGATATAAACCCTTATACGATTTGAGTTTGAAGATGTTAAAGCAAACTGCAAACAAAAGCATTATTGAGGAACAAATTAAAGAACATGCATAAGATGTGATGACACTACTGTGCAAGACATAACGATATTGTGTTAGGATCTGTGTGAGCTAGAGGAGGGATGAACAACTCCTTTTGATTCTTTCATGTTCGTTCAATAGTTATGCTCGTCTACAAAAAGTTAATGTGTAGCATAAAATAAAGGTGTATATAAAACAATGTAAACACAAGCACAACAAATCAAAATTTTACTTGGTTTGAAATATCGATTTTCACTCCAAGGCCTGGTCCTAGCTATACTGCCACCACTAAATATTCTCTTTCTTGGATATCTTCTAGAGACGGAGAAATCTCGTATAACCAGTTTCTTAAACCAAACCACTTACAAGCAATACAAGATATAAAAGAAAATACAATGAAAGTAAACTACTTTACACAAATCTTGCTTTTAATCGTTGTTGATGGCTTTAGGATTTCTATTTTTGGTCCTGAAATGTAATAACACTTCATCCATAAACCTTCAAGAATTGACGGTTTAAAATCTCTTCGAAAATCGAAATCTTCTTTTATAAGGTTGTTGTTGAGCTTATTTTTACCTATCAATTGACTATTAGCTTCCATCAATCAATTGCTTGTCGAATCTGATCTTTTTGCACCTGTGGAATAACTCTTTCAACCTTAGTTTGACCACTATCAGTCGGCTGGTAAGCAACCAATAGGATTTTCAATCAATTTCTGAATCTTCTGTTCACTGCTACAATACCAACCGTCAATTACTAAACCCTAACAATCGATTATTACCTTAACAGTTGAATCACATAGTCACTCGATTCAACCATGCTAACTGACTACCATAGAGCGTTGTTCGTGCACAAGAATCGCACGTGCAATCCAACCCAAGTCCGAGTGAGTTGAGGTTGTGGTCAACTATCAATGCCTGAGCCTGAGTTCAGTTGAGATAGTAACGTATTATTAGTGTGTGACAACTGTTGGAACCCCAAGGTTGTTTTGGTGTGATCAACAAATTAAGTTAGGTCCTGTGGTATTTTAACATTGTGTCTAAGTGTGTAGGAGCTTAGGAGCTCAAGGAGTCGAGTGGAAGATGCAGCTAGCGAGAAGAACGGCACGGGAGAGTGCGTCTGAGAGACGAGGCACTGCGGAAGAGTACATTGGCGGACGAGAAGGAAGCGTGCGGTGTTTCCGAGGGACGAGAAGCTGGAGCGGAAGATTGCTCGGGGAGCAAGAGATGCAGCTAGAGAGAAGGTCGGCACGGGGTGCGACCGAGGGACAAAGACCTACGGATGAGTACACTGGCGGACGAAAAAGAAGCACGCAACAATTCAGAAGGACGAGAAGCCGGAGCGGAAGCTTACTCGAGAAGGCCGGAAGTTGGGTTCGGGTGAGCCCTATTCCGGATGGCCAAGATCGCCCAAGCGAGCAGAAGACCCAAATTGAGGCGAATGAGCCGGAGCAGAAGATCCGGGCTGAAAAAGTCAACGAGGTTGACTTTCCCCACCCGGGGCGCCCGGAACAGTCCGGGGCGCCCGGAACAGTCCGGGGCGCCCGGAACAGCCCGGGGCGCCCGGAATAGCCCGGGGCGCCCGGAATAGCTCGGGGCGCCCGAAACCATTCTAGGAGCCCGGAGTTGACTTTTTGACCAGGATCGTGTCTAACGCGATCCGTTGCGAAGGGATAAAATTGTATCCCCTCCCAGGCGCCTGGAATCCTTCCAGACGCCCTGACCAAGGCTATAAATACAGCCTTAGTCCAGAAGCTATAGAAAACAAGAAACTGTGTATTCAACACTTGTGCGCTTCCCTGTTAGTGTAGCTTCTTTCTTTTTGCGCTTTCATTGTTGTAAGAGGCCTCTCCGCCTGAATGAGACACTAGTGCGACATTTTCCTTGGATTAACAACCTCCCCGGTTGTAACCAAGTTAAATCTTTGTGAGCCTCTTCTTTTACTTTTTGCTTATTTATTTTATGCAAGTGTTAGTTTAAGAAGTTCGAGAAGGGTTGATCTTTATTTTTGCAGGGCCATCCAACCCCCCTTCTAGTCGGCCACCGCGATTCAACAACAACTACGTGCATGTTTGCTGCCGGCTGCTTGAATGTCGACTCTGAGTCTCAAGCCTGAGTAGGTTCCCGAGTGTCTACTTGGTGAATGCTAAAACACCTTACATGCGTGCATATCTGACCACCCCAAACACTATGCTTGAGTGGTTCAAGTTTGAGTGGGTTGCTAAGTATTGACTCCTTACAACAATCACACGCGTGCTCATGGCCAATTGCACGAGTGTTGACTCCGAGCCCCAAGTCCTAGTAGATTCTTGATGTTGGTGTAATCTAGTGTTGAGCATTCGATTAAAATCTGTTAGTCCCTTGCGGCTGATTCGAGGGGGTGAATAGCCTAAAATCAAAAAATGAACACCTTTCTTGACTTATAATTTTATCAACATAAACATTTGTACAAAAAAGAAATAGCAAGCAAATTAACAAGTGAAAGAGGTACAAAGGTTTACTTAGTTTGCAATCAGGGAATTACTAATCCAAGACGTTAAAAGTTCACTATAAATCTCCTTCAGGTGGAGAAGCCTCTTATAGCAATTAAAACACTCAATTATAAAGCTAAACTGAAAATAGAACGTTTACAAGTATTATATTTAGCTACTGGGATCAGGGTTATATTTATAGCCCTGATCGGGGTGCCTAGAATGGTTCCAAGTGCCTAGACGTGGATAGAATTTTATCCGCGTCGAACCGGATCGCAACAGGTGTCGTCTCGATAAACTTTCTGGTTCGGGCTCCTGGACCCGCTCCGAGCGCCCAGACCCTATCAAACTTGATCCACAGTCGAGGACGCCCGGGCCAACTCTGGGCATCTAGAACCGCTCCAAGCGCACAGACCACAGTCAACAGCAAGTTGACTTTTCATCCAGCTTCCACTCAGGCTCCACTCGCTTGGGTGATTTCAGCCATCCAGAATAGGGCTCACTCGAATCCATTTTTCGGCCTTCTCGAGCAACCTTCCGCTCCGGCTTCTCGTCCCTCGGAAACGTCGTGCATCTCCTTCTCATCTATCAGTATACTCTTTCACAGCACCTCATCCCTTAGATGCACCGAGCCCGTCGACTCTCTCCCATGTCATACTTCTCGTTAGCTGCGTCTTTCGCTCAACCTCCTGTGTTCCTAAGTTCCCGCACACTCAAATACAAGGCATCAAAATATAACAGGGCTTAACTTGACTTGGTTGATCACATCAAAATTATCACGGGGTACTTACAAAACCGAACCGACCAAACCGAATAACCAAAAATCGAACAAACCAAAAAAATTTTAAAACAATCGAACCGACCAAATTTTTCTACGAAAATCGAACAAACCGAGCCAATTAAATATGAGTTAATTCAATTTTCAACCGAATCAACCAAAATTTTATAAATAAACTAATTAAATTTAATTTTTATTTAATTAATTATATTTTTAAATAAAATTCATTAAATTAATATCTGTATTTGGTTTAACCAAATTATCAATTTCAAAATTGAAACCAAACCGAATTAACCAAAAATTAAACCTAATTTTTTAAAAAAAATTAAAAACTGAATTAACCGAACCGAATTTCTAAATTCGGTTGATTCAATTCAGTTAATTTGGTTTTATTGATTTAATTTGATCACCCCCAGTGTAACAACCTCAAGTAAAGGTTGACCAGGTTATCCGAGCTCAGGTTGACTCGAGTGTTTGATCAATATGTTACTAAAATGTCAAGTAGGTGTTGACCAAATACTTGATGGTAAAAAAGTCAAGTAGGTCAAAATTGGATAGATACTTGATGATGTCAAAGTTCAATAGGGAAGTTGGCAAGAGGAAAAGTCCAAATGAGTCAAGGTTGATGAGACACTTGGTGATCAGAAGTTCAACGGAAAGTTGGCAAGAGAGAAGTCCAAGTGGATTATGGAGGACCAGACACTTGGTGATCAAACGTCCAACTGAGAGTTGGCAAGAGGAAAGTCTAAGTAGGTCATAGAGGACTGAATACTTGGCACAAGATGAAAAGTCTAAGTGAGACATGGAGAACCGGATACTTGGCACGAGACAGAAAGTCCAAGTGGATCATGGAGGATCGAACACTTGGCACAAGACGGAAAGTCTAAGTGGGTCACGGGTGATCGAACACTAAGCGAAGAAGCATAAAGTCCCTGTTGAAAGAAATAGCAAGCAAATTAACAAAAGAAAGAGGCACAGAGATTTTACTTGATTTGCAATCAGAGAATTGCTAATCCAAGACGTTAAAAGCTCACTATAAATCTTCTTCAGTCAGAGAAGCCTCTTACAACAGTTAAAGTACTCAATTACAAAGCTACACAAATGAAGAATTGTTTACAAGTGTTGTGTTTAGCTACTGGGATCATGATTGTATTTATAGCCCTGATTGGGGTGCCTGGAAGGGTTTTAGGTGCCCGAAAGTGGATAGAACTTTATCCATGTCGCACCGGATCACAACATGTGGCGTGTCAATAAACTTTCTGCTCCAGTGCCTAGACCCGCTCCGGGCGCTCAGACCCTGTTAAATCTGATCCGCAGTCGAGGGTGCCCTCGGGGGAGCCTTCGGCACCCGAAATGGTTTGGGCGCCCAGACCAGCTCCGAGCACCCAAAGTTCGGTCGGCTAAAATCACTCCAGGCGCTCAGACCATAGTTAACAACAAGTTGACTTTTTGTCCAGCTTCCGCTTCGGCTCTGTTCGCTTGGGTGATTTCAGTCATCCGGAATAGGGCTCACCCGAACCTATTTTCCGGCATTCTTAAGGAACCCTTCGCTCTGGCTTCTCATCCCTCGGAACTGCCGTGCGCTTTTTTCTCGTCCGCCAGCGTACTCTTCTATAGCGTCTCATCTTTCGGACGCACTGAGCCCGTTGACTCTCTCCCATGTCGTCCTTCTTGCTAGCTACATCTTTCGCTCAACCTCCTATGTTCTTAATTTCCTGCACACTCAGACACAAGACATCAAAATATAACAGGGCCTAACTTAACTTGGTTGATCACATCAAAACTACCACGAGCTACTTACAGTTCCAGCATGTCAAGGTTGACCAGATGATTGGCAATAAAAAAAGTTCTAACGAGTCAAGATTGAATGGATTCTAGGCAATAAGAAATCTTGACATATCAAGGTTGACTGAATGTTGAGAAAAAAAAATCCTAGAAGGTTGAAGTCAATTGGATATCAGGCAAAGTGAGAATTCAGCTTAAGTAAAGCTAAAATAGAAGTATTAGTCGATTGATTAGATGTATTGATTGACTAATGGACGCAAAAACCCCCACATCTAAAATTGGATTTGCTACAGCACTACTACATGCAGTGCCACCTACAGTGTTATAGTATCACTGTAGTGCGCTACAGTTTAGTTAACTGATAAATTCAGAAAGTCAGGGCAGGTGCATATCAAACTTAGTTGCTCAATTCAACTGATGGCTTCATGAAGAGCACAAAAGCGAATGGGACTCATGAGCTCTATTCGATTAATAACAAATTAAAGAGAACAAAAGCGAGTGGAATTCACTTGCTTAATTTGACTATTTGAATCAGTCGAACGATTGTTGATATTAGTTGACTGATGTTCAAATTAGAGATAAAATTAGACAGATTTCAGAAGCATCAGTGGTCATTCAACAACAAGAATAGTGTCGGAGATATATCAATCAACTAATAGGTAAGATCAGTCGATTGATAGCCAGAAATTAGGCTTAACCTAAAAGCTTTAAAATAAGGGTTTGAGGAGTTTTTTGTTGCCAATTCTTGGGGGTTTTGGAGGATAGTGTTGCTGTATTTCTGGACCATCAAGAGGCATTTCCAAGCTAGCTATAAGAGATCAAGCAAGCAAGATTTTGATTATAAAGTCATTTTCGATTATATTTATCTTTACTTTCTTGTTTCTTGTTGTGCTTTTGTAAGAATAAGTTTGTAAGAGACTTCTCCGCCTTCAGAAAATTTTTGAGAATGAGAGTTCTTAGTGGAAAAGATTACTAGGGGTAGACCCTTAAATTAGTCACCTCAAGAAGGTCGATACTAAGTAAACCAAGGTGTTGTGCATGTAGAGTCAAGATTGAAGAAAGGTTTCTGTTGTGCATTCAATAACAAGCACAAAGCATCAAAGAGAAGCGATCGAAGTTATTCATCCCTTCTAACTCACACAAATCCTAACAAGTGATATCAGAGCGAGATCATTCTTAATCGGACTAACCATCGGCAAAAGCATGAGTTAAAGGAAAGAAGAAGGAGTGATTTTGAACTCTTCAATAGTAACAAGTCATTGGATTGACCACCAGAAGAAGCCAACACCAAAGGGAATTTGGATTTTCAAATGGAACCTCGAGATGGATTTGGATATGACATCTGAGTATCTCTACTATTCAGATTGGGAGGATTCAAGCATCGGAAGTTAAGGATGAAATATCTTCTCATAATGAACATAGAGCAATAGTTAATGGAAAGATTTGAAGCTCTGAGAGATACAAAGATAAACTTCTTAGGAGGAGCAAATGGACTAATGAGAAAGTTTAAAAATCTGAGGTAAATGAAAAGGTAACTAAATTACTATCAAATATTTTACCTAACGATGTCTTTTGTAAGATTGGTAAATATTGGGATGTAAAGGATATATTGAACAAGCTTGCAAAAACTTTATGAAGATCCAACCTCAACACAAAGTGAAGACAAGCCTAAGAAAGGAGACTCATTGATGTTAGTGCAATCAGCCTCTAGGATTTTGATGTTTGACAATGTATCTAAGTCTGGTCGAGACCAAGGATTAATCGAAATAGGACTTGATGTTTGGAAGAGAGAATTCTTAGTTAGGAGTAGATGACTAGCAAGAGTAAGCCTTAATCGGAGGTTAGGCATGTGAGAAGTCTACTGAGTGACTAATCTTAATTGGAGGCTAGGTAAGGGGAAGTCCTAGTTGTAGGTCCGATGAGGCCTGCTAAACGGGGGGGGTGAATGAATAACCCACAAGTTAGGATTAATACTTTATCTTGATTTCAGAACTTAGCAAGGACAAAATGCATGTTAGTTAATTTGAAACAAATGCATAAATAGAATGTAGGGACTCGAATATTTACTTGACTACAACTTTAGTGATTGTTAATCCAAGACTATAGAAAGCACTATCAATCTTCTTCTTCAATAAGGAGCGGGGGAGGAGTAGCCCCTTACAATGTTTAAGAACAAGAACAGTAAAAATAGAGTATGAAAACGAAAGTACAAGTGTGTTGTCTTAAATATCAAGGCTCTATTTATAGTCTACTGGTCAAAGTTAGCCGTTGATTGACGTGGCACCTCCCGGACACCTGGACTGGACCCAGTTAAAGCGCCTAGATGTGGTCGACTCTATCCACTCCACAACAGATTCTTTCCAATGGATCTTTGCATCTTGGGCGCTTGGACCCGGTCGGGCGCCAGAGTTAGCTGACGTGTACTCCAGTGCTCATTGTCACTGTAACATCTCGCTGACTTGGCTGAGAGATCCCGGCATCTGGACATGATCCGGACACCTAGAGCCTGGGAACTTAGACTTGCTCCAGGTGCTTGGATAAAGTCAACTCAGTAGTTGACTTGTCCAATCGCTTGGGTGATTCTCCGACCTTCCAGAGTTGAGTTCACCCGAACTCAATTATGGCCTTCTCCTTGAGTATTATTTCTCTTTAGCTTCTCATCTCTCGGGAGTGTTGCTATCTTCTTCTTATTCACTGGTGTACTCTTTTACAGTTCCTCGTCCTTCAGATACACTAAGCCTGTTAACTCGCTTCCCATGTCATCATTATTGCTAGCTATATTTTTCGCTCGACTTTTTGTGCTTCTAAGTGTCTGTACACTTAGACACAAGGGATCAAATCATAGATCCTAACTTAATTCAACTGATTACATCAAAACTCATCCGAGGTACTTGCACTAGTGAGTAAAGCTATGTAATAGTGAGTGAAGGTAGGTGGTTGAAGTTGTGGTGAGTGGAGCTAGGTAGTGAAAGTCTTAGTGAGTGAAGATAGACCATAATTAGTGAAGCTAGGTGGTTGAAGTCATGGTGACTGAATCCAAGTAGTACAAATCCTAGTGAGTGAAGTTAAGCTCTAATTAATGAAGCTAGATGATGAAAGTCCTAGTGAGTGAAGCTAGGCTTTAGTGAGTGAAGCTAGGTGTTGGAAGTTCTAGTAAGTAAAGCTAGACCCTAGTGAGTTAAGTTAGGTGATGGAAGTCCTGATAATTGAAATTAGGCCCTGATAAGTGAAGTTAGATGGTGGAAGTCCTACTAAGTAAAATTAGGCCATAGTGAGTGAAGTTAGGTGGTGAAAATCCCAGTGAATAAAGCTAAGCAGTGAAAAATCATAAGAAAAGGTAACCATAGGTAATGAAAAGTCTTAGAGGAATGAACTCCAAATATATGTGATTGAATGGTTTTCAGTCGACCGCACGTGATCGACCAGACCAGTGAATTTTGAAAACTGCTAATATTGCTTTACTTTAATATTTCATATTTAATGTGATAACTGTTAGGATCCTTCGTACGGATGCTAGAGAGGGGGGTGTGAATAGCCGACCCCAAATCGTCGTGTTTCTACAAAACGTGTTAGCACAGCGGAAAATAAACACAGAAACGAAAGGGAAAGAAGACAAACCTCAAACAAACCGATGTAACGAGGTTCGGAGATAAACTCCTACTCCTCGGCGTGTCCGTAAGGTGGACGAAGCCTATCAATCCGTCGGTGGATGAGTCCCCGGAGAACCGGCTAATAAATGCTCCTTGTGGGTGGAGAAACCTCGCCACAATACTTGTAACAACAAGAAAGGAGTACAAGGAAAGCAAGAAGCAAATACAAACAACAATATGAATGCAACACTCGCTTGCCTTCTCTGTCGATCGGAGGCGATGAAGCAGCAACTTCACAACCCAAACGCAGCAGCTGATCGACGACTGGAAGCTCACGCGAAGCTTCGGAAGCGAGCTCAACAAAGCTCAGAACCTCAGAGCACAGAAGCAGAAGCTTCAATCCAAGGAAGAAGAAGAAGGAAGAAGGAAGGAGGCTCGCAGCAGCAGCCCTCCTTTTATAACCTGCGAAGAAAGCGAAGAAACACAGAAGAAATCTAGCCGTTGTGTCGCAACGGCTAGTGCCTGGATCGGTCTGTGGACCGATCAGGCTCCATGTGGATCGGTCCATAGACCGATCCATTTCCTAGCCTTCGCTTCTGTTCCGTCTCTGATCGGTCCATGGACCGATCGGAATCTCTCGATCGGTCCACGCCGATCAGGAACCTCTCGATCGGTCCGTGACCGATCAGGCTTCTCTTCTCCCGAACTTCTTTGCGCCTCCTGATCGTTGTCTGATCGGTCTCCAGACCGATCAGATAACCTACAGTAGGTTACTGGATGGTTACTGATCGGTCTGGTGACCGATCAGGCTATCCAGTGTATCACTGGATCGGTCCCCAGACCGATCCAAAACCCCCAGCCCTAAACCTCAGGCTTCTACACCAACATCCGGTCAACCTTGACCTGTTGGTTCATCATTCCTAGCATCTGGTCACTCCCTTGACCTGCTAGAATTCTCCACCAAGTGTTCGGTCAATCCCTTTGACCCACTTGGGCTTTCCTCTTCGTGCCAAGTATCCGATCACTCCCTTGATCTACTTGGACTTCCCAACACCAGATGTCCGATCACCCTTGATCCATCTGGATTTTTCCTTGCCCGGTTTCACTCACCAGGACTTTCACCTAGCTTCACTTACTAGGGTTTTTACCTGGCTTCACTCACCAGGATTTCCAATCTGCCTGGCTTCACTCACCAGGACTTCTAAACTGCCTGGCTCCACTCACCAAGACTTTCCACATCCGGTCCAGAGAACGAGCTACCGAGCCCTCTCTGACCACAGTCCGGAGAACGAGCTACCGAGCCCTCTCCGACTTCCATCCGGTCCAGAGAACGAGCTCCCTAGCCCTCTCTGACCATTGTCCGGAGAACGAGCTACTGAGCCCTCTCCGTCTTCCCATGTCAAGTTCTCATACTTGGACTTCTCCGTGCCAAGTCTCCATACTTGGACTTTTCCCGTGCCAAGCTCCCTGCTTGGACTTTTCCCATGCCAAGCTCCCTGCTTGGACTTTTCCCGTGCCAAGCTCCCTGCTTGAACTTTTTCGAGTCAGGTCACCTCACCTCGGGTCAACCAGGTCAACCTTGACCACGAGTTGCACCCACAATCTCCCAAGCTTGTATCCTTGTCAAACATTAAGATACAACTTTTCTGTTCATGTCAAACATCGTCATAACTCGTCAAAAATCAAAACATAACTCGAGTCAAGTCAACTCGAGTCTGGTCAACTAGGTCAACCTTGACCTAAGGTTGCACCAACAATCTCCCCCTTTTTGATGTTTGACAAAACCCATAAACAAGTTAGGTTAACCTGATAACCTAACTTAGGTTTTCCAAAACATTCTCCCATTCTCCCCCTTGGGACATCTCTCCCCCTTTTTGACACACATCAAAAAGAGGGAATCAAGGTCAAGAGTTTATTCCCAATGAAAGTCTCATACCTTTCATTGAAACCCTTAATTTCCCCCTTGATACTAAACTCAACACTCAACTTAGTGACAATTCCTTATCACTAATCCTCAAAAGTCTTAAGGAGTAAAAACTCCCCCTTGACTAATAGGTAAAACTCCCCCTAAAGGCCAACTCCCCCTTGACCATTGCACCAACAATGTCTTGGAGAGTTTCAATCCTTTAGAGATCCGAAACTCAACTCCCAAAAACTGAAATTTCAGACATCCAGTCGAATTTTCAGCACATTGGCACGCTATCAGACCTCACTGGATCGGTCACTAGACCGATCCACAGCACTCTGGATCGGTCCAGTGACCGATCTAGCCCTCCCTGGATCGGTCCAGTGACCGATCCAGACTCTGATCACAGGGATTTCTGATTTTTCTTCTCCCGAAATTCAGAAACCCCTAATAAATTCCATAAAATTCTAAAAATTGTGAAATTTTGAGGATACATTCCTCATAACATATACTATCAAGGAAAAATAGTTTTCTATGAAAATAGATTCCATTTTTCAATCTTGATACAAAATTCAAAAGACTTTGAAATAGTTCAAAGTTAAGTAAACTTTGTATCACAATGTTCAATGATGAATGCTATCACTAGAATGGCTTCATCAAGGTTTTTCAAATCAATTTTGAAATGATTTTTAACCCTTTAATTTAGGACCACAATCTTAGGGCTAAATGTACATGACTTGTACATAAGCTTTTCCTATGATCCTCCTTCTTGAATTAGTCTCATCTAGGTACAAGAACTATGCACCTTGATCCTAACTCATGATCCTAATATCTCACACACATCTAAGGTGTATCAAACACATCCAAGTCAATTTTGATGTGAGATATGGGTTTAGGTTATCTTAGGCTAGATTCTCATGCATTTTCTAAACATCAATTTGATCTCCATATCAAATTGTGTCTTAGTTCTTAAATCAATTTCATTGATCATTAATGCACAAGATGATGACATGGCATATAATGATTTCATAAGTAAAAACATGTGCCAATGTCATGATGTCATGGCATAAAGTGTGAAACTTAAATAAAGCGTGACATTTAAACTAACCTAAGCATTATCATGACATTTTAAATGATCATAAAATAAATATGATGTCATGACATGGTATATGGCAAACAATATATGGCAAATAGCACATAAAGGTATAGAAAATACCTAAAACTAGCCTTAGTTGCCATTTTTGATAATTTTGATCATCTTGCCATAGGTTCTATATTCCTAAGTGTAATAGATCTAAGATCATATATCAAGGATGTTTAGATCACTATGTGCCAATTAAATTGACTCTAGACAACTCCTCAAATATGATTGGCACATCCTAATCACCTTAGGAATATTTTTCAATTTCATTTTCAAGGCTTGATTGCACCTTGAAACTTCCTAAAGTGCCACCTTTTGCCATGATTAGGTTAACTACCTATTCAAGTAAGGTTGGCACACCCTAACTCATCTAGCGTGATGAAATCACGCTCCTAGGAACCCAATACCTATTTGAGCTCATTGGGTTCACTAAATATTCACTAGGGATGACTTCCCTAGCAACCCTCCTAATGACCCTCTTAGGCTTTAAAGCCTTGATCATTTGGGACTCATCAAGATCAACTCTAGGGGTGACTCCCCTTGTGACCTTGGTGTTGTTCTTCCTAGCCCTAGGTTTTGTTCCATAATCGAATGGAATATTATGATAGGTGGGATTGACCATTTGGGACTTAGGTTTGTGACCCAAACCTTTCTTGTCCTTGGCCTTTGAGATTTGACCCTTAGACCCTAGAGTTGACTTCTCTAAATTCTTTAGGGCCTTTTCTAGAGTGTTAAGTCTTGACCTCAAGACTTGATTTTCTTTCTTTAAAACCTCAAGTTTTAATTTATCATTCTTTCTTGAGGTGTTCCTAGGCATATGTCTAGTTGTCTTGGGGTTTCTACCTAGGTTCTCCTTATCCTTAGATGAGTTAATCCTAGGGTTGGCCTTCCTAGTATTGTTCTTATCTAGGCTAAGATGTTTAGCACCTAAGCACACATGTTGATTTCTATGATTATTATGCTTATCATTCTTGACAATTGCAATAAGACTACTAGCATGTATCTTATTAGAAGTGCAAGAATGAACCTTAGAGGATACCTTAGGGTTTGCCTTCGCTCCCCATTTACACGTGCTTGGTCTTTTGTCCTTGTGAGATTGCCTCCCCCTTGGACATTGACTCCTATAGTGTCCCCGTTGCTTGCATTGGAAGCACACCACGTGCTCCTTGCCTTTGCGTTTTGGGACTCCGACTTCCTTGATCTTTGGCGCCGGTGGAGTCTTCTTAGTCTTCTTTGGACATTTACTCTTGTAATGTCCAAATTCCCTACACTCAAAACACATTATATGCAATTTACTTGAACTTAAAGTGTTTGAGTTACCTAGGGTTGAGGATGGATGGATGCTCTCTTCTTCATCCCTCCCGGAGGTAGAAGCTTCTTCTTCGTGCTCCGATCTTGAAGAAGAACTCACCTCCTCTTCTTCTTTAGATGTTGAGTAGCCCTCAACTTCTAATTCCTCACCTCCACGATGTGAGCTACTTGGCTCACTAGGCTCCTCTTCATGGCTTGAAGTGGGGCTCTCCTCATGGAGTTTGGCCAAGTTGTTCCACAACTCCTTGGCATTATTGTATCCTCCTATCTTACACAAAATATCATTAGGTAAAGAAAATTCAATGATTTTCGTTACCTCATCATTGATGGTTGATTGGTGGATTTGCTTCTTGGTCCACTCCTTGTTCTCTAGGGTTTCTCCTTTCTTATCCATTGGAGGCTTGAAACCTAATTGAACACAACTCCAATTTTCAAGGTTAGTCATAAGAAAAAACCTCATTCTTACCTTCCAATACGCAAAGTCGCAGCACTCGTAGAAGGGTGGAAACGTGATGTCTTCTCCGAGTCGATCCATTCTCTAGCTTGTGCTCCTCCGGGTGTTAATCCGACGAAGAGCAACCTTGCTCTGATACCACTTCTTAGGATCCTTCGTACGGAGGCTAGAGAGGGGGGTGTGAATAGCCGACCCCAAATCGTCGCGTTTCTACAAAACGTGTTAGCGCAGCGGAAAATAAACACAGAAACGAAAGGGAAAGAAGACAAACCTCAAACAAACCGATGTAACGAGGTTCGGAGATAAACTCCTACTCCTCGGCGTGTCCGTAAGGTGGACGAAGCCTATCAATCCGTCGGTGGATGAGTCCCCGGAGAACCGGCTAATAAATGCTCCTTGTGGGTGGAGAAACCTCGCCACAATACTTGTAACAACAAGAAAGGAGTACAAGGAAAGCAAGAAGCAAATACAAACAACAATATGAATGCAACACTCGCTTGCCTTCTCTGTCGATCGGAGGCGATGAAGCAGCAACTTCACAACCCAAACGCAGCAGCTGATCGACGACTGGAAGCTCACGCGAAGCTTCGGAAGCGAGCTCAACAAAGCTCAGAACCTCAGAGCACAGAAGCAGAAGCTTCAATCCAAGGAAGAAGAAGAAGGAAGAAGGAAGGAGGCTCGCAGCAGCAGCCCTCCTTTTATAACTGCGAAGAAAGCGAAGAAACACGAAGAAATCTGGCGTTGCATCGCATTAGTGCTGATCGATGCGTGGACCGATCAGTCCATGTGGATCGGTCCACGACCGATCCATTCCTAACCGCTTCGTTTCTCTCGATCGGTCCATGGACCGATCAGAACTCCGATCGGTCCGTAGACCGATCAGGCTTCTCTCCCGAACTTCTGCGCCTCCTGATCGTTGTCTGATCGGTCTCCAGACCGATCAGATAACCTACAGTAGGCTACTGGATGGTTACTGATCGGTCTGGTGACCGATCAGGCTATCCAGTGTATCACTGGATCGGTCCGCAGACCGATCCAAAACCCCCAGCCCTAAACCTCAGGCTTCTACACCAACATCCGGTCAACCTTGACCTGTTGGTTCATCATTCCTAGCATCTGGTCACTCCCTTGACCTGCTAGAATTCTCCACCAAGTGTTCGGTCAATCCCTTTGACCCACTTGGGCTTTCCTCTTCGTGCCAAGTATCCGATCACTCCCTTGATCTACTTGGACTTCCCAACACCAGATGTCCGATTACCCTTGATCCATCTGGATTTTCCCTTGCCCGGCTTCACTCACCAGGACTTTCACCTAGCTTCACTTACTAGGGTTTTTACCTGGCTTCACTCACAAGGATTTCCAATCTGCCTGGCTTCACTCACCAGGACTTCCAAACTGCCTGGCTCCACTCACCAGGACTTTCCACATCCGGTCCAGAGAACGAGCTACCGAGCCCTCTCTGACCACAGTCCGGAGAACGAGCTACCGAGCCCTCTCCGACTTCCATCCGGTCCAGAGAACGAGCTCCCTAGCCCTCTCTGACCATTGTCCGGAGAACGAGCTACCGAGCCCTCTCCGTCTTCCCATGTCAAGTTCCCATACTTGGACTTCTCCGTGCCAAGTCTCCATACTTGGACTTTTCCCGTGCCAAGCTCCCTGCTTGGACTTTTCCCATGCCAAGCTCCCTGCTTGGACTTTTCCCGTGCCAAGCTCCCTGCTTAGACTTTTCCGAGTCAGGTCACCTCACCTCGGGTCAACCAGGTCAACCTTGACCACGAGTTGCACCCACAATCTCCCAAGCTTGTATCCTTGTCAAACATCAAGATACAACTTTTCTGTTCACGTCAAACATCGTCATAACTCGTCAAACATCAAAACATAACTCGAGTCAAGTCAACTCGAGTCTGGTCAACTAGGTCAACCTTGACCTAAGGTTGCACCAACAATAACTTAGTATCACAGGAAAGTTGATTAAACACTAAGCAAGACCAGAAAAAATCCAAATAGGTCTGCAGGACCAGATGTTTGGCAGGTAAGGTCAAGTAAATAACTGAAGGAGAGAGTTCCAGTGAGAAATGAGTCCAGTGGGACTATAGGCATTGGTCCAACTTAGATCTATTTTGAAAATCTAAATTGAGACCAAGACTAGATTCTGATCGTGATAAGACAGGATCTAATTTATAAATCTTATTTTATTTTATGTGCTAACTATATTTTGCAGGTTATCTTTGTTATTGGGCTAACTTATTTTTATAGGAGTTAATTGTAAAAATTTATCTAGGATAAATAGTGCTAGAGGCACCTCGAGTGCTTGGAGGTGCTCTCGGCTGAGGTGATGGAGGCGCCCTGAGCAGGTTGGAGGCACCTTTGCATAGATAGAATTTGAGGATGAAGCTTCACTACGTGGAGGCGCCTCAGAGTGGACTAGAGATGCTTGAGAGCAGATTAGAGGCATCTCAGAGCTGATGGAGCTGCCTCAAAGCAGATACAATCCAAAGTTTACGGATAAAATAAGCATTATTGGAGGCACCTCCAGTGCTGTATAAAAGAGGGTTCGGCTAAGAGCAAAGACAAAAATTTTCTACATGATTTCTCGATCGTCCGATAGCTCCGACTTATTATTATTGTTGTGTTGTGATATTGCTACACCCAACTAGTATAGATGGACCAACTCCAACATTCGAGATAATCATTTCTCCATCTTCGGTTGGATAACGTTTAATTTATAGCTAATTAATTTTGCATAAGGAAGTGTAGGTTATTACACTTTCCTCCCTTTCATTGTATTCAATTACGATTAATTTTAGTGGATTACCTATTGGAAATGTTCAAAAGACCCATGTCTTGGAGTAGGAGTTGTCAAAGGTTTTGAACTAAGTAAAATACATGTATATTATTGTTTTTTTGTTTTCTTTGTCGTATTTAGTTCTATTCCGCTACACACCCTCTTTTTTTTTAAAAAAAAAAAAAAGTTTTAAAATACATGTGATTTACCCCCCCCCCCCCTCCTCCTCCACGTACATTGATCCTACAATTGACACTAGAGCAAGAGAACTCAAAGGTTGAGAGATACTCAATATCAAGATGAAAGATGAAGAAGCATTCACCTCAAGATTGAGGGGGATCGTAGACCATTGACATTGGAACAAGAAGAACTCTCAACATCCGAAGCCAATGAGGATGATTGTGCCACCCCTACGAATGGAGATATTTCAACTTGCGAAGGTATATCGATTTCAATTCATAAAATAAAGATCATATAATATGCTTCGAGTGTAGGGAGAATGGACACTATAAGAATAAGCGTCCGAAATTAGTCTAGAAGAAGGTTAAAATGACACCCAAGGTAAAAGAGAAATGAAAATATGTTGGCCTCATGATCCAAAAGAACAAAAAGTACATTGTGTATTTCTCATGCAATCAACAAAGAAATTATCAGAATCAATGTCCAAAAGGGAAACATCAAAATAAAAGCAAAGGAGAAAGCTCAAATCAAGAGGATCTTTTAAGAGCAAATCTAAGGTATCATTTAATAATGTTATTCTTTTACGCCATGATAAAAAGCATGCTAGACTTAAATTTTATAATTTTATTACTTATTATCATGAAAATAGAAGGTATGATAAATCCAAGGATAATTTTAGGTATATCATACTAGAATAACTCTACCTAAGGATAGGAAAGTAGAAAATAATCTAGATAAAAATTATAATAAAATTAGACATATGTTTAGAAAAAAAATTATCTAAAGCAATAATGAAAAATCAAGATTTGAGAATTTGAGGATTGAAAATCAAATCTTGAGGTCAAGACTTAATAAGCTAGGGAAAACCCTTAGCAAGATGGAAAATATGCTTAAAGGGTCAAAGAAACATGATCTAAGCTTAAATAGACAATAGTCATCTAAGGGCAAGAAAGGTTTAGGATACAAACCTAAGTCTAAGAAAAATATGGCCTCATACTATAAAGTTTCATATAACTATGGAACTAACTCTATGTCTAGAAGTCAAATCGAAGTTATAAGGGGTGTTATCCCTAGTGTTGATATTAAGAAAACTATAATGACTAAGGCTTATAAGAAGTCTAGAAAAGTCATTATGAAGGTATTTAGGGAAGTTATCCCTAGTGAGTACCTAGTGCACCCAAAGAGCTCCAACAGGTGTTGGGTTCCTAAAAGTATGCTCTCTTTATATTAGATGGATATAAGGTATGTCAGCCATAATTGGAAAAGTAGTTAACCCAACCATAGTGAAGTTAGCATTCTTGGAGCATTTTCAAGGTATTGTGATATCTTAAAAATGAGAAGTTAATTTTCATCATTGAAGAGTTTATAGTGTGCTAATAAAAAATTATAGAGTATTAAGATTAATCAAATTTGCATAAATATGATAGAATTCTAAAGTTTGCCAAGTTAGGATCTTGGCACATTCAAGGGAGATAGGGCTACCTATGTCAAATCATTAATTTGGCATAGTAATTAGTTTATGATACTTAGATGAAAATCTAGGTATTTTCTTATGAGCTATAACTACCATGTTTGTGCATCCTATCGCATGTCATATCATCATATTATGCATTTATCCTGCCATAAAAAATAATACATATCATGTCATATATACATCATTAAGTTTGTTATATTTCTTTATGATGTTATGTAATTGATGGAAAGCGACTCATTTACATTTATTATTTCAATTCTTTATAATTAAGGATAATAACATTAGTTGACATCCTAGGTAGGATGATAAAGTTTAAAATTCCTAGTTAGAGATACATAATCCCTTAGTTTAGATAAAACTAATTTATACATTTTACAAGGACTATAGAATTAACTTGTATGTGTATTGAAATACATTTGGTATAAGTGAAATGATAGATAGTGTTTAACATAAGAAATGTCGGGATGAAATTTCATGATTTTTTAAAAAATATAGAATTGCTTATATATTTCTAAAATTAAATCTAAAAATTAAAATTGTAGTTTTCAATCAATCAATCGTTGATATCGGTCATCAATCGACTGATGACTATATTTTTTATTAAAATAGATTATTTTAGTCATTTAAAATCACTCCTATGCATCTTAATTATCCCTCGCCCTCTAATATGCTCGGATAAGTATCCAAAAGTTTTTTTTTTTTTGGTGAAAATGATAAAAAGGAAGTTAAAAGGAGAAGAATGAGGACTTGGGTGAGGTTTAGATTTAAGGTTGAATTTTTAATCTTATGACATAAATTTTTGAACTTCCTAAAGGTTTAGGAACTCCAAATCATTATTGGTGTAATGATAGAAGTTCGAGAATGCTTTGAGAGGATGATCCACCTTAAAGGCATGAATTGGAAATGAAGGGGGTAGATTTGAAGGATTGAGAAGAAAAATAATGGGTGTATACTCAAGATTGAGCATTGAAAACAATAAAAGATAGGGAACCTCCATTGTGATGTTGGAAGTTTAAGATAAATAAATCACGAGAAAAGATTTTTGATGTATACCAAATGGGAAGAATGTAGGGTTTAAGTTAGAAATCCTCATTCATGCTTTGACATGAGAAGTAGGATAAAAAAAAAGTTAAGCTAATGAGTTAGTCTAACTTAAATATATTGTCAAAAATCAAAAAGAGGGAGATTGTTGGTGTAATTGACCTCGGATCAAGGTTGACTAAGATTGGGTTGACTCGAGTATGAGTTTTGATATTTGATCAATATGTTAATTATAATAAGATGTCAAGTAGGTCAAGGTTGACAGAATACTTGATGATATCAAAAGTCTAACAGGGAAGTTGGTAAGAGAAAAGTCCATGTGGGTCAAGATTGATCAGACACTTATTGATCGAAATTCCAATAGGAAGTTGGCAAGTGGGAAGTTTAAGTAGGTCATGGAGGACCAGACACTTGGTGATCGAAAGTCCAATGGGGAGTTGGCAAGAGGAAAGTCCAAGTGGATCATGGAAGATTAAACATTTGGCACGAGACGGAAAGTCCAAGTGGGTCATGGAGAACCATACACTTGTCATGAAATGGAAAGTTCAAGTAGATCATAGAAGACCGAACACTTGGCACGAGACAAAAAGTCCAAATGGATCATAAAAGACCGAACACTTGGCATGAGACGGAAAGTCCAAATGGGTCATGAGGATCAAACACTTGATAGGAGATGGAAAGTCTAAGTGAGTTATGGAGAACTGGACACTTGTCACAAGACGGAAAGTCTAAGTAGGTCACGGATGACCTAGCGGCGAGACAAAAAGTTCTAGCAAGTCAAAGTTAACTGGATGCTAGACAATAAAGAAGTTACAGCATGTCAAGATTGACTAGATATCAAGCAATGAGAAGTCTCAACAGGTCAAGATTGATCGGATGTTGAGCAAAGAAAGTCCTAGAAGGTCGAAGTCAATTGAATATCAGGCAAAGTGAGAATTCAGCTAAAGTAAAGCTGAAATAGAAGTATAGTCGATTGATAAGATATATCGATTGACTAAGGGATGAAAAAACCACCAAATCTAAAGTTTGGATTTGCTACAGTGTTGCCTATAGTGTTATAGTACCATTGCAATGCGCTACAGTTTAGTATATATAAATTCTATTAGTCGACTAATAAATTTATAAAATCGGGGCAGATGCATATTCTCAGTTGCTCAGTTCAACTGATGAATCAATCAATTCATGAGTTACATCAGTTGACTAATGGCTTCGTGAAGAACATAGAAGCGAGTGGGACTTGCATACTCTGTTTCACTGATGTGATCAGTCGATTGAAGTTGGGCATCAATCGACTAATGTTGAATTAAAGAGCACAAAAGTGAGTGAGACTCACTTGCCCAATTTGACTATTTGAATCAATTGAATGAGATTGACATCAGTTGACTAATATTCATATTAGAGACAACATCATACAGATTTCAAAAGTGTCAGTGGCCATTCAACGACAAAATAATGCTGGAGACATATCAATTGACTGATAGGTAAGATTAGTCGATTGATAGATGAAAATCAACCCCAACCTAAAGGCTTTAAAAGAAGGGTTTCGAGGAGTTTTCGCCACTAGTTCTTGGGGGTTTTAGAGGATAGTACTATTGTTTTTTCAGACCATCAAGAGGCATTTCCAAGCTAGCTACAAGATATTAAACAAGCAAGATTTTGATTGTAAAGTCATTTTCAATTGTATTTATCTTTGCTTTCTTATTTCTTGTTGTATTCTTGCAAGAACAAGTTTGTAAGAGTCTCCTTAACTAAAAGTTGATTGCACTCATAGATTGTAGGTATGGATCTCAAATATATGTACATGGTGATGTGCTATAACCCCATCACAGAAGATATAAACTCATTAGGATTCTACACATAAGGTGACACATACTATTCATTTAATATTTAAAAAAAAACTCATAACTTACTACTTTGTTAGGCCTTTTATTAGACAACGGATTCATGTACAATTCTTAAGTAATATATATATATATAAATATATAAAAGCTCATAATTTTCTAGCGTGTGCTTTTCTTGGAGACGACGCTGTGGGCGTCTCTCACTTGGGGAGGTACCTCTATGTATTGGAGGCGCTTCCCATTCAGAGAGACATCCACATGTGTCATCCACGCACATTATATATATATATATATATACCTGCACATTCATGGGCGACTGAGTGTGAACTCAAAAGCTCGTTCGGATGCCCCAATTCACTTTTGTTGATTGGAGTGCCTGGACGAACTTCCGATATATATATATAAGAAAATGATGATAGTCTATACACTCCTAGGAGACCCTCACATATCCGAGAATCCAGATGCACCCTCGGTCGTTCTGATTCGTAAGTGAATCGGAGCGCCCGGAAGTGTATCCGGACTCTTGGACTAGTGAGAGTCGCCCAAGAGTATGTATCGAACAAATGTACATCCTAATTTCTCTCTCTTATATATATATATATTTAGGGTTTAAAATTTTATGATTTAGGAGTTAGGTTATAATGGGTTTGAGTCAATAAGATTTTTTTCTCTAGGGTTCAAACTTCCCTCTTGATTTATAGTGTTCAAGATTAATAATTTTAGATATTCATGGAGTATGTTATATGAATTTAGGGTTTAAGATTTTAAGATTTAGAGATTAGGTTATAATAGGTTTAAGTTAATAAAATTTTCCTTTACGCTTTGTTTGGGAGTTTTAAATTAGAGAGAAAGGAAAAGATTTGGATGGAAAAGTGAAAAAAAAAATAACATTTGGGAGTTTTTTTTATGTAAAGGAAAAGAAAGTGAGGGAAGGGAAAGTTTTCCTTTTATAATTAAATGATTTTCCACCCAAAAATGGGAGGAAATGGAGGGAAATTTTTGTTGGAGGGAAAATCATTAATTTTTATTCCAAATATGCCCTTCAAAAGTTAATACAAAATAAATATATCCCTTGATAAAGTTGTTTTCTCTTCCAAAGACTTCCAAAGAGCACGAACTTCACTAGTTGAGGGAGATTGAAAAACACACATCTTCTACCATAATCAATTAACAGGTAATATTTTCCTTTACTTTTCATTTTGTTGATATCATTTACCTCTTTCTCACTCATTCATAGTTATTTGTTGATTTATTTAATTATTTTTTGTTTATTTTTGTTAATGGGCTTTATTTTTTTTAATATTTTCCTTTATTTTTCATATTGTTGATATACTTTCGCTCTTTCTCATAATTATTTGTTGATTTATTTAATTATTTTATACTTATTTTGTGTTTATGCTACTTTGATGGAATATAGCAATCATAAATTATTGAAGGTATTCAATTAATTAGAATACTAATGATTGTATTTTAGATGGATATGGAGCAAACCGAAGTTGTAAGAGAGATTATGATATTCGTGAGAGAAGTCGGCAATTAGTTGTTGTTGAAGTTATTTGTCGTGTTATAAGATTAATCATTTTTCGACATATCTCTCGTCTAAATTATGTGGATCGACCTATTGGAAATAGGTCCAAGCGATGTCATCTAGTAAGAAAGGAATTATTATACCAACTTAGATCTAATGGAAATTTAAATAAGGTGATTCGCATGAGACCAGAAATATTTGGTCGTTTGTGTGAATTATTACAAACACATGGTGGTTTAAATCCTACTCAAAGAGTCACGGTAAAAGAACAAATTGTTAAGTTTCTCCATATATTACCAATTCCGACAAAAAATGGCACAATGGCATTCTTTTATTGACGTTCTGGTAAAACTATTAGTGTCATTTCCATAGAGTTTTGAAATCAGTTATAGCATTGGAAGATCAATTTCTTCGACAACCTACAGGAGAACAAATTCCTCCCGAAATACTTCACAACGAAAGATTTTACCCATATTTCAAGGTGATTTCATTTGCTCAACTAGTTAAAAATTTTAGGCATCATTACCTACAACCATAATATGAATGAACTACATGTTTATTAGGATTGTGTTGGTGCAATTGATGGAACTCATATATGTGTAAAAGTATCTAGTAAAGATGCAGCAAGATAACGAGGTAGAAAAGAACATCCAACACAAAATGTGCTAGCTGCATGTTCTTTGGGCATGTGATTCACCTACGTTTTACCTGGTTAGGAAGGGACTACATCAGATTCGAGAATCATAAAAAATGTGCTTAGCAGAGAAGATAAATTAATCATTCCTAAAGGTAATCTTTAGCTACATGTCAATGCTTTAATTAAGAAGTTAATAACTATTTGAACTTTTATAGGAAAATATTACCTTGTTGATGCTAGATTCATGTTGAAAAGTGGACTTCTTACACCTTATAGAAATGTAAGATACCACCTGAAGGAATACTCAAATCGGCAACCACAAAACTATCGTGAATTGTTTAATCTGCGACATTCTTCCCTACGCAATGCAATTGAACTATCATTTGGTGTTCTAAAAAAAAGATTTCTTATCATTGGAGATACTCAACCAACTTATAGTCTGGATGTACAATCACAAATAGTTCTTGCTTGTTGCATCTTACATAATTTTTTTAATGAAAGTTGATCCTGATGTGGAATATATTCACGAAGTAGATGAAGAATTGTCACGACAATCTCCACCACAAGAAGATACGGTTGAAGTAGTAAGTACAGAAAAAGATTCAGCACAAGGTGAACAATTAAGAAATCAAATAGTCATTCAAATGTGACAAGATTATGTATTGTAACCTTCTGATTTTTCATTTTACCTGCTAAATTATTAGATATGATATGTACTTCATTTTGTTTAGCATGCTATGAGTGATGGAACTAATGTTGCAAAGTTTTTATTTTGTAAGTTAACTTATGAATTATTATTTAACAATATATAATGGTTGTAACTCTATTATGTGACATTTTCTATTTGGCTTACTATTTGTTATAATTAGAAAGATTAAAAGAATTTCTCAACATGAAGAGAGAATACATGAAATGGGTAGCCCGTATGGATGAAGCATTCATTGAGGCATTATTAAATCAGTACTACCAAGGATTTCGAGTGGATGGGACATTTACAACCACAGCATATAATAACATTATCATTGAATTGAAAGAAAAACTTCAAATGGAATTCATTAAAGACCATTTGAAGGATCGAATGAAGACACTCAAGGAACATTTCAATGAGTCTTATGATTTTTTTAGGAATGGAAAATTGAGTGATTTTTCTTGGAATCCATTCACAAAAACTTAGTGTACCGAACCTGAAGTTTGGGAACAACTTATAAAGGTCAGTGTTAATTAGAATTTTAATTGTTATTTTATTTATTTTTCATCAGAAATTAATATATGTCTTTTGTTAATTTTTATTGGAGAAACCTAATGTCATAAAGTGGAAAACCAAAGTTGTGAGCAACTATAATAATTTGGAAGAACTCCTTGCTAAAGATAGAGCAACAGGAGAAGGTGTTGAAACATCAAAAGAAAAATGCAAGCGTTGGATAAATGAATCAAATGGAGTGCAGGTTGAAAGTATTATCGATATTGATCGGATGGTGTGTGAAAAAGAAATAAGTTTGGAAGACTTTTCCTATTCAGGTAAATATTTGGATGCATCATATTCAAAATATAGTGACAAAAAAAATCAAGGTTCAACAAATTCACAAAGGAAGACAAAAAAGTCTCAAATGATGAAGAACTTGAGGTTCTAAAGTTTGCACTTGACAATGTTGTTGAGGCAATTAGAGAGGGAAATTTCATTCTCTAGAATTCTAGAACTAGAGTTTATACAGAGAACGAGATCTTCAATGAGTTGATCGCTATTGGAGTTGAAGAAAATCAAATTGATGATTGCTACATTTTCCTCACTAAAAATCCGGATAAAGCAAGAACTTTTTTTGGGTGCCCAACGGAAAGATGCAAGAATATTTTGGACAAGTTGATGTTTGATTCTCATTCTTGAATATTAGCATGCTACGAGTGATGGAAATACTTTTGAAGATAGACAATTATTTTGAGTGGCCAAGATCCTTCTTTATATTACCTATTGTGTTAGGATCTAAAATTAAGTGAAACTATGTAGATGTGCATATTCATGTCTGTGTAGAACATGTTTTGTGCTACTTTTGGTGAAGTTAATATCTTGAAATAAATCATGATTTAATGGTTAAGTTTTCATTAAATTGATTTATTTTTTATATTATTGGGCGCTCGGAATTTGTAGAAATTATTTAATCTTTCTTACAGTAAAACATATTTATGCATACATTTGTAACAATATTTGCATTGTCCATGTTGTATAACAGCGAATAACTTTGAAATTCTTCATGATTAATAAATTTATTGACTGATATATACCGTATCAAACATACAATTAGAGCTATAAAAAAATTAAAGGTTATAAAAGTCAAATGAATATATTATTAAGTATTTTCTTTTCACTTCCTTACAACTTCCAAACAAAAAAAAAAATTCCTTTTTTTTCTTTCCTCCGCTCTCAAATAAAACAACACATCATTTCTCTTCTCTTCATTTCTCTCTCCTTCTTTTCTTTTCTTTTGCCCTTCCAACTTCCAAACTATGTCTTAAGGTTTAGATTTTTCTTTTGTATTATAGTATTTAAGATTAAAAAATTTAGATACTCATGAATATAATATTCTCTTTAAATAAAGTTTGAGTATATATATATAAAAAACAAAACAAAAAAAAAAAAAGTCGAGGTGTCGATTTGACCAGACATCTCAACTCAATTAAAAAATAATCAACTGAAGACGTCTCCAACCAATATATTAGGGACACGGCGCGCACAATTCCACGGCAAACAATCCACGTAGACGCCTCCAGTGAAGACACGCACGATTATTATATGGGCACAAAAGAATCTTACAGCTAGTAGCTAGAGTCCTTATTTTGATAAAATAGTAAACGAATTTAACTTTTGACAAAATAAACATAAACCTTATGTGTTTTCGTACAACGATGTTCCTGCCTTGAATAGATTGTAATGCGTCCCCTTAGATACATTTAGTGGTTAATATATAAAGTGTTGTTTTGGAGTTTGAATATTGATAAAGTTGAGATAAATATTTTTCTTATATGTTAGTCATTATTTCAAAAACTAGTAGTCGTCCGTGATTTATCTTTTCTATGTTGATCTTGGGATGGATTATTTATCTCCTCCGTATTAATCCTGGGACAAATTAACGGAGGCACTGGGATAAATATATTCACTTTTTATCATCTTGAATAAATTGTAATGCCACCTTGAATAGATTGGATTGCGACAATATTTGATAAGTGATGGGTTACAGTACGTTGCTTTAAGAATATTTTATTATTTTTATATTATTAATATATGTGCATAAAATTTATGGGGCTAACTGTGTCAAATATTTCTCTAATGCGATAATTATATGTCTTTTTTTTATGAATTGAATAATTGTTATATTATCACGACTTAGAGGGCATAATCGTTCTATCATAGCCCAGGACTGTCAAGGACCTTCTACATTATGACACGTCAATCAGGTAAGAAATGTGATCCTTAATATGTCAATTTTCGTATCCATTATTGATGCTTGCACTTCGTAATGGGCATGAATGATCAATTTCTAATGCAGTTGACGTGAGACCAGCAACAGCATGACAGAAGATTAGTTAGCGGATAATTAATGATCCTCTGTTTTTATTTTCTCTGTTTTCTTCGTTTAAAAAACAACTTTGGGTAAAAATTGAGAGCTCGCCCTTTTTATCGAAATTATATTAAAAAAATTATTTATTATCAAAAATAACTTCTCATCCAATCTTAATCCATTTTTATTTTTAAAAAATATTTTTATTTTTAAAAAATATTTTTATTTTTGATATTATTATAATAGTTAAAAGATCATAACTGATATTTAAGTTTTGATAACACTAATAATACTATATTACGGCAGATATAATTTATAATAACTACAATATGAATATTGTATTTCTTATTACAATTTATCATCATTATTTAATATTATATTATAGGAATTATAACTACTACATAATTATAATAGTCATTTTGATCAATACGGATCGATATTATACTATAGCAGTTAACAATTTAATTCTAATTAATATTATGCTTATATTATTATAACTCTATAGTAACTATAGATTCATACCTACGATAATTGTATAGTAGTTAACTTCGTCGAAAATAAATATATTTTTAAAATAAAAAATGTATCCTTTTAATTTTTCCTAAAACCTTTTACAGTGTAAACTATAAAAATCTATCCTACCGTCGTGCTATGATACAACGAAAGGTACTAAATTATCATTCAAATATCAACGGTTCAATCTTCAACTATAACTTTCTAGGGTGCCTATCTGAGCACTTCATAATTTATCTAGCGGTCAATAGAAAATTTTCGACATGTTAGACTGGTCATCCCAGATTCAAAGTTAATTGGTTTAATATTTTTTATAAAAATCTATCCTTAAAATTAGAGTTTAAAATAATTATTATATATATATCTATATAATTCTTCTAACTATCTAATTGTGAGGATGAGGAATTCAAGTAAAGTTTTTCATTATCTAGTCACTAGAATAAATTTAGAAGTAGAAATGACTGTCACTCTACAATTTCTAAGATTATTTTTCCATCAGCTGCAGCCGGCTAATATCTAAGTTAACTATGAAAACTTTTTACCTTGTACTACCTAATTGAAGCTACATGCTGAATAATAAGCTAATCACAGTCTCCTCTTTCACTGCTGTGCTTTACTTTACTTGTGTATGGATTATTACAGTTTATGCATGATATCACTAGATGATCAGCAATGGCACGGCCTCAATCATTATGGTATGGGGGAGAAATGATGTGCCAATCAGATACCAACATCTCACCTAAACTCATGTAACTTGTATATATATATATATATATATATATATATATACCAGAACAAAACCACGAGCAGTAGTGAAAACTTAAAATGCCTGTAAAAACGACAAGAAATGTTGCAGCTAGCTACTTTTGTTTGCATGCATGGATCGAATAGTTGTATATTTTGATGGGGGATTAATTATATATACCTCTGATTCATGCTCCAATCCGAGTTTCTTCACCAAGTATTTCATAAGCAATCTGACTGTTAGTCTCCCATCCCTGTACAGAAACGATCATGAAGTTAAGCTCCAATTAATATGCACAATTTTGCATGAAATTAAAATGCGAATTCAATCCATATTTACTTTATTCTCAAATATTTATTGGCTATCTGGGGCAAACAAACTTCTCTGATCCCTGTTCTGCATGAATCATGAACAAAACAGAATAATAAAACTAAATGCTAATTCTAATCATCTGTGTCAAAGGAACTTACTGATTTGGAGCAGGCTGAAGTCTGAGCCAAACACCTGACTGTGGTCTTCGTGGCGGACTAACCACCCTCAGACCTATCGATCCGTCCGAGGACGGCGACGCTGCTTGGCCTAATTTCAGCCAATCTCGACTAACCACTGTGGTATCGTCGTCCTTTTTTTGCTCCTCCTCCTCCTCCTCCTCCCCCTCTTCTTCATGAAACAGTATGGTCGGAGAGGGGTCTTCTTGGTCCATGGAGATTGAGTTGGATGAGCAAGGATTGATGCTGATAGGATATGATCATGGAAAGAATTATAAGCATCAGCGATGGCATAGAGCTGGAGGTTTTCCTACACGTCCCTTGTACATGTAATTCTAACACATCGAATCTAAACCAGCTAGCTGATCGTTTCGTTTAGAGGAATTTAATTTGCAGAGCAGTATTAGGACTTGGGAGAAGAGGGGAGAGGCCGAATTAATAAGAAGCTGAGTGGCAGATGAACAGGAGGGGATGAGTTTGCCTTTCTATAGCTATAGATAGTGCATCCGATCCAGAACTGGGAACTGATTAATGGACGAACAGGACAATCATGGAGTGAGATGCACGTGAGTTTTCTTCGATCGTTGGATCTTTGCTTTCATGAATAATTTTCTGCATTTGGAACGTCTGCACGTCACGATCGCATCACGGCAGTGTCATCAAGTCATTCGGCCATGATTGGGCCGTGCATGGTGCGTTTGGATTTGCAGACTGGACTGCATGATCAGGAAGAATTAAAAACACTTGTCGGTGCATCATCCGTGCAGATGCCGGGCGGTGGTGCAAATGATGAGACGGCAAATGACCACAGGGAATTAGCTAGAGTTGAGAGATTGGACAATTAATCATAGAGGAAAGGACGCATTTAAAATTATAAAATTTTCAAACAAGCGCACCGACCTTACGCATTTTTCAAAGGAAGCAAGTTTTTCGTGTTACCTTTCTCGTCAAATATTAGATTTCAAAAAATAACAATATTGTATTTTATAAGTTTACGGCGAATAAAATAGGGCCTGGCTCGGATTGAAGTTAAGAAAATCAGTTGATATGGTAGTTAAACTTGCACAGTTAAAATTAATATACATGTATGCAAATGGATCAGTTTTAACATAACTCAATTCTTCATTTTTCATGAGTAAATATAAACTCGGACGGTCCTAAAGTTAGTCGGCCCAATATAAATTCGGATGACCCTAGAGTAGAGTGGATTTACATGGCTCAACTCTCTAATTTTCATAAACAGGATTTTTAACATAAATTCAGGCGGCCCTAAAGGCAACTGACCCAGCATAAATGCTAGCGACCTTAAAGTCGGCTGGACTTATAGGGCTCAGCTCCCCAATTCTCATCAGCCACAGAGTCGATCGAACCTACGGGACTCAGCTCCCCCACTCCTCATGGGCATGACTCCCAACATAAACTCGGCCGACCACAAAGCTGGTTAGACCTATGGGACCCAGCTCCTCACTCCTCATGAACAAGGCTTCCTGCATCAACCAAGGAGGCCACCAAGCCGATCAAATTTACGGGACTCAACTCCCCCACTCCTCATAGACATGCCTCCTAACATAAACGTTTAACTCGGTCGACCACAGAGTCAACCGGACCTACAAGACTCAACACCTCACTCCTCATGATCATGGCTTCCAACATAAACCCGAGCGACAACAGAGCCAGCCAGACCTACGGGATCCAGCTCCTCACTCTTCATAAGCAGGGCTTCCAGCATAAATCCGAGCAGCTATAGAGTCGATTAGACCTAGGGGCCTCATCTCCCCACTCTTCACACAAGCATGGTTCTCAGTTTAAACCTGGTCAACTCTAGGCCGACCAAACTCCCTCTATGAGATAACATTGTCAAAGAATCACAATAATAGAGAATAATAATTACTTACCAGAAAATATTTCATTATTCATATATACACACAATGGAACATTCCTCTGTCTAATGAAAGGTTGTCGCACATCCTCCACTACCTGACATACTCTTACACCTGATATTCTCTGACGCCTCATTATTATAGAGGTTATAAGAAGTAGTATAAAAATGGGGTCTTCTCCTTTGGCTAGGTACACGTACGTGCGCACATGCATCCATACTACTGTTCTATTGTTCATCTTCTTCTACATTTTTTCCAACCTACTGTTCTGACTTGAGTGTCAGAGTATCTACGCTAGGAACTCCCTCCTTGGTTCTCGCTCTAACGTTCTCGTTGGCTCTGTCTGTAATGTATGTAGGTTCGCAGCTTCCAGCTCAAAGTCTGCAGCTCCCAACTTGAAGTCTTCCTCTATCAACATTCCTGTCATCTGACTGGCAGCTCATCTACTCATCTTCCGGATGAGATCAAATTTGGAATCATCTATAGGAACATATTCATATGTTTTGGAACGTAAAGATGGACACAACTGGTAAAATCAATGTTACCATGACACCGAAGGAGTATGAGCCATTTCTGAAGGCCAAGGTGCAAGCACTATCCCAAGACCAAGCTACGAATTCTCACCAGTACCGGGAACCTACAGCCTCAATGGAGGAGTTTGCTATGTCTGAGAAAATATCCAAGCAAAAAATAGTTGTTTGAGTTCCCCCAAGCGTTTTTCCGAACGCCCGCTGAGGGTTGACCCAAAATCGAGTAGTCGTAAGCCTCCTCAGTAGAGAATTCACCCTAGAGGAACCCCAGGCGAGGCAAGGCTCATGTTGCTCGAGAATCCCCTAAACTGTTAGATTTTGAGGAATGTCCTAAGGCAATCAGCTTATGATTTTTACTAAATATAGATTCAATTTTTGAGTGCATCTTATATGTTTGATTGTCTTAAACTCATTTACTAAATGTCTGTAATACAATTCATAGTATGAGAGAAATTATGATTGGATCACAACTAGTGATTATCTTTATATGTGTAATTATGAATGTATTAGAATTTCCTTAATTGTCGAATTGATGCATTCGGACATCATCAATTCTGTAAGACCAGTACGAGTTAACTCTTTGGTTTGCCAAGTAGTTGTTTTCTCACTGGCTGGAGACATTGGGATGTTGAGAGTTAAACGTAGATGCTAGTTATGGTAACTAATTCATTGGAGTGACTCACTGCAAGACTTTGTATGGTTATCTATATATATGGATATGTCTGTGATGCTCTTACTGCAGCTCGAGTGCAAGTTTCCTTCGGCTTGAGGTATACAAGTCATCTTGGTCATCGAGACTTATACTTTATCATTTTAAGCAAGCACATCATTGAGGTGTGGACCTGGGATGATTGGGTATAAGTCGAAATGTCCGAAGATGTTTGGATAGTCCACAGAGGATTCACTGCTCTGTGCGAGGAGACGTATACCCTATGGTCACTCATTAGGATTATTAATTAAAGTCTTTAGCCAAAGCATCACATGTTAAGAGTATGAGACTCTTGTACACATATACAAGTAATTTGAATCCGTAGAAAGAGGAAATATTACTTGAGCTAGGTGTGACGTAGTTAGTCTAATGGGGATAGACACATAGACCATGTCTTGAACCAAGTGGGTATAAGACGAGTGAAAGGAACAAGGCATGACTCACTGTAACTGCTAAAGGGTTTAGAATTAGTTCTAAGATCAACTATGATTTTTCGGCTAATTGGGAATCATTGGTGGCAAAAGGCGAATACGCTCGCCCCCAGCGCCCCAGTGAACCCGTCCCAGGGCCAACACAGAGGAGGTAAATCGCGGACGGCTACTAGCCTTTGGAATAGTGACTAGCACATAAGGGAGGCATTTACCTCGGCTTTGCCGAGATTCGAACCCCATACCTCATTGGTGGCAACACCTCATGTGCTAGCGGCTAATTGGGGATCATGATGTACTATTAGGTGTCACTCATGATTGTTCTATAATTAAGTAGTTAATTATGGACGGTCAAAATAAATCGAGAATATATTAAATTACACATATTAACGAATCTCTAAAAGATGTAAAATAAATTAAAGAATATTATACCATAATAATGTTTCTTGAAATACAGTATCATAATGATAATGTTCTTTAAAATTCAATACCATAATAGTATTATTCCTTGAAATTCAATAACACGTTGACGAGAGAGATAAAATGAAAAACTGGTGTCATTTAACAAATCTGAAAGTCAGGTGCATATTTTAAAAATTCCACAACTTTATATACGCATTCAAAATAATTGCCGACACTAAATTATTAAGAAGATGAATCGAATGTGGAAGGGATAGATTTGAATGGGCTAAATTTTTTTTACATAAATAATAATAAAAAAATAGACTAATTAGAACTAGAACAGGATCTGACTATCAACATTAGTTTGTGGAGTGAATCGTCCGGCTGAGTTGCCTCAATGATTAGAGAGGGAAATAGTTTGGAAAGTTGAGCACTGTCCAAAGAACTTTGAAAGGAGACACTAAGAATCATTACTAAGGAAATGGTCGACGGTTGACTGAGTCGTTTATAGGTTTTAGAAGCAATGAACGGTGCGTACGTTCTTTCTTTTTTTTAAAATGATGGGATAATTAAGCGAGAGAGTCGCTGTGGGAATGAGTTTAATTGGTTACATCGATAAAGTATGTTTATGGTTGATGTCTTTAATTAATCAGGATTGCTTTCTTGGGTTGAACCGTCCGTTAGTTGGTGCTCCTTTGAGGGAGGTTAGAGTGTCCAATCATCATAAAGGAAAGTCGGGACTTCATAATTCTGCCATGTCGTAATCTTCTCTAATTGTAGAGTGCTAGGATTTGACTTTCCAATCGTAGGGGTGTAAATTGAATTAAAATAAACTCTCTCTTTTTTTTATCATGTGTTTCCTTGAATCAAATTAAAACCGAACCGGAATTATTAGATTTATTTTTGTTCAATTAGATTCGAAGCAAATTAGTATAATATTTAGAATAACATAGCATTAAGATTGTAAATTTATATTTGTAATGAAGCAAATGAACACCTATCTAATGGAATTAATGAAAAAAAAAAAGTTAGAATTTTGATTTGATTTAATTTTTCAAATTGAACTAAATAATGAACACTACTTATTGGACCCATAATCAAGGCAGATAAATTGTCGTATAAAGGCGCAAGTAAAGGTTGGCAATATCTATACGTCTCTCAATTAACAACTTGTCACACACATATCTAACCCATGCCGATGGGCACGAGTTAAGGATCCTCTGACCTCCTTCATCACTTGAAATGGCCACAAGGGCTTAGAGGATGGCACCCTTAGCTTGCCTCCATATATAAATTAAGTTCCAAAAACCTCATTTGAATCTCAACCTAAACACTTTGGATAATTAAGGGGGTGTTTGGTTGATAGATTTGGGACTGAAGGAATGAAATGATAGTGAAAAATAGTGTTTGGATTGTGAGTTTAGGAATGATTATTAAATTTATGGGAATTAACCAAACTCATATAACTTGATGAGTTTCATTTCTATTCCTATTCCTATTTCACCCTACTATTAAACTCATACACATAATGATTCTCATCATTTAACCAAACACCCCCTAAGTCTCATTTGAATCTCCAAAGCACTTCATGCAACTGTAACTTGAAGCCTCATCATGCAATTTCTTTTATATTTATTTGTTTATCCATGATAAAGTTTTGCAACCTCAATAGCAACCGCCGTTTGACCATGGTGATGTGCTCTTAAGAGTTCGTTGAAGGTTCTCACCTTGTGGCATAGAGGTGAGCAGCTCGAAGTTGGGCACCACTCGGATTGAAGTGGTCATTTATATTGTCCCCTCATCACATGGAATTGGGAAGGTCTTTTATATAAATGGCAATGGGGTGGTGCGCCGCGGGGCGAGGGTGGATTTGTCATTCTCATTTTCGTCCCGTTTTCATTTTTTTCGAGTTCAGGGATTCTCCGAACCCAAATCCACGGGGATCAAATCTCCATCTCCGTCTTATTCCCAAATTTAATTTATATTATTATTATTATTATTATTATTATTATTATTATTAATGATAATATTAATATTATAATCAATATTATTAATATTATTAATAATAATATTTTCAAAATTTTAATATTAATATTAACACTATTATTAATATTTTTTAAAAAATCATATTATTATTTATTATTAATAATAATAATAATATTCGGGGCGGGTTTAGAGATTGGGATGTATTCTCATACCCACCCCATCTGCGAAAAATCAGGGATCCCCATCCCCATTTTAGATTTTTTCTGCGAGACCCCAAACTCGTAGAGAAAATTACCATCCCTATATATAACCTTCAAATCCTAAGACAGAATAAAGAAAAAAAATCTCTTAAAAAAAATTCTTAATAAACTCAAAATTTAAAATATCCTAAATATACTTTATTTATATATATATATATATATATATATATATATATATATATATATATATATATATATATATATATATATATATATATATATATATATATATATATAAATTATCTAAAATACCCTAAATATTAAAAAAAACTGACAAATTATTAAAAATAATAAAAGGATATTTAAATCCTTCTACATCATTCTTCCCCTAGTAGAGAAAATTCATCCTTAAATTATTGATCATAATATCATTAGAAGCATTGTCAATATATTATCATCATAATATCATTAGAAGCATTGTTAATATATTATGATTTTCTTGGTATATACAGTGGAAAGCTATTAAATTAGTTGATTCCTATATAAATACCAAAAATAATCTTCTAAATCCTATTAATTCACGCATGAATATTAAAAAAAATAAAACTCATGAAGACAATAACTAACTTCGTAAGATCAATTTTGTTTATTACTACCTGAAGTAACAAATAACTATTTATTCTATTTAAATGACCGTCTAAATTCTATTAATTCTATAAATCATTAGGAGTTAAACAAGTCAATGTTTAAGAAAGAAACGACATGGACACAAATTTTTATTAATCAATAACTTCTTTTACATCAACCCAAATAAATCGTAAGACATAACGAAAAGAAATCCAAATAGAAAAACAAAAAAAAATTAACAGATTCAAAATTTAAAAATATCCTAAACAAACTAAAATATATAAAAATACATATAAATTATCAAAAATATTCTAAATATCAAAAATACCTTAATTATAAAAAAACTAAAAGATATTCAGATTCGCCCAGAAGAATTAATATATACAAACATATATAAACATTCCATTGAATATTAGAACCTTAAATTGATAATCCAAGAAAACATAACTTAATCTCACATTACACAATCCATTTAGGCGGTCAAATCACCTTTGCTGGCAGGTTAGAACACTTTGAGTTTACATATGGGGCAAGTAGACTCGGACAAGAAAACCATAGTGTAAAAAGTACCAGAGCAACAAAGAATGTCCAGCAATTTTGTCTACAAAATCATCTAAGTCTGGCCTCAGTCCGCCTATCTTCCAAACCCACTTAAAAATATCTACTTGATTTCCTTGTAAATATCCAAGGATATGAGTGGGCTTGAATTTTGTAAACAAAGATAAGACACTAAATATTATTAAGTTGAGATGTAGAAGCTACTTGTGTGGTCCCAAAACAAGCAATTCAGCCTCAAGATATCTATACAGGAACAGATGGGGGCACTGATTCAGGCAAGCCGCTCCCACCATTCAGGACGGCCACATTGCCATCAGAGTCGACATCCATAATAGCTGAGTCTCCCTCCTTGATCTCCCCACCCAGCATTTTCTCAGCCAAGCTATCCTCGAGGAGCCTCATTATAGCTCTTCTCAGCGGCCTAGCTCCGTAACTTGGGTTGTAACCTTCATCCACCACCCTTTCCTTGAATCTCTCTGTCACTTGTAGTTCTATATCCTTGGCTTTCAGCCTGTCAAAGACTTCCTTGAGCATTATATCAGCAATCTCCTTGACCTCCAGTTTGGTTAGCTGTCTGAAGACTATCATTTCATCAAGCCGATTGAGAAATTCTGGGCGGAAGTATTGCTTTAACTCTTCTGTGACAAGGCTTTTTATTCGGCTGTAACTGCTGTCCTTTTCATCATAGTCAAGGTCGAATCCAATCCTACGTCCTCCCTTCTCAATCACACTGCTTCCAATATTGGAGGTCATAATTAAGAGGGTGTTCTTAAAGTCCACCGTCCGCCCCTTACTGTCTGTCAACCTCCCATCTTCCAGAATCTGGAGCATCATGTTGAAGACGTCAGGGTGAGCTTTTTCTATCTCATCAAATAGGACAACAGTGGAGGGGCGACGGCGAACTGCTTCGGTGAGCTGACCACCCTCAGTGTAACCAACATAACCAGGGGGTGAGCCAATGAGCTTTGAGACAGTATGCCTCTCCATGAACTCACTCATGTCAAGCCGGATCATGGCATCCTCAGATCCAAAATAATAAGAAGCTAGGGCCTTTGCCAATTCTGATTTACCAACTCCAGTTGGACCAGAAAATATGAAACTGGCAATTGGGCGATTGGGATTCTTAAGACCCACACGAGCCCTACGAATGGCACGGCTTATGGCTTTGACAGCTTCATCCTGGCCAATAACACGTGTATGGAGAGTTTCTTCCATCTTGAGAAGGCGGTCACTCTCATCACTTGAGACTTTCTCCACAGGAATTCCAGTCCATGAAGACACAATGTGTTGGATGTCTGATTCTGTTACAATAGGACCAGCATCACCAGCCTCACTCTCTGCTTTGCTTATTTCTTTGCCTTTGTCAATCAGAGCTGAAATCTGGGCCTTCAACTCCATCTCTCTGTCACGCAGTTCTCCTGCCTGAAAAAACACAAAGTGTAGGAATATAAAGGCAATTTAGGTTCAGAAATACATGATTAGCTTACAGGTTCACAATAAAACAACAGATAATTAAAATTAATAAAATAAAATAAAGCAAGCAATTTGGTGAGAATGCATAACTATGTATCCGATGTTATTTGTTATTCTGTGCTAGAGATCATTCATGGATGATATATGCTTATAACATAACAACCAGGTCATCAAACTGGTATTTTTCTATGCAACATAGTTAACTTTCAACACCTCGGGCAATATCCAGGAAATGGTACCTTTTCGAAATCTTGGCCACGGACTGCTTCATTCTTTTCTTTAGTGATCTGCCTAAGTTCTTTATCTAGTTCCTTGGCCTCCTCTGGAAGCTGTAAAAAAAAAAAAAGTCGATTGCTTACCTATATATATAGAGAGAGAGAGAGAAATGGATATGACAGGGCAAACCATGCTAGATAATGTAATAGCTTACCTGTGCATGGCAAAGCCTAACACGAGATCCAGCTTCATCAATCAAGTCGATTGCTTTATCAGGAAGGAAACGATCACTAAATACGAAGCAGAATGCATAAGAAATAAAGAGAAATAAGAATAACTGTAACAATCACTAATAGTGTGACATAAAGAATCACTTGGAAATAATAATGTTTTTACTTCTCAGAGCCATTCATTTGGTAAAAACAAGAGGATGATAATCAAAATACTTGGCAGAATACAGAGATAACAAGATAAAGAACAACCAAAAGTTTGACAGACAATATGAAAATAGCATAGTTAAACAAAAAGAGATCTTGAATGATGTTCCAAACACAGTATGAACAGCATAGAAGATGGCTAATTTCCAGGAGCGGAACAAGGCAGAGGAAGGTTATTAGAGGGAGTTGTTGGGCAGAGCACATTAAACATGGCCCTAACTCGGAAGCATTGTCTAGAACAAGACAGTAAGGTTCATTGCAATACCAAGTGTTCTGAATGGTAAATAACCACATCAAGTTACATGGTGCAAACTCTTCCTAAAGATGCAAATTCTACAATAGTTTACAATTACTTAAATTAAATCACTCCAAAGGGCAAAAAAACACAGCAATAATTGACCAAATGATCATAGGTAAACAGCATTTTACCCATTTAACAATCAGAGAGGAACAATAAAAAAAACATAGAAAACTGCAAAGTTTTGTGTAGGTCAGCTTCCAATAAACAGAATCAGGGAGTAGTATAATGTGCAGCATCTACAATAAAAAGGGTGGTATTAAAATACGATTCACAAACCTAATGTACTGATGGGACAACTCAGCAGCAGCAACTAAAGCCTCATCGGAATAATGAAGTTTGTGATGAATCTCGTATCTTTCGCGAAGTCCTCTAAGTATCTGTATTGTTTCATCCACTGTTGGTTCTGGAACTTTGACAGGCTGAAATCGTCTTTCCAAAGCAGGATCCTTCTCTATATGTTTTCTGTATTCATCAAGCGTTGTGGCTCCAATGCACTGAAACAAAGTTGATACTGAATTACAATAGAAAGTACAAGTTACATAACAGATTGGGGAATACAGACATACCTGCAATTCACCTCTTGCAAGAGCTGGTTTTAAGATATTAGCAGCATCTATGGCACCCTCTGCTGCTCCTGCTCCAATTAATGTGTGCACCTCGTCGATAAATAGTATGATTTCATCACTCTGTTTAATTTCTTCCATCAACTTCTTTAACCTTTCTTCAAATTCTCCACGATATTTCGTACCAGCAACAAGAAGCCCCATATCAAGTGTAATCACCTAGATTACAAAATTGAAAGTAAATTATATGTGATACATTTATATGTGCAGAATGATAGAAAGTGGTGATCCAATAGCTGTCTAGAAGTACTTCTGGGCTGTTCAATGATTTCAACCTCTTATGAAAATATAAAAATGAAGTAATGAGTAAGTAAGACACCTGTTTTCCTTCAATTGTTTCTGGAACATCTCCATTGGCAATGCGCTGAGCAAGTCCTTCTGCAATGGCTGTCTTTCCAACACCAGGCTCCCCAATTAGGCAGGGATTATTCTTTGTACGCCTACCCAGAATTTGTGTGACTCGCTCTATTTGATCTTTCCTCCCAACAACAGGATCTAACTTTCCCTGAAGAGTTACCAAGTAGCTCAGATGTTCCATGTTGATGGTAATAATTAGCAAGCGCATTAATAAGTTGATGATCCAAGATTACCTCCTCTGCCAACTTTGTCAAATTAGTTCCATACTCCTCAAGTGTGGGCATCTTATTGCCACTGCTTCCTCCACCTACCCCAGCACCAACAGCTTCAGTGCTTTCTCCAACCATTCGAATAACCTATTCAATAATAAAGCTCAAAATTGCTTCAATACTAATCTTGCATTAATTCAAAACCAACTTAAATAATAAGTTACCTGGGTACGTATGTTACTTGGATCGGCTCCAAGACTCTCGAGCACACGAGCAGCTACACCTTCACCCTCACGAAGGAGCCCAAGAAGCAGGTGCTCAGACCCAATATAGTTATGACCTGCAATTCAACAACATGGATCATTTACTTCAACTTAAACAAAAAGGACAAAAAAAGAAGGAAAAAGTCAAAGAAACAAGAGAAGGTCAAAGAACATGAACTCATGCATTCTTCAGGGTGATAAATAGGAAAAAAAACAAAGCATTTAGAACCAATAATAAACTATGCAATATTATGACCTGATGGAAATGGCAATCATGGCAAAAAGAAAAACTTGGGAATAAACCAGAGATTTTAATGCTTCGATAGTTGTACAGGTAGTATGGTATATATGGAAGGTCTTGATATGTTAAATGACTGAAATACTCAATATTGCATAAACAAATACTAAAACAACAACAAAGAGAATACCATTAGTGGTCCAATGTGTAAGATGTCATTTATGTTCAACAAAAATTATGAATGACCAACATCTAGGTCATTACAAATATGGTTCAGTGCAAATGAGATATTAATACATCCTGGGATAAAGTGATCCAGAAAAATAGAATGCTTCTATCTAGTTAGCTCTTTGCTGATTTGAAGTAGGTGGCATTGTCATATTCTACTTTCGGTCACGCTAGCAGTATAATGCTGCATTCTATTCACTTCAGAAATCACATTATTAGAATATCAGAAGCTGCATGAAACAAAAGAAGCCCAAATGTATTGAACAAGTGATTGAAACATGAAATGGAAAGTAGATGAATGTACTAGCAGACGGTGAAATTAGCATATTTTTTTACAAAAAAAAATGTGGCCAAATTTGAGTAAAACAAGTTCCAGATAGCTGAAATTGGCATTTTTTTTAAATAGATGTAGATAAATCTGAGGAAAACAAATTCTGAATTAAGCTCTATAACAAAGCTCTATAACTGAAAATTTCAAACATACCAAGTTGACGGGCTTCCTCTAAAGAGAGTTCTAATACACGTTTTGCACGAGGTGTAAAAGGTATCTCAACAGCAACAAAGCCACTTCCTCTTCCAATAATCTTTTCCACTTCCACCCTGGCATCTTTAAGATTAATCCCCATTGATTTTAAAACTTTTGCAGCAATTCCTGTCCCTTCACCAATAAGGCCCAACAATATTTGTTCTGTCCCAACAAAATTGTGGCCTAACCGTCTTGCCTCTTCTTGAGCAAGCATTATTACTTTAATTGCCTTCTCTGTAAAACGCTCAAACATAGCCTTAGCAGCTCCTCCACTGGCTTTCCTCTGGGGATAAGATATATATCTTGAAACCATCGAACAGAAATCATGTTTATATCTTGACGAGGAGCCAAGGGTATCTATTCTTCTCAAGCCTGCAAAGCCTTGCAATTGAAGTACAGGTCTTCTCTGATAACACATCATTTGGACACTCCTTTTAGCATTTCCAGAGCCTAGAAGCTGAGTTTGACCCTTGTTCACTGCAACAGCTGGAAGAATTGCTGATTGAAACAAAGAACCAGCCATCTCTCCTGAGAAGAAAAAAATACCCTTGGATCCTCTACCTACAGGCAGTAACAATGTCAAACACATGTATTAGGACACATCATATCCAGAGATTGACGATTCAGATAGCATGCCACAAAAACTAGGTAGTATAGAATCCTAGGCATTCAAGATTGAAATCCATATGTAAGAGAAAATCTGAACTATCAAATAGATCAATTGGATGATCATAATTTTGCAAGTAAGACGTAGCATGGTGACACGATGAGGGCACAGTTGACTTGGACAAGACTTTTAACAAAAGAACAGATATGTGTATAAGAAAAAAAAAAATATTATCTGTAGTTTGATCTTATATGCAAACTATGTGATACATGGAAGATAAAAAAAACAACATGATAGTCTTATTTCAAATTGTTGAAAATAGTGACTTTGTCATTCTTTATGGTGGGTTTCGTCCTGCATTAGTACTTCTAAGTATATGATTTTATCTTGAGTTTGTATATATTCATGTAATGGTTTTCTTGTCAAGGCAATGCAATATTTCCTTCTCCAAACTTTATATGGTAGTAAAGCCCCCTTCCAACTTTAGGATTTTCTTCAACAATACTCCCCATAGGAGGAGGCCAACGATTTCAATGGCCTATGCCAGATTCCCCTGGTCTGTGCCCACATTCCATCTTTGTCCATGGCATCAAAGATCTTTCTTGTGGTGATTTGCCTCAAGTATGTTGCAATCTTTTCGCCGCTATTATTCTCTAAAGCAAGGTCGTAGAGGTAACCTCCTTCAAACAACTAAGCCCTTATTGACACCTTTATATAATTAAGTTGCACCAGTCCTCCAAGAGCACCTCGCTGGTCTTGCAACATCCCAGATAAGTCCTGTCTTGCAACCGATGACATTGTCTTATGATGTGAGACCTCCTCTATGTGGAGAATCCCTTCTTTGTGTGCTCTTCTCCAAATGAAGAACTATAACTGACCAGCTCTGCAAGAGGACATCATCCCCACAACCACACACTCCTCTTGTGGCTCCTCTTTCCCTGAATGTGAGTCAACACTAATTTGAAGCATCTGAATTTGAAATCTTCCAACGACAATCCCTTCTTCAATGGATCCAATCTATATGCAGCCATTGGGAGGAATGTTTCACTTGTGGTGTCCACCTCCAACTCCCCATAGGAGACCATGAATGAAGGATCTACAAACGCCCAGCACTGCCAACAACTTGTTGACGACCTTAACCTTCACATCCTCTTCTTACAACAGATTCACTAACTCTACCCTTTGAATGGGATGCTTCTGACAGCAAATAACAGTTTTAGGGTAGAATCCCATTTAAGCTTTTGAACCAGATTTATTATTATTCCACTTCTCATAAGCCACTTCTACTTTCAAGATTTGACTCTTCCTCTAGCTTCTTTTGTAGGCATCTATTTGTTGTTGTTGCTGCTTCTTCTACATCTTTCCTTTTCAAAGATCAGCACTATCTTATATGTGTGTTGCATATTTGCTGCCTAAAAGCCTATGTAGACCTGAACATAAAACAAAATGCTCAATTTGCCAAATCTAGCAAGGCTCAACTATGCTATCCATCTTTCACCTAGAATCCTCAGTGATTTTTTCGTTGTAAGGCCCACATCTAGGATAAGCTCATTCTAGAGACTTTTTTTTTACAATATCAAATCATTTTAGCACCATTCTTCATTTCCTTATTCTCACTTTTTTTGAACAGAATTAAAGTCAAAGAGAATTTCGAATGTGTTCTTCATCGCCTATTTTCAGAACTTTTTCGATCAAAGGTCATAGGGATAATTGGTTGCATGTTTTTTTTAACTAATAAAATATTGTTTCGTCTGAGCCAATTATATTTTCACTTTATGATGGTCATATCTTGGCCTACATTTCAAATTCATATCACAAGCTTATGGCGAATCAGTCATGGCCGATCCAAAGCCCGGATAAAGGAGGAGAGTTCCATTAGATTGTCAACCAGCGTTAACACTATGGTAAATGTTCAATAAATAGATCCATTAAACTATTGTGTTAATGATAAGTTGTTCCCCGGAAAGAAAACATTGCAGAGTCCGACTGTAACATCTCGACAAGGATCGCTACATCTCCAAAACTCAGGTATAGTGCTAAATGTGTAAAAGTTCATGTTGCATGGTCCGACTGTAACGTATCGGCAAGAACCGCTACATCTCCATGAGAATTTGAATGTAATGTTAAATAGGCAAGAGTTCTCACACGTTGGATAAAAATAAATATGATAGAAAAACTAATAGTCTCATATTTGGAAAATGAAATATAGAAACCCTCACCGGTAAATCAATGGAGGTAGTAGATACGATGATTAGGAGAAGAATTAATGTTTTGTATGTACAAGAGACAAAATGGGTAGGCAAAAAGGCAAAGATGATAAAGAACTCAGGTTTTAAATTATAGTACACAGGAAAAAGTAAAGCAAGAAATAGAATGGGTATTATAGTAGATAGTTCGTTAAAGAATGAAGAACCCTTGAGATAATAGTGGCGAAAGAAACTATGAACATAATTAACGTATATGCACCGTAAATAGGATTAGATGAAGTTACCAAATCAAGGTCTTAAGACGACTTAGATGAAGTATTATAGAATATTCCACCAAATGAAATGATTTTAATATAAGGTGATCTACATGAGTATGTCAAAGTGAAAAATGAGGAATATAAAAGGATATATGGTGGTTATGGGTTTGAAATGAGAAATGAAGTGAAAACTATATTAGATTTTGCGATAACATGACTTTATACTAGCTAATACAATTTTTAAGAAAAGAGAAGAACGCTTAGTCACGTTCAAAAATGGGAATAATAAATCGTAAATTGACTTTCTTATAGTTAGAAAGAAGGATAAAAGATTTGTAAAAATTACAGGGTCATCCTTGGAGAAAGCTTAACTACCCAACATAAGTTAGTAGTATTAGATATACGCCTCAAGCATAATATCAATAAAAAGAAAATATATATACTCCTCCTAAAATTAAGTGGTGGAAGTTAAAGGATGAGATTGCAAAATATATTTAAGAAGAAAGTAAAAGTACAAGTATTAGATGAAATATATGATGACTCTAATACGACATAGGATAAAATAACATCAAAGTTAAAATAATAGCTAAGAGTGTACTCAATAAGTCTAAGGGGCATGCACCACGAAAAAGGAATCTTTGTGGTGGAATAAGAAAGAGAAAGTGAATGAAAAACGAACAACTTATAAGAAATTATATATATATATAAATAAAAGAACAAGAAAAATTTAGAAAAAATACAATCGTCGAGAAAGAGGCTAAGAAAGTAATAAATGAAGCAAAGAATAAAACTTTTGAATGATTATATCAAAAATTGGATACAAAAGCATGGGAAAGAGACATTTAGACAATAATTAATGTGAAAGAAAGGAAGATGAGAGATCTTATCTAAATAAAATATATTAAAAATAAATGTAATAGATACTAGTAAACGTTGGAGAAATAAAAGAGCAGTGGAAGAAATATTTTCATTAACTTTTTAATGAAAGTTTAGGTAACCAACCTAACTTAGGTAATTTAAATAGATCAAATGAGTATAAAAATTTAAATTTTTATCGTAGAATTCAAATATCAGAAGTAGAACAAGTTTTAAATGGAATGCACAATAGAAAAATCCTTGGACCAAATGATATTCCGATAGAAATATAGAAGTGTCTAAAAAAACAAGGTATTGAATGACTTACAAAATTATTTAACATGATATTGAAAATAAAAAAAAATATCTAATGGAGGATAAGTACTCTAGTTTCCTAATATAAGAATAAGAGACACGTGCAAAATTGTGCAAACAATTGGGGTATTAAACTAATGAGTCATACCATAAAACTTTGAAAAAAAATAATAGAAAAAAGATTAAAGAAGGAGACTACGGTGACCGAAAATCAATTTGGGTTCAGGTCGACAATAGAAGTTATACATCTTATACAACTAATTGAAAAATATCGAGAGCAAAAATAAGATATATTGATTGACTTAAAAAATACTTATAACATAATTCTAAGAGAAATTATATGGAGAATTGTAAAAAAGCGAGGTATTTGCATCACATATATTGAATTAATTAAGGATATATACAAGGATGTAACGACCAAAGTAAAGACTAAGGATCAACTCTAAATCACTATCTTTTTATATTAATTATGGACAAACTCATTACACACATTCAAAACATACTGTGATACATGTTGTTTACAGATGATATTATTTTGGTAGATGAAATATATGAAGAAGTAAATGGTAAACTAGAATTTTAGCGGGAAACACTAAAAGGGAAAGATTTTAGGTTTAGTAGAATAAAGACAGAATATATGAAATTTAAGTTTAGCAATATTAAACGTAATAAGATAATTGTTAAGATAAGAGATGATGAGTTGCTCGAACCCGAGAGCTTTAAATATAGGATAATTTTTGCAAAATGATGGAGGAATTGAGAGAGATGTCTTACATAGAATACAAGTAGGATGATTAAAATAAAGGAGTGCATTAGGTATTTTATGTGACCGTAAAGTACCTCTAAAACTTAAAGGAAAGTTTTACGAAATCGTAGTTAGACCTGTTATATTATATCGAGCTGAATGTTAGGTTATGACTCGAGCACATCAGCAAAAAATGAGAGTTGCAGAGATGAGGATGTTAAGGTGAATGTGTGGGCATATGAGGATAGACAGAATAAGAAATGAGAGCATTAGAGAGAAAGTCGGAGTTGCATTTATTGAGGGAAAACTCCAAAAAAACTCCAAGAGACACTTTTAAGATGGTACGGGCATGCACTTAGATGACCAATAAATGCTCCATTAGACAATGTGTAACTATGACAAACACATATATCAAACAAGAAAGAGGAAAACCAAAAAGACTTGATTAACAACAATAACAAACACACATATCAAACAAGGAAGAGGAAGACCAAAAAAATTTGATTAGCAACAATAAAACAAAATAAAATATATTTAAGTATAGATGATGATATAGTAGGAGATAGAACTCAATGTTGTAAAAGGATTCATATAGCCGACCCCACCTAATGGTATAAGGCTTAGTGGTGGTTGTTGTATCACAAGTTAGATATAGAAAGTATTTGTGCACCAGTTTAAGGAGTGCTGAAGGTATTGGATTAATTAGTTGTAATGTGTAATTTCTTCAGAGCTGTTATGATCAAATATAGGTATAAGAGCGTACACAGTTTTTTCCATAATGTTAGTCAGACATAAATACGTTAATGAGGAACCAAGATTGCAAGCGATAGTTCACTGTACCATCTTATATAACCTTTTGCCAACTTATACTTAATATCAGACCGCACCATTTAGCAGAGACAACAATGAAAGAATAAACCCAGAACTATCAAGCAACTGCGGAGGTGGTATTCGCAGCGCTAGGTAGGTATACTCAAAATCCTATGCATAAAAAAGTTGTTCCTCTTTGAGGCAGGTATCTTAGTCTCTCATATGATATCGAAACACCAAATTCCGAGCCTCCCAATCCAACCAGATACTTGAATTTCAATGCGCATTTTTCTTCTCGTGTGAGCTACATCTTACGAGGCAATACAGAGAATAAATTCTTGCATTCAAAACAAAAACCTGGATATCTAATCCACGGATCTATCAAGGATAATAAAGAACACTCTGCGAATCAAAATGGGATTAAAACCTTAAAATGAATTCAACCGCAAAGCATAGGATACAAACCATTCGATGAACAATTAAAATAAATTAGATCAGTAAGAACGACACAATAGATCTACCTGCGAATCGTAGGAGAGGGAGAGAGGAGGCGGCGGCGTAGGAGGAGGAGGAGGAGGAGGAGGCGCGATAAATAGAAATGGAGAGCAGGTGGACTAAGACCTACTGCATACGGCATTGGCAATTCGTTTTCCTACTTAAGATTTCATACCCGATTTGCACCTTCCCGGTAATTCGTTAATAAACGAACCCAGCGCTCTTTACGGTATCAATACATGCTTCTTGATTCGTCCGGAACACGAAACCCACCGGAGGTAGAATACATTACTGAGTTTGGTGTCCTCGAGATTCGCTCCAGAGAGTTTAACGGTGGAGATCCTCGCTAATAAAGCTGTTGGGCTCAAAGTTCGGCCTGGACGAGCTCAATGTTTGGACCGGGTTCTATTCGACTTGGACCAGACATTGAGTGGGCTGCAAAAACATATACGTAAGTAAATATTTTTTAAAAAAACAATTATAGGTAAATAATTTTTTAAAAAAATATATCAAATACTTTTTTAAAAATAGTATTGGTCAATAATTTTAAAATGATAAAATGAATTACATTTCAATGAGTTGTTTTGTTGAAACAATTGGATGGACTAAAATTAACAAAGAATTTTTTTTCAAAAAAATCTTTAGAGTTTTTAGTCTATCCGTGATTTCTTCGATTGTAGGACTTAACCAGGAATATGTTGTGTCACGAGCTGCAAGCCATTGCGTTATAAAAAAAAACGCCAAAGGTTTTTTTAATTGGTATCAATTATTAATCTTATCTTGATTAATTCTAGGATGATGTTCTCGTTGCTACTAAAATAAATTAGATAGCATTTGCAACGAGTAACTAATTAATTTAGTGTTCTTAAGTCAACCATTTATTAAAAAAAAATATCGATTAATTTATTAGAATTGTAACTCAATCTTGAATGTTCGAAAGATTAAGAAAATGCTCGATCCTCACAATTACTAGAGCTGTCAATTTGGATTGGACCCATCGAGTTGGTCTCTCCCACCACATAATTTAAACAGGTTAGATTGAAATTTTATCAACCCAAGTCTGCCGTGAGCCGACCCGGCTAGGCCCACGACCCGCGCGAGTCGGCCCGCTTGGGCTTGGATTGGCCCGCGGGTTTGAAAAACACATGTAAGTTAAGTTTTAAGTCAATTTATTATCTTTCTTTGTTATAATTTTGAAATAAAAATAGTACTTTTCATCCAACATAAGAACTCGTTTGTGTTCATTTATATTTAAAATACATATTTATGTATACATTTAATTGTAGAAAACTTTTTTGAAGTAAAATGTTGAAAATATGAAATATTTTTTAATTTTTTTAAAAAAAAATTGATGGGCCCGCGGGTTGACCCGCCAAACTCGCAACCCGCCTTAGAATAGGTTGGGTTGGAAATTTCCCAACCCGCCAAGTTGGCGGGTTGGTCCGCTCCGCCCCGCCAAATGGTTAGTCCGCCATGAACGACCTGTCCCACCACAGATTGATCCGTCTGACAGCTCTAACAATTACCCCGAGTAGAAGTTTACTACGTGATAAGAGAAATTTCAATTAAAAAAACTTTATTATTGTGTTCACTCTTTTTCTCTTAACTCGGACGTGACACTGCTCGTGCCCGATCAAGATCCAACTCGTAGGCGGCACTACTGTCCGCGTTCGGACACGCCCCAGTATGCCCGGAACACTGTCGCTCGCGCACATCAGCCAGGCCCGACCGCTAACGCGCTGTGGCTAGGGTCGGCAGCCTCGTGCGGGTACAGCCGCACGCCTGTAGTAACTGGGTCCGCTGCCTCATGAGGACACAATTGAGGCTAATGATAAAGAATAAAAAAAAAAAACAAAAAGTTAGGAACGAAATATTTTAGTTTGTCTTTAATTTGTTATTGAAAATTTTAATTTCAATCAGATTAAAAATTAAAGTAAAGTGAAAAAATAATAATCAAAATTTCTAATTAGTCATTATTACGTAACTAATTATAATTGAAATGGGTAGCAAAATAAGGATCCAGTTAAAACTCGATAGCTGCAGATAAAAAAATAATAAAATAAAGAAAAATAGTGACAGAATAGCATTTGCTTGATAAAAAAAATTTAATCGATCTTTATTTACAATCAAATTTTATTTTGTTGTTAATTAGGTTACAAATTAGAATAAAATAAAAAATTAATAATATGTGGTTATTTTTTAATCAACTTTAAAAATTAGTTGTAAAATAACGACTGATTTTAAAAATTGATTGTTAATGATAAAAATTAAATTAAATTAAAATGAAAAAAAAAATAGCATTGGAATTTCTGTATTCCGTCGTTAATTAAGATCAAAATTTTTTGGCTATTACAGTTTTCTAATAGTGTTAACCTAACACGAGTCTTTAGCGAATTAGGGTTATTTAATAACTTTACGGAGATAAGTTGTCCCAGAGCATAGGCCATAGGGGAGTGGTGGTAGAAATAAATTCACGACAAGTCGCACAAAATTACATAAAATATTCGATAGAAAAAATAATAGGATAATATTTTATAGTATTTCTCATTGGATCTTTTATTAATTGAATTTGTTGATTTGGAGTTTTTCTGTTCTCGATGTCCTTTATTTTCTTTATCATCAAAAGGGTTTTTTCTTCTTTTTTTTAAATACTAAAAGGACAATTCATTCTATTCTTCATCCAAAAAAAAACTCTTATTTCAATAATATTATAATAATTATAATCATAGCTACTAAAATATATATAAAATAAAAATTCTCTAATTAAATCAAAATTATTATATATGAAATATTATTATATTTTTTTATTTTATCAAAAAGGATGCCTCGTGTGGGGCCAAATTAATGATATGCCGGTAATTTTACCCCATCACTTCTGCTTACTTATTTCAGTTCAAAGTACAGTGGTGTTGCCGTGCATGCACACCTTTAATTAAGGTCTCCGTGATTTGCATGGCATGAACATTGAAGGAAACATAGGAGCGCCGGGGCAGGCACTCAGCATTGAAGAGAGGGATAGTGTTGTGACTTGTGAGTGAGAGGTGCGCGGTACGAGAACGTTCAGTCGATGCTCATCCTCAACTACAACATCATGTACTAGCTCGATGCATATATGCTGTGGACATATAAAGAGATATATGTAGCATACAGTTTTATTCATGCTTTCTGTGGTAGTTCCATTTGTAGCGCTTTAATTAATCGCTGCATGCTGAAACTATCACTCGTACTCGTCTATTTAATTCCGTAGCTTTAATTTTTTTTTTCCTTTAATTGTAAGTTCTATGCATCTGACACGCAATCTGAAGAGCACAGAGATTAATGCCGAAGAGAACTTCATGCATGCAGCAATCCGGTGGACAAGGACGAACCATTAGTGATGATCAACACTAGTCGAGCAGAGGAAGGAAGAAGAAGTGTGTGTCCGAGATTGTGCGTTGCATGAAGGAAAAGACATTGGAATAGTAGTTAGGTTGGATGGAGGCAGCAGTCACGAGAGTCTTGGGCGCTCTCTCTCCAATTGATTCCCATCCTGCACCATTTGGCAGCCCCCCTTTCTCTCTCATCTTCTCTGCGTTGTCTCTTTGTTTGTCCGACCAGCCATCAATGAGGGAGGCTAATTGGGACCTCTTCTCGTCTCTTCCCTTCGCTTCGCTTCATACGGCCGTTAAAGAACAGCGATCGTCTCTCTCACTTTCACTCAGTGCCGTCGTTCTTGCCTATTTACCAGGGCAGAAGATGATGATGTGAAGCTAGCTCTTGATCCAACCATTTACCGTTTAGGAAATTAAGAGATTGGCAGATGTGGTCCTTATTCATTCATAGACTGTGCTCCCCTTCTTATATAAGTGTTTAATTTATTATAAAGATTCATATTTTAAAATTTTTATTAAAACGTTTAGATTTAAAATTATTTTTTACTGATCTTTCAAACGACAGGCGCTGAAATCATGACTGCTCGTGTCACTGTCAAATCCCAAGAAGGTGAACGTATGATGGTTTCTTATTCCTGTTTATGAAAAGAAGTGAGATGATAATCATAAAGCCTATTGTTTTAGGTCTCATGTGCTTCAATGATTTCCAGAATATATATGCATTTTTTTTTACTTTTGCATTGTATTCTTGTGTGAAATAATATGAATTCAGCTGGGAAATCGACAAGCTAGCTACAAAAGCAATATTATGCAGATTGAGGGAGTGGATGTATGATCAAGCCCTTGAAGTGTAATTGGCCAAGTTTTACTGAGCTAGGTAGCACAGCGTAATGAAAAGGACTTGGCATGGCTGCTTCCTCCTCACTCCATCAATTCGACACGAGCACGCAGCTTTATTTTCCTTGGCATGAATTAATACGACTGACCTCGTTTTGTTGCTATACACATACAACCACATGGAGCATTTGACGTCTCATGCATGCACCAACTTGCAGTAACATTTTTGTTGTTTCCGGAGTCGCAGAGTAAGTTACTGCATGTCCCGTACGCATTGGAAAAGAGAGAGAAGAAAACAGAAGACAAGAAAATAGGATCAAGACGAACCAAACTGTTTGAGAAGTGAGGTTCTTTTTTTCACTTATTTCAAGGGGCTTATTTTATTGGCAGATTTAGTAAAACCGTCATTTTAATTCTTGGCAGTTCCTTGTCGTATGCATTATCATCATCATGTGCTTCACTATGTCGTGTATTTAGTTAATTGTCTTAATCATTGTCGTCAATAGTGACATAGAACTATTTTTTTAGGAGACATCTTAGATTTTAGTAATAATTTCTGAGATTAATATGTTTTGATTGGGAATAAATTATAAAGCAAGCTATATATAATTGGAAAGCTAAGTAATGTAATTTAATTTATGTGATAATTATTTAGTCATTGTATAATCCAATCAAATTTGATTTGATGGAGATTAAAGTAATTTAATTTTAAATTTTAATAATGTAATTTGATTTCGGCTTCCAAGTATGTATTATGAGGAGATTAGTAATATTGACCTAGGCAACCTAGACACCATGTGGAAAGCCCTTGACTTGGTTAAAGTAGACTATACGTGGCACCTTTTCAACTGGGTTAAAAATGATGGGAGTCGGTTGAGTTCAGAATGTTTGCAAGGAATTTGGTAGTATTCAAGGTTGTCTGGTCTACTTAATAAGGGACTCAACATTTCTTAGCGTCACTCGGCCAAGCTTAGAAGTAGACTAGTAGGAAGTATGAGAATTCATCCGAGTTAGAAGGTAGTTTGATCTAGTAGATCATTCAAACTCGATGTTACTTGGGGTCGCTTGGCTGAGCTCAGAAGTAGATTAGTAGGAATTATGAGAATTTATTTATTGGGTTCAATCAAAGTTTCACATTAAAAAAATTTGATAAAGATCATGAGTTTAAAAAGATATAAGATATCTTCATTAGCATGAGATCTTTTGAGAAGAGTCCAAGAATAAAATCATGAGGACTTAGGCCTAAAGTGGATAATATCATGTCATTGTGGACATATATGGTCATCCTTTGCACAACAAATGGTATCAGAGTTATGATCCAGACTAGATACCATGCGGGGTTCCCTTGAACGAAGTTGAGGGTGGGTCCGAGGTAGGTTAGGCAGACTGAATGCTTGTGTGAAGGCCCCGAAGAAGATCAGGTGACCAAATACTTGCGAGGAAGCCCGGAGCAGGTCAGAATGACTGGATACTTGCAAGAAGGCCCCGAAATAGGTCAGGGTGATCGGATACTCACGAGGAGACCCGAAGCAGATCAGGATAACTGGATGCTTGTGGGGAGGCCTAGAGCAGGTCAGGGTGACCGGATACTTGTGGAGAGGTGAGTAGGCCAAGGTGGATGCTCGCGGGAAGGCCCGGAGCAAGTCAAGGTGACCGGATGTGGATGTTTGCGGGGAGGCCCAGAGCAAGTCAAGGTGACCGGATGCTCACGGGGAGGCCCAAATCATGAGAGCAATTGTGATCCTTCGTTTGAGGGGAAGATTCTTAGAGTTCAATTAAAGTCCCATATTGGAAAATTTTGATAAAAACCATAGGTTTAAAAGGATATAGGATATCTCCATTGACATAAGACTTTTTGGGGAGAGCCCAAGAGCAAAGCCATGAGAGTTTATACTCAAAGTGGACAATATTATGTCATTGTGAAGATATGTGGACATCATTTACACAATATCATCTGAGTTAGAAGGTAGTCTAATCTAGTAGATCATTCAAATAGAACTCAGACTCGACAGAGCAAGAGGTATATTGATTATGGGAGAAATCTCATATAAGCAATTTGTGCAGTTATTTTAAGTACAAATGTGAATGATAAGGGAAATGTGTGTCAATTATAAATACAGGTAGAGGCAACAGTTACAGGTGTGGAAGTTAGTCACTTATTTGAAATTATGCTAGAAACTAATGCAAGGAACTCCACTGTTCCTTGCATATGAAGAGTCACAATCGCTAGAATTAAAGAACATTAGATAATGAAGAGTTATAACCGTTGGAGTTAAAGGGTGTCAGATAACGAAGAGTTAGGTTTTTTCATTCTCTATAAAAGGTATTTGCTCTAATAGTCGAAGGTATGCACACTCATATGAGAAACTTCTATTCCTCTACTATTTATCCATTAATTTGATATGTTCATTTGTCTATTCGGTTCTCTAATTCTGACTTGAGTATCAGAGCAACCACACCAAGGTGGGCCTTGCATCCCCTTTAACCTCCTGTTAAACCATTTCAGCGAGGATAAGTCCCTCGTTTGCTAGATTTCAAAGGATATCAAATCTGTTAGACTGTTGGCGGCCGACTAGAAGGGGGATTGGTTGGATAGCCTACAAAATCAAAACCGAACGTAACCTTTCTCGAACTCTTAAACTAACACTTGCATAATAAATAAGCAGATAAATAAAACAGAAAGAAAGAGGCATAAGATATTTACTTGGTTACTACCGGGGAGGTTGTTAATCTAAGGAAGTTGAAGCACTAAAAACTCTTTCAGATGGAGAAGCCTCTTACAACGTTGAAGCGCAGAGACAGAAGTTAAACTCTAAACTAAAGCACACAAGCATTGGAATTACAATTCTTGAGTTCGTTGAAAAGCTTCTGGACCAAGGCTATATTTATAGAATTGGTCGGGGAGCCCCGAAGGGTTCCGGGCGCCCTGGGAGGATAAATTTTATCCCCCAATGTTCAGATAGAGTCAAAATTTGATCTGGTCAACAATTAAGGTCCGGGCGCCCTGGATTGTTCCGAGTGGCCGGAGCACTAAAGTCAATAGGAGTTGACTTTTTTTCGTCGCGACATTTGCTCCGGTTCAGTCCGCCTCGGTCCGGGTCTTCAACTCCAGATCCGCTCACTTTGGTGATCTCGACAATCCGGAAAAGAGCTCACCCGAACCCAAGTTCTGGTCTTCTCGAGCGGGCTTCCGCTCCGGCTTCTCGTCCCTCAGAATAGTCGCGTGCTTCCTTCTCGTCCACCAGCATACTCATCTCAGTCTTCGTCCCTCGGTCGCACCCCATGTCGACCTTCTCGCTAGCTGCGTCTCTTGCTCCCCGAGCAATCTTCCACTCCGGCTTTCATCCCTCGGAACCACCGCACACTTTCTTCTCGTTCGTCGGTGTACTCTTCCGCAGCGTCTCATCCCTCGAACGCACCGCGCGCCATCCTTCTCGCAAGCTGCGTCTTCCACTCGAGTACCTGTGCTCCTAAGCTCCTGCACACTTAGACACAAGGTTAGAAACACACAGGCCCTAACTTAACTTGTTGATCACACAAAAATAACCTTGTGGTTTCAACAAAATCAACTCATCGACTATCGACTACTGACTGCAAACTTGACCCCTATTGACTCGCTAACGTCAGCAAATCAATCACTGACTCATTTACACCTGATCCATTAAAGTTTGACCCATCAAACACTGACTTGATTGAAGGACAATAACTGATCTATCAAAGAAGACGACTAGAGACAACTCAGCAAGGAGTTGACCCATCCCTTGTCCTTGAACAGTAACAATGCAATTTGATTTAGGCTTCCAACAAATACTCATAACCTCATCTTAAGAATTATTATATCATTGTTGACAAAGGTTGAACTGGTGATGATGACGCTTCTAGTCAATATCCCTTCGCCTCTGACTAGAAACACCTTTCTTTCGACTTGACAATCTAACAATTAAGACATTGTCAATGTGATCACTCTTCTTTGAGATACGATAAGTCCACCTTTCTAGTCACTTGCTTCACTTGAACTCCTCCTTGCTCAAACATGAGACAAAGGCAAAGTAGAAGGGGTCAAAATGGACACAAAAAGGAGGAAAATATAAACGTGGATTAAAGAGGAGACGTTAAAATGATAATGGAGATGTCAATGGTGTTGAGATGATCTTAAGAGGTGTGAGGTGATGAGGTGAACAATGTTGTTATAGGAAGTACCATATAATTGAATCTGAGTTTTTGATATTAATAAAGATTCACAGTTAAATTTAATTATGGTTTAACGACTTGATCAAGTATACAAATAACTCTGCTAAGAAAGTCCTAGTAAGTCAAGCTTACTGGATACTAGGCAAGTGAAAACCATAATACATTAGCTTAATTGGATACTAGGCAAGAAAATATTAGCATATCAAGGACACCAAGAGTGGAAACCTACATCGATTAGTGGACTAGACATCTAGTAATATGGGCTTGATGGGTCAACGAGGATCATATATTAAGTTAGAAGAAAAGTCCTGTGGGTTAAATGATCAAATGTTGAGCAGAGGAAGCCCAAACATATTTGGAGGATCGGATATTTAGCTAATGGTAAGTTGTCATAAGCTCTTGGATTAAAGTGGTTCTTCTAAAAAGAACATGTAAGGACGAGTCCTCATTATTAGAACAACCTTAGGTTACAGTTTGACTAAAGGGGTTAACTCAAATTCTAAAGTCGAGATCGGTTAACGTAATTGTCAAACTTGATTATGTGTTAATTATCATATTCTACGCTAATTATTCTATGTTGTAAAAATTGGTAGACTAATCGGTAGACTGAATGATTCGGTAGACTGATCATCCCAATCAATAGACTGAACAACCTAATCAATAGATTGAATGGCTAGGTTTGGTCGATCCAATGATGAGGTGTCCATCGAGATGGCTTGTGTGCTGACGTGATATCCGATGTGGACAGGATAAGTCTTGAATGACTAATGTGGCACATGATAAAGATAATCTGGCTGACGTGGCATGTAGATAAGGTATAACTGACTGATGTGACATAATGTGTGATCAAAGATAAGAATAACAACGTTGACGTGGTAGAAGATCAACTTCAAGGAGTTGACATGGGGGGAAGATACTAATGGTTGGCCGAATCTGTAAACCGATCTATCATATTTGGATCTGATTTTTGAGGTGATCGGTATATTGATAGGGTTGATCGGTAGACTTCAGATATCAATTGCTTAGGTTCTTGTGCTCTTGCCTCAATCCAAAATGTTGACGCTACACCATATTACTGCTCTGACAACTGTGCTTGACTTAGGACCTTTATTTTGTCAGTATAATTGTATTTTATTTTATCATTGATATGACGTATATGGAGGGCCCTGGTAATATAGGGAAGCCAATAGTCAAGGTGATGCGATTGTCAAAGTCAAGAAGAGGTGATAATCAAGGGTGGGAAGTTCCTAACCTAGTCCAAAAAGGGAAGCAATAGTCAAGGTCGAGAAGTTCCTCTAGGACTTGGCTCTCCCACCTCATAAGCATGCTCTCAATATACTCTCGATCAGTTTCTTAGCTGGTCGGGCCCGCGGCTTAGTCTCTTCACTTCTCCTTTGCACTACTTCAATCAACTCCCGGTCAATTTCTTAACTAGTTGGGCTCCTAGGGCTCAGTCCCCCTCACTTATCCTGGGCACCACTCAAGTCAACTCTCGCTCGATTTCTTAGCTGGTCTGCCCCCCAGGCCTAGCCACCTCACTTCTCTTAGGCATCGCCCCAGGCCACTCCCAATCGACTTCTTAGCTGGTCAGACTCCCAGGGTTTGGTCCCCTCACTTCTCCTAAGCGCCGCTCCAGTCAACTCTCTTCGGCTTCTTTGCTGGTCGGGCCCCAGGGCTCAGCCCCCTCATTTCTCCTGGGCACCCCCTCATCAACTCCTAGTCGGCCCCCGCGCAAGTCGGATTATTGTCAGGAGACAACATTGTCAGAGAATTACAACAACTTGTTAGATAATAATGACTATTCGTTAAAGAATATTCCAATACTCTGTTACATGCATAATGTGGAACCTTCCTCTACCCAATGGGAATCCGCTGCACTTCATCCATCACTCGACATACTCTGACATCTGACATTCTCTGATGTCTTATTATTACGGAGGTTATGAGAAGTAGTATAAAAAGGGAGGTATTCTCCGTTGGTTTGGTACACATACACATCTACTATAGTACTACTGTTCATCTTCTATCTGCACCTTTCGCTTTGTGCTGCTCTTGACTTGAACGTCGGAGGACCTGCGCCAGAGATCTCTTCCCTGGTTCTCGCTCTAACACTCTTATGTGATCTCTTTGCGTGTACGCAGGCTCGTGGGTATTATCGGCGACTTTCATTCACTCCCACTCTACTCCGTTAGAAGGTGGAAAGGCCTGCAACTCTCCTGCAGGCCCTAGATCCAAGTCCTCTTTTCATCAACGTCCTTATCCTCGTCACCGGCTCTTTCTATTCGACTCAACTTCCGAACAAGATCAATCGTCTTTATACTTTAAATTCAGTTTCGTTCCTCAATTTGTAAAGAATGAATCTCTTTCTCAAAGAGAAAGAGAACACTAATGGATTACTTAATGAAAGTGATCAACGATTATAAACCTTATATTAGTATCTAGAGATAATGAACCAAGTAAAAACTAAGGCTCCTTTTAGGTTATGATATAGGATTAATTGTGTTAAGGATTAATAGTGTGATAGAGAGTTTGGTAGGTGGGATAGAATTATTGGTGTAGGAATTAATAGTATAATAAATAATCCTTAGCTCCTTAAAAAATTATTTATAATACCATTAACCCTTATTCACTTACCATATTAATCCCTATCATGCTCCTATCCCACCCAAGAGGAGCCTAAACCCTATCCCACCCTTGGCTCCGTTTGGAGTTGAACTTCACGCGATCCCACGAAGGAGACAATGTTTTTTTAAACTTAATTTTGTCTGTATTTTTCATTATTTATGACAGTTAACGTTTAAAACACGAAAATTGTTTTAAATAGAGACTTTTTGCTCGTATTTGGAGAAAGTTTCGGTTGTCACAGCACGGAAGCTTGCAAACCTTTTCATTTCGCTCCTCACATTTTGATAGATATACAAGTTACCTACAAAGCTTTTATAAATTGCTATTCAGGTCCATCATTAGGTCAAATGATGGCAAATATTAATTTTGTTTTGCACTTGCAATATTTCATCTTTTTTCAAAGCGCCCTCATCTATGTTTGCAATAAATATACCTGGCATAATGTCCTCAATTTTTCTTACTTTGACCATTTTATCCCTTATTATAAATGCTATTAGTTTTCTCAAAATAATGATGGCGAGGCAGAGCTCTAATATCAATATTATATTAGATAAATAAAAAATTAAAAGAACTTATATTAAGAAGACACTTTTTTTTTTTAAAAAAAAACATAATATCGAAAGGGAAAATTTGTATGCAGTCCCTATTGGTAAATAAATCTTTGCACCCCATCCATAAAATTCTTTGTTTTCACTCCCTAGTTAAACATATTTACCTCATTGCCCATGATACTTTTAGGTATAAAAAGTATAAAAATCAGTATAATTCCTTTTAAATTCAGTACATTAAATTAGAATCTAGTATATTTTCTATCAAATTGAGTACGATTCTTTTTTCATCTCAATTGGATGAAAAATATACTAGATTTTTTTAAAATGGTACTCAATTGGATGAAAAATATACTAGATTTTCTTTAAATAGTAAATAATGCTTAATTTATAAGGAATTATATTAAGCAGGAAAAAAGTCGTACTCAATTTAATAGAAAATATACTCAATTCTAGTTTAATGTGCTGAATTTATAAGAATTATACTTATTTTTAGACTATTTGTACTGAAAAAAAATGAGGGTTAATTGTGATAGAAAATATACTCGATTCTATCATAAAATACTGGATTCTAGTGTAAAGTGCTGAATTTAACCGGAAACATATTCGTTTTTAGACTTTTTATACTAAAAAATCTGACTGAGGGGCAATTTAGGTAACAATATTTGCATGAGGGAGTTGAAATAAGTAATACTTTGCATGCAGGGAGTGGGAACAAAGTTTTTTGTGATTCGGGACTGCATGTAAAGTTGTGATTATGATTAGGAATTTTTCTCTACTTTACCGATATCGAAACAACGCCTTAATATATTTCTATTTTCAAAAATATTTATTTAACTATTATCATAATAGCTACTATACAATAAATATATATTAAAATAAATAATTTTTTTATTAATTCAACTTGATTAAGATGATTTTAAAATTATTATATTAATTATTGTATAATCATAGTGATCCTGTCCGAGAGCGAGTAGACGAACGGGGCAAACGACGCTCACGTTGACTGGATGTCGACCGAAGATGCCGTGAACCTCCGATGAGCTGAGCTTGCAACCACAAGTCGTTAGTGCCGAGCCAGGGAGGAGTTCTCCGGCGATGACCCTCTAATCCTCAAGTCAATCACCGGTAGTAGAAGAATGAACTAGAGAAGAAAGGAGCAGCGTGACTGTAGCTACAGTGATCCAAAACATACGTCCGATAAAGTCTAAGAGTCCTTATATAGGACTTTTGAGAGGCGCGTGCACGCTTCCCCAGATGTGCACACTTTTTAAAGCATACCTGGAAAGGATGTGTCAGAAAAGCGTGTCTGATGTCATACCTTAACAGCCCGAGCATATCCCTGACGTGACAGTGGAAGCTTCCACGGTATGATTCTCTGTCTGACCCTGCCGCCGACTACGTCGCCTGTCAATGACACATCCCCAGGAAGATATTACTAATTGCTCCCTTTGTCAGTTATTGGACGAGCGGGAGAGCCGCTCAGCCAGTCGACCGTCCGGACAATGCAACGGTCGGGTCGAGCGTCCGCTCAGTCGATGAGCTGCTGCCGGCTACACCCCGTCGGGCGAAGGAGTCCTGCCTGTCGAATCAAAGGCTGCATTCACTGTTTACCGAGCGGGATGGCCGCTCGACCTTCGTGCCTCCCTCATTGAGCTTTATGAGCGTCGGAAGTTCGGTGTCTGACTGAGCTGTCGAAGTATTGGACCGGCTATCCTATCTTCTGACCGAGAAAGTAGTTCACCCGATTAGACGCCCACCTAACATTGACCACTTTGACCATCTATGAGCCCTACCTTATCACATGATCACGTAATAATGCTATCATTTCATAAATGTATAATACTGTCTCATTTATGACTATACTATTATAATAATCGAATCATAATTGTTATATTATTTTTTTAAAGTAATGCAGATCCATGTTTTATGATTAATCTTAACAGCAAACTATTCATGAATTTTTTTTTATAATTTAAATATCTAGCTCTATATTCTATACAAATTTTCAGTCATCCAAAATTTAAATTGACAAGTATATATATATATATATATATATATATATAAAAGATAGATTCACTATCTTAGCAACCTTATTAATGGGTCCTACAGATATATAGAGAAGTAAATATAAATATACATATGTTAAATGCATGATGAAATGACCATAGGTCATCAGTTCAATTAGGAATAGACTATTATTATGTCAAAAATATCATGTTCATCATCTGTATTACACCAACGAGTATATATATATATATCTTGTATAATTTACCCTGAGTAATAATGAGTAACATTCAATATGGATGATCTGATGCTGTCTTTACTCATTTTTTTATTTTTTATTTCATCTACATATAAATTTTTTTCTCTCTTCTACGTACATGCAAGATGAAGATCAACATTATCATTAGTTTGAAACTAGCACTATTTTAGACTAGACTTTAAAAATTAACACAAATACTGATTTAAAACAACACGAGCCAATATCGTCATTAGTTTAAAATAAACACCAATCAATATCAACGTTAATGATAATCTTTAAATATCAACACCAATATTAATACTAATCATGATATTTATCTTTAAAAATCAACACCAACACTCCACCTTAATTGTTGATGCTAATTTATAAACGGTACTAATTTCTATAAATTAGCACCATCTTATATACAGTAGTAGAGATGTTTATATACCAGGAAAAAACTCACATATACAAAGAGAGAAAATAAAAGAAACGAAGTAAAAGCCACATCAGATCATGTACATTGAATATCGCTCACCGTCATTCAAAATAAGTTGTGCAGTTTGATAAGTTAGAATATTTTTATCTTTCTGTATAGCTGTTGTAATAAGCGTTAAACATTTTCGAAATAAAAATATGCAAGTCTTAATTTAAGAGTTAACAGTAGCGTAATTAACCCTGACAATTTACAGCGGGGAAGGGAAGGGGAGAAACTGCACGCCACGCGTTTCTCTTCCGCTTCTTATGAAAGAAACGTTACATGTCTAACCCATCCCTCAGAGGAAGGCGAGACACCTGTCGCAGTAAAAAGACGAGCCCATACTCCCTCTCCTCTTCTTCGAATCCAGTCCATGCACCCGGGGATGAACGGCGTCGTGTGGCCGGATGAGGTCGGCGACGACGAGGACGGTGCGCCGTGGGCCAGAACAAGCGCCGCCGGCGCTAGCGGCGGCGCGATGGGCGATGGCAAGGATGAGCTCGAACTGCCGAGTTTCAAGTTCATGCTCGATGACGAATGGTACATGGGCGCTACTACGGCAGTGTCCGCCGCTAACCTTGTACCCGCCGCTGCTGGCCATCACCCCTTCGACGCTTTCCGGCAGCATCCGGAGCTCAAAGACGTGAGCTTTCCCTCGAATCCGAAGCCGCATGAGGCCTTGCTGGTTCCGCCCGTGGATGACCTAGATCAAAATCCTCTTCTTTTTACTCCAAAATCCGGCTTCTCCTCCCTTTTTGGTGTGGTTTGTTCGAGCCCCTTCGATGCCGGGTTCGATCTCGGGGGCGATGCTACGGGGTTTCTTTCCGCTCCCCACGCCTCCGCTTGTTCCGTCCTGATGAACAGAGGCGGCAGCAGCGGCGAAGGGGAAGGAGTCATGGGGTTCGTCGGATTGCGGGTGGGCGACCAATTTGGTTGTGCTGATCTGAGCTCAGCAGCCGAATTCTCCGGTGGGCGTCTACTGCCCACGTCCGAGAACTGTTCTGGTTCCATCTCGACTGCTGCCTTCAGTTCCATGGGCTTCGACTGCTTTGAGAATTCTCCATTTCTCAACAGGTCCAAAGTTTTGAGGCCATTGGAAATTTTTCCTCCTATGGGAGCGCAGCCTACTCTATTCCAGAAGCGGGCCGCCGCCGCTCTCCGGCAGAATTCCAATATGGGTGGCGAAAAAAGTGGCTTCTTGGGGCTGTGGAGCCCGGAAGGAGGTGGGCAGGGCAACTGGGGAAATTCCGCTTTTGAAGAAGAGATCGAGAAGAAGAGGAGGGGGAATGAGGAGTACGAGATGGACGATGGAAGCATGGACGCATCAGGGTTGAACTACGACACGGATGATGGTGCGACAGAGAATGCCAAAAGCCAAGAGGCTGTCAAGGACGGCCGCACAGGGAGCGGCTCGATTGCCCACAGCACAGTGACTGGTGGTGGAGACCGGAAGGGGAAGAAGAAGGGCCTCCCAGCCAAGAACTTAATGGCGGAAAGGAGGAGACGAAAGAAGCTCAATGATCGGCTTTACATGCTAAGATCTGTGGTTCCCAAGATCAGCAAGGTGAACTGAGCGTCCTCCACTTGTTGAATTCAGTTTAAAAAATGCTATTTCCTTCAGATTATCCTTTATTTAGTTCTTCAGTGGTTGCATGTTTTTATGAAAGCTGCACAAATTTTTTTTGTTGTTGTCGAGAAGCACAGCACACTTCACTTTTGCACGCCAAGTCGTCATAATTCATTTGCGATATGGCAGAATGCTGTCTGTGGATGATCTCGACCAGCGGTCCCTTAGTTCATCTGGCCACTATTTCTCTCAATCAATTGAATCCATAACCACTATTTCTCTCAATCAAATGTGTTGAATCCATAAGTGGTACCAGCATAAAGCATGCTAATTACCTGACCATTTTAGAAATACTTCTGCTATCATGTTATTTATCAGTTTCATTAATTCCCATAATTATGTTTATGGTTAGTCCATTTTTTTTTCTTCTTAATTGTACGTTGTTCATATAGCTGTGGAATTCTTTCTTCTAGTAGTCATAGTTGTTACTGCATAGTAATAGGAGTAGAAAGTGAGGAGAGGGTCATCATTCAAATTATGTACTCGACTAGTATGTCTTGTTATATGGATCTTTTCTGATTGTAATGTAATTCCTCCTCTTTGTAGATGGACAGAGCTTCTATTCTTGGTGATGCAATTGAATATTTAAAAGAGCTTTTGCAAAGGATCAATGACCTTCATAATGAACTAGAGTCGACTCCTTCGAGTTCTTCAGTCCCTGCTACTAGTGGGATGAGCTTTCACCCTCTGACTCCAACACTACCGACTCTTCCATATCATGTGAAGGAGGAACTTTGCCCAACTAGTCAGCCAGCAAGGGTTTGTGTCTTCATTCAGATCTTTTCTTTCTATATCACTGATTTATATTGATCAAGAATATTGCCAACATAGTGTAATTTAACCAAAGTATAAACCGGTTTCATCCTGACTCAGGCAGTCTAGAGTTTGAATCCTCAAAAGTAAAAGGCTTAGATATGTACAGTTGAAACAGTGTGTTTAGTGTTTCAAAGTCAATATCGGCAGAAGCTGCATATACTCAAATGATTCTCTTTTGTATTTGCAATTATGATGCAATTGAGCTACACATTTAAAGTTCCTTTGATCAGCTTATTGATAATTGCATATGCTAAATTATGTGCAAGTCATCAATGCCAATTTTAAGACACCCCAATCATCCAATTAGAACATCCGAGTACATCTTATATTGTTGGGTTTGCTGATACCCTGAGTTCTGCACTCGACAGGTTGAGGTTAGGCTAAGAGAAGGCCGATCAGTCAACATTCATATGTTCTGCGCCCGTCGACCTGGTCTATTGCTCTCTGCCATGAGAGCACTCGATGGCCTAGGACTTGACATCCAACAAGCTGTCATCAGCTGTTTCAACGGATTTTCCTTGGATGTTTTCCGAGCTGAGGTAAGCCTTCTTCTCATCCTATTTTCATAAGGATAAAATTAATGATTCCACTCTCTTGGCTATGTTGCCTGACTGACATACCTGTTGTTTTGCTTCTTTTCAGCAATGCAAAGACCCGGGTGTTCTACCAGAAGAAATCAAGGCAGTGCTCTTGCATTCTGCAGGGTTTGACGACACAATGTTGTGAAAAATCAAGGAATCGCCTGCGACTGCAGTGCTTCCGCGGTCGCTGGTCACTTCCAGTTTCCAGTTGCTTGAACATCTTTAGCATTCCAGCTGTTTAATCTTAGGCTTTGTTACATGGAATCTTAGAGGATCCATAGCTACATCCGTCTCCTTACAACAGTGTCAGTCTTTCTCATTATGCAATAATAATCTACAATTCAATGTTAGTTTGTATTGTTTTAACATGCAAGCAACATATTATCTTGTAAACAACTAACTCTTTGGTTGAGGAAGTAGAAAGTTCATCTTTATATATAGTTTATTAAGCCAGACTTCAGATAGAACGACATCAATAATTTGGATTGGATGTGTGTGGCTAGTTTTCCCATGCAAATCTTACAATTCAGTGTTGTATATCCTCGTTTAAATGCTCGAGTCAGATTCGATAGTAGAATGCCATTGGTACCTGTGGCATGCGTCGTAAGTTTCCATCCTTTTTTTGTCCCCTACAGCAAAAGTTAAACTGTAAGAATTTTGCTAGGATAATGCAATCGTTTTCTTCACATCTAAACTTAAAAGTTGGCTGAACGCGGACCACACTCCCATGCAAGATTTACGTAGCTCCAGATGCAGAACTCCCATAATTTAATGCTGCAAAGGCCCAGTTGGCTTGTTCTGCTTGGAGGCACTCTTAGTACAAGACCGTTCAAAACTCGACCTTTTCTCTCCAGGCGTTGCATCACAAAGGCCTCATGCAGATTTAAGAGGCAGCAGAGACATCAATACCAAAAGACTGTTTAATTGGCTTCTTCTGCTTGGATTTATTCACACCAATCAAGATTGATACAATTTGAATAAAGAAATAATGCATTGGCATCATGGGCTGGCTCCTTATTAATATCCTTTGATCGACAGGTACTATGATATAATGAGATTCACAGTCGTGCCAGGACAATGATATATGATATCTTCTTAATTTTTAAGATACATAATAATCAAATTTTATAAATTAATAGATAAATTTTTTTTAATAGACCGTCTAATACGAATGCTTACTAATTCATCATCTAATTTATCACAAAATTAATAGATTTAAATTGGATGCCAATTAAAAAAAAATCACGGTGGTTTACACTACTTCAGAGCGTTATTGGCCAGGCTGACAGGAGCAGTAAGGCAACCTTTTGCACTGTTCATTTTGGTTTACAGGAAACGATAGGAACCTAGAGGGGTTGCTATTATACTCAACAGGGTTTCACCTCTTACACAGACAGTTAATGGATCAGAGTCATGAATTGAACTCATAGTAGGGAAACCAGACGATCGATGTGTCAGAATACTTTGCAATAACTCTTCCGTCTCCTAGTTTAGCGATGCAAACAATTAACTTGATGGGTCTGTTATTTATCGGTCTCAAATGCCAAGTATAAGGTATTTATTTATACATGTGAGGGGATAATCTAAATATTCTTTTAAAGTAATGAATATTAATGGCCATAAAGATATTTTAATTTCTAATCATTTATTATATTTGAACTATAATTTTAATCATATTTATCTTTATTTTCATTAATGCGAGATGCTATGAGTGGACTAAGAAATAATATGGAAGTTAAAGTCAAAGTGAGATGACAGTCATGACATCACCCTCATCAGGGTTTAGCTCCTCACTCGACATGTTAGGGCCTTCGGTATAAGGACGACCGACCTAAAGGTCGGTCGTGCTTGAAGGATCCATTGCTCCATTTGTGAACAACCGTCCGACACAAAGGCCCGTCGAAATCATGACCCACATCGCATAACTCTGTTATCTATCCGGCCGACCCAAAGGCCGACTGGGCGTATTTAAGCTTAGTGTTCACTCTCAATATATGGTCGAACGTCTCTATAGTCAGGCGGGCTTAATAAACCTATCTCTCCATTCAACCAACGCTAAACCCGAATGGTCCTGTAGTTGATTGAGCATATTAGATTTGGTTCTCCACTTCTATAATATTACTTTCAGCTTACAGATATCGTCCTACAGTACAGTACAACCTTCAGTATAAATCAGACCGTCACAATTTTCGTTGTACCTAGGAGTCCGAGCACCTTGTTATCTAATAGTCAGTCTCCCAGAGCTTACCGGACCTGCGAGACTTGACTCCTCATTACTTATCAGATCTTCAGCATGGACTTACGAGCATATTGTCGATCGGACTTATGGTCGGTCATACTTATGGGATTCAACTCCCTCTTCAGTCTGGCACGAAGCCCAGCTAGGTCGACGGGCCGACCGGATAGCTGGCACGAAGTCCAGACAGGTCGAAGGGCTGACCGGATGTCTGGCACGAAGTCTAGACGGGTCGAAGGGCTGACCGGACGTCTGGCAGGTAAGTTAAGGTAAGTCACTGGAGGGGAGTGACTGTGAGGACGCGTTCCCAAGAAGGGAACTTAGGCGTCGATCCAACTTAGAATCATTTCAAAACTCTAAGTTGTGATCTTGCTAGATTCCGATCTCGATGAGGCGGAATCTAATTACTATTTTTTATTATTATAACTGTACTATGCTAACACTTTGTTTTTCAGGGTAGTTTCGTATTTTACCTTGGATTAACGTTTTCTTGCAGGTTGCTGGAAAACAGAGGTCCGAGCACCCGGAAGGGATCCGGGCACCCGGAAGGAGTTTGGGCGCCCGGAATGCAAACTTTATCCCCTCGCCGCATCGCCACGTGGAGCTTCATGATTGGCTGGGCTATGTCACACTCCAGGCACCCAGAAGGGATTCGGGAGCCCGAAGCCTCCTATATAAGGAGAATGCACCTTGGAGCAAAGAATCAACTAACAACAAAGTCTTCCAACGCTTGCTCTGTCGTGCTGTGCTCCTGCGACGCTGAAGCTTCTCCGACAAATGCATTGTCTTTTTCTTTTCTTAATTATTGTCAGTACATCATTTCTTTTAGCATTCCTGTACTTTCATTCTGTAACTACTCTTTCGAATTGCTAGTGGATTGCCCAACGAAAGCACTCAACGAGTGCAGGCCTTGAAGTAGGAGTCGACGAAGCCTCTAAACCAAGTAAAAAATTACTTGTGTTAACATTGTTTTATTTGTTGGGAGATTGTTGGTGCAATATTCCCCGGGTCAAGGTTGACCTAGTTTGACTGAGCTTGAATTGGGTCAAGTTCGAGTCTTAATGTTTATGTTTTGATGGTTTGACAATACCTGTAGACAACACATGGAGATTGCAGGTGCAATTGTTCATGTGTGGAGATTGTGATGGAGAGTCAAGTAGGTCAAGGTTGACCGGATACTTGACTGGAAAATCCTGGTGAGTGAAGTCAGGTGAAAGTCCTAACTTGGAGGTTAGGCAAAGGAAGTCCTGGTGAGTAAAGCCAGGTAGAAGAAAATCCTGGTGAGTGAAGCCAGGTGAAAGACCTAGTGAGTGAAGCTACGCAGTGAGGAAATCCTAGTGAGTGAAGCTAGGTGAAAGTCCTGGTGAGTGAAGCCAGACAGAGGAAAATCCTGGTGAGTGAAGCCAGGTGAAAATCCTAGTGAGTGAAGTTAGGTGAAAGACCTGGTGAGTGAAGCCAGACAGAAGTGAAAGTCCTGGTGAGTGAAGCCAGGCATAGGAAAATCCTGGTGAGTGAAGCCAGGTGAAAATCCTAGTGAGTGAAGCTAGGTGAAAGACCTGGTGAGTGAAGCCAGGCAGAAGAGAAGTCCTAGTGAGTGAAGCTAGGCAGAAGGGAAGTCCTGGTGAGTGAAGCCAGACATGGGGAAATCCAGATGGGTCAAGGTTGACCAGGCATCTGGTGAAAGTCCAAGTAGGTCAAAGGGATTGACCGGATACTTAGCACGAGGAAGAAAAGTCCAAGTAGGTCAAAGGGATTGACCGGATACTTGGCAAGAGGAGAAAAGTCCAAGTGAGTCAAAGGGATTGACCAGACACTTGGTGAGAGAGTCCTAGCTGTTCAAGGATGATCGGATGCTAGGTTTTTTGTTCCAATAGGTCATAGATGACCGGATGTTGGTTTAAGGGGCTTTGGACTTGATTTTGGGCAAAATCAAGGAGCTGGATCGATCAACCGATCGATTGGCTCATGCCCAATCGATTGGCCGATCGATTGGGTGAGTCCCAGCACAAGCTTCCTCCCAATCGATCAGTGGATCAATTGGGGAGAAGTGTCGCGCAAACAGAACAGCTCTGGATCGATCAGCCGATCGATCCAGAGCCCCCAATCGATCAGTGAATCGATTGGGAGCTGCGATTTCGCGCAATAAGCCCTGGATCGATCGGCCGATCGATCCAGGCTATTCAGAGAGCACAAAGGCACTCTGGATCGATCGGTCGATTGATCCAAAGCCTCCCCGATCGATTGGGAGCATTCCAATCGATCGAGATCCGACCGTTGGCGTCGTATTTAGCTGCAGGCGTTTGATTCCTTCGGTAGAACTTCACCGATTCATCTCAGATCTTTACTGTGCTCCCAGAGCTTCTCCACAAAGTTCAGATCGCCAGTTCTTGAAGGTTCTTGGAGGTCTTCCAAGTCAAGAGGTGGATCTACAGCTGAAGAAGAAAGCTAGGGTTAGGGTTTTCAGTTGTAAAACCTGTAAGTTATTGCTTGTATTGTTTTCCTTTCTTTCTTCTTGTACTGTGAGTTTGTAGGGCTTCTCCGCCTTCGGTAGTTACCGAAAAAGAGTGATTTCTTAGTGGAGGGTGCGTGAGTGGGTGTGAATCCTTGGACTAGTCACCACTTGTGAGGTGGATACCAAGTAAACCCTCCTTGTTAGCATTGTGTAGTTTGTTTCTGTATTTTCCGCTGCATATTTCTGAAGAAACAAGCAACGACGAGCACCTAGCATGTGATGAGCTATTCACTCCCCCTCTAGCTACATTTCGGTCCCAACATTATTTTCAATTTTTTCGTTGCGTACTCGATCTTCTTTTCGAATTTTTAAATTGCTATTCACCCCCCCCCCCCTGGCAAATTACTCGATCCAACAAGTGGTATCAGAGCAGGTATCACTCTGATTTGATGCAACCACCAGTCAGATAGGGAGTGATTTTTTTTTAATTTTTCTTCCGATTTTCAATTTTATGTCATAAATCCAAACTTGTATCATTACCTTTTTGGAAAACTTTTTCATAGTAATTAAGCTGAATTGGTGCAACACCAATTCAGTTTTAGATTATTTCTAATTTTATACCACACTACTTGTTGGTTGGTCTTAGGAAAATCGTACCGGTTCCACTGTACAAAATTTTGTACAAGTGTCGAACCTTTCCTAACAACCTATTGTGTTCTTTAGAAATTAAATTCGGAATCGCAAACGGAACTTAATATTATTGATTCCAAATTTAACTTATCTGTTCTTAGTGGTTTAGACTTGGATCGCAAACGATACTTAACATTATAGATCCAAATCCACCTAGGTTATAAATTTAATTAAATATTAATTTCGAAAATTAGCTCCCAGGTCAAACATGGCGAGGCACATGACCTTCTTGGGTATGGGAACATCCACCACTGCCTCGACAAAGCCTCTTAACAAAATTCAATATTTAATTTCCTTATATAACCTTAGGTTTAACCAAAAAGAACAATCGAATCACAAGATCGACAAATAAAATAAAAGAAACACAACTTCGAATTACAAATCCGAAAATCTAGAATCTCTAGCCTCTTATGGTTGGTATTTCGAAACTATACAAAGAAAGCTAGTATGATGCGGAATAGAATTACTAGTTATACATTTCTTTGTAAGCAACAACCTCTTGATCTTCTATTGTATTTCTCTTCACCTCTTGGACGTTGTGTCAGCGACGATCTTCCAAGATGCAAAGCCCACCCGAGCCTTCTTCCTATGCAATCCAAGTTTCGACCACCTTCCTCCTCCAAGGGATGCTAGGGTGCAATACCTCCTTCACTCCTTCTTCTCCTTCAAGCAAAACCAACCACCAATGCCTCTCCAAGGATCAATGCCGCCGGCCACAAGAAGAAAGAAGGAAAAGAGAAAGGGTCGGTCACCAAGGATAGAAGAGAGGAATAGAATAGGTTGTATCACCCTTGAAGGTGCCCTCTACCTCTCTTTTATAATCCTTGGTGAATCCAAAAAAAGAAAGTTTTATAACAACAATTAAAACTTCCTTTTATTTATTTAACATGGCTAAAAAGAAAAATTACAACTCCCTTTTCTCCATGTCGCCGGCCACCAATGCAAGCACCAATCAAGGAAAGATTTCAATAAAAAATTAAAATCTTCTCTTTTAAAATCCCTTTTGTGGAAAGCTATAAAAGATTTGTTTTATAAATTAAAATCTCTCTCTTTTAAATCCTTTTATGGATATCTATAAAGAAAAGATTTTAAAATAAAACTTCTCTTTTAATTCATGGTTACAAAAAAGGAAAGTTTTATAAAAAATTAAAATCTTTCTTTCACTTTATAGATAACTACAAATAAGGAAAGATTTCAAATCTCTCTTTAATCTGTTGTAGAAAGTTATAAAAGGAAAGATTTTAAAATTTAAAACTTTCTTTTAAAACCATGTGGATGAATCATAAAAGGAAAGTTTTTAACAAAATAAAAACTCCCTTTTATTTCCTTTTGTGACCGATCTAAAAAAGGAAAGTTCTATAATTAAAATCTCTCTTTTAAATCCTTTTATGGATGACTATAAAAGGAAAGATTTTAAACAAAATAAAACTCCCTTTTTCTTCTTTACTTGGATGGCTAAAAAAGGAAAGTTTTGATAAATTAAAATCTTTCTTTTAAACCATTATACATGGCTACAAAAAAGATTTTTAAAACTTCCTTTTAAGACTTATGTGGCCGGCCCCCTTAGCTTGGACACCAAGCTTGGCCGACCCATCCTTAGGCACCAAGTAACTCATGTGGCCAGCCACATCTTGGACACCAAGATGGGCTAGGCTGACCCCCTTTACTTGGGTAAGAAGCTGGGCTTAGGTGGATATTAGGCTTTATATAAGAGGCTACAATAGGGACCGAGAGGAGGAATTGGTTTTGGTCTCCTGATGAGCGAGGTTGAGCTTCCTGTGTTCGCCCCGAACACTCAACTCAAGTTCATCAATAATAATTCATTCCACTAAAGAATTATTATTGAACTACCACACCAATCCCAAATTATATTTTGGGCTCCTTCTTATTATGAGTATGTTAGTCTCCCTGTGTTTAAGATGTCGAATGCCCACTAATTAAATGAGTTACTGACAACTCTCTTTAATTAATATCTTAGTCCAAGAGTAGTACCACTCAACCCTGCAGGGTTTAACATGACAATCCTTATGAGCTCCTCTTGAGGACATTATCAACCTAAATTACTAGGGCATAGTTTCCTTCTATAATCAACAACACACACTATAAGTAATATCATTTCTCAACTTATCGGGTCTATTGATTTATCGAGCTAAATCTCACCCTTTGATAAGTCAAAGAAATAAATACTAAATATATGTGTTTGTTATTATATTAGGATTAAGAGCACATACTTCCATAATAACTAAGGTCTTCTTCTTTTATTAAGTCAGTATAAAAAGAACTTACCTTAAATGATCCTGTTCAATACACTCAGAGTGTACTAGTGTAATTTATCAGTCAAGATAAACCAATACTTAATTACACTACGACTATTCCAATGATTTGTTCCTTTCCATCTCAATCGTGAGCTACTGTTTATAATTTATAAGGAATTGATAACATGATCTTCTGTATGTGACACCACACACTATGTTATCTACAATATAAATTAATCGAACAACTACACTTAACTTATAAATATAGATATTTGACCAATATGATTCTTATTTCTAAGTAAATGTTTATACAAAAAGCTAGGCTTTTAGTATATATTCTAACACTACTAATCCAAGACCAAGTCTTGGGATTCCTCGTTTCTTTATTTATTTGTGCGCAGGATAAAATGTCTCAAGTCGAAGGCTTCAACACAGTACGTCCCCCCTATTCAATAGGGGTGACCTCCCTTTCTGGAAGAAGTGAATGGAGGTTTACTAAGACCGACTTCGACCAGTGGTTCAGCGTCACCAGAGGCTACAAGGTGCCGGTTGACAACTCCGAAAATCCACTAGACCCGGAACAGTGGACTCCGGACATGAGAAAGAAATCCTCGACGGACTTTAAAGCTCTCAACACACTGCAATGCAGGCTGATGAAGGAAGAGCTGAACAGAGTGGGGTCGCACCAAAATGTGAAAGAATTATGGGACAAGCTGATCGAACTACACGAAAGAATGAGCGACGCCAAGGTAACAAAGCACGACCTTCTGTTAAATAAATTATTTAATATTAAAATGCAGGAAGGAGAAATGATAAGTCAACTCCATGCGAGGATCAAATACATCCTCAACGGACTCCATGCGATATGCCACCAAATGGAAAATCGCGACTTAATCAGGTACGCATTAAATGCTTTTCCGCGAAATACATTGTGGGCATCTATCATGGATGTCTACAAAATTTCAAAAAATTTATCTAAATTAAAACTAGACGAATTATTCTGTGAACTTGAACTACACGAGCAAACAAACGCTGGAACTGAGAAAGGTATTGTTTTGTTTGCAGGTTCCTCCAAGGAAAGGACAAACACCAAGCCTGAACCTGAAGATGAGTTTGATCAAGATTCTGAAGACGAAGAGTACCTGGTGAACCTGGTAAGGAAGATGTTCACCAGGAGGAAGAAAAGCTTCAGTAAGAAAGACTTGCAGAAGATCAACTCCTTGACTGAACCAAGGAACGTGACTTGCTTCGGGTGCAATAAGAAAGACCACTATAAGAACGAGTGCCCGAGATTGAAGAGCGACAAGTCGAAAACATCCAAGAAGAAGGCTCTCAAAGCGACCTGGGACGACTCATCCTCAAAAGAATCGGAGGCCGAAAATCAGAAGCATCAAAGTCACCTCGCGTTGATGGCTCGCGAAGCAGAATCGGAGGACGAATTGGAAGACGGGTTCGAACCCGAATCAAGCCACGAGTCTGTAATCGTTTCCGAAGGTCCTGAAGAGGTATATTTTAATTTGAACAAGAATTTTTTTAAAATTATTGATTGTTTAAATAAGAAATTAACTGCAACTGAAAATGATAAAAAATTGTTTCTTGAGGAAAACCAAAATCTTAAGGAACAAATCACAAATACTAATCCAACTCAAGACCTAACACTTGAGGAGGAAAATCTAACACTAAAAATAGAAAATAATAAATTAAGAAGTATTTTAGAAAAATTTACAACAAGATCTAAAAATTTAGATCTTATTTTAAATAGTCAACAAGTAGTCTACAATAAAACCGGGCTTGGCTACAAGTCAAGTTCAAATAAAACGTTTAAATCACTAATAACCCAACATAAACAACAAAATAAAACTTGGGTTCCGAAAGTGTGCTTAACCACGCAAGTAGGAATTAACCAATATTACATACCTAAAGATAAAATATACTATATAAAATCTGATAAACCAAATCAAAAATCAAAACACAAACCTAGACCAACAAAATCAAAATAAAATTTTTTTAGAAACCATCAAAAATCAGATTATCATCAAGTTAAATATAATTATAAAAGTAACAGACATAAACCTAGAACTAAAACTTAAAAATATAAGCCAATAATTCTGGGGGAGGCTCCAGAATAGCTGGCACTTCCAAAAATAATCTACCTGACAGGATAATTAGAATTAAAGTAAAAAGGGACAAAATTTAACTTGACCTACGGTACTAATGAAGTTTTAGATGATAGTAGGTTATGGAAGCTTAGTCTATGCATGTCTAGGAAGATATGACTTCGACCTAGTGCATTTGGCTAAGTGGAACTAACTGAAGCTACCCCTTACGGATCCTAACTAGTTAGACCACGGTTTTGTACTAAGTTCAGTGAATAGGACTATTTGAAAAACCTCAAAGGCATAGTTACTCTAATGATGTCCAAGTGACTCACCATAACCCAGAAGTTTATCCAAAAAATATATATTTGTTGAAGTCCAAGCTAAACCCGAATTTAACACAAAGTGAAACCAAACCCTAAAATTGAACGTAACTTCATCTCATAAAAATTATAGATTTTCCTGATTAAAAACATAAATCGGGTGAGATGACTAAGGACTTCAAATAGAATCGAACCAAATCGAATTAAAATCAAATTTAAATAAAAATTAAATAAAATTATAAATTAAAATAAAATAAAATAAATTATAAATTAAATTTAAATAAAATAAATTATAAATTAAATTAAAAATTTGTCTTAAATTTTTTATAAATATTTTTAACTTATTTTTTAAAAAAATTTTCATTTATTTTTTTTTAAATTTAATTTAAAAAACTTTTTAACTTAAAAATTTATCTTAAAATTTTCCTTGAATGTTTTTAACTTAAAAATTTAACTTAATTTTTTTTCTTAAACCTTTTAAAAATTTATTTTAAAAATCCTTTTAACTTAAGAAAATTTATCTTAATTTTTTTTTAACTTAAAAATTATTTTAACTTAAAAAAATATTTTAACATAAAATTTATTTTAAAATAAAATTTATTTTAAAAATTATTTTAACTTAAAAATTATTCTAAAAATTATTTAAAAATCATTTTAAAAATCCTTTTAAAATTATTTAAAAATCCTTTTAAAAATTCTTTTAAAAATACTTTGAAAAATTATTTTAAAATCATTTTAAAAATTGTTTTAAAATTATTTTAAAATTATTTTAAAAATCATTTAAAAATTCTTTTAAAAATTATTTAAAATTTTTTCTAAAAAACCTTTTAAAATTATTTAAAAATATTTTTTAAATCATTTTAAAAAAATAATTCTTTTAAACATAAAATTATTTTAAAATCCTTTTAAAAAATTATTTTGAAAATTATTTTAAAAATTAATTTAAAAAATCATTATAAACTATTTTAACTTAAAAAATTATATTAAAAATCTTTTTAACTTAAATATTAGTTTAAAAAATTATTTTAACTTAAAACGCATTTCAAGTAAACTAAAATTAAACTAAATCTAAATCCTAATAAAATTATTAACATTTGATTAACTTAAAATTCTAAACTGAATTAAATAATTAATAAGTAAATAATTGAAGTAAAAACTTCAAAAATTAACTGTACTCAAAATTAGACCTGACCATAAAACTTAACCTTAATTTAACTCAATCAATCTTAATTTTAATGTTAGTCAAAATCTTAACTTCACTGTAATTAAATCATAATTTATCGTTATTAACAATTGATTCAAATTGAACCTTAATAAATTAATACTAATTCTAAACTTAGCTAATCCTAATTAAACGTAACTTATGTTCTTAATCAAAACTTACAATTTACGTTAATGAAAAACAAAATATAAATTTTAACTATTATTTTTTAATCCATTGATATTAAGTCCATTAATACGAAATTTAATCAGATAAGTAAGTAAAATAAAAGTTAATCAATAAATTATTGATAATAATTAACTATTATTAAGTTTGTAACAAATTACTTATTACTTATTATTGAGAATAATTGATTATTGATTAAATTCAATAATCTTATTGTTATCAAACAATTATACCAAGTATATAGAAGTACTTATGTAAATAATATACTCGATAAACATAAGTGTTACTAACACTAAATCACTTAAACACTTAGGTAGAAAAATGTGTTAATGCTTTGAAGTTTAACCCAAACCTTAGTGTTAACTTAAGGTGGAGAGATAAATTAAGGGGGAGTAATAAATTCAGGAGAATATCAAATTTAGAGAAAGAATCTTTTTTTTCTTAAAAAAGTGTCTCCTAAAATTTATTTAAATTTCTTAGATTGGTTTTCTAAAATCTACCTCAATTTTTTTTAAAAGAAAAAAAATATACTTTGAAAATCTTACTTTAAATATTTTTCTGGTAAATATTTTCAAAAGTTTTAAAATTATGTCAGGTTCAGGGGAGGATTAATTGCTCTCATACTTATTTTCCCTTAATTAAAAATATTTTGAAATTAGTTTTTGAAAAATATTTCCTTAAAAATATTTTAAATATGTTTAAAAAATCTGACTTATTTTTACAAATCTAATTTGATAAACCTATTTTTGAAAACTAGTTTTTGAAAAACTTTCAATGTTTTCTAATTTAGACTCCCTCGAGTCAATCTGATTTTAATTCAATTTCTCGATTGCATTTTCTTTTACTTCCTTGTTTTTTCTATATTATTTTTGATGAATACCAAAGGGGAGGGTTAGGTGGATTAAGTTAGTTTAAACAACAAAAAATACCAAATATAAGACTAACTTAAAAACCTTATAAAATGCTTGTTTTACTTGTATATTTTTACTAACTTAAGCCCAGTTGTCATTGCATCAAAAAGGAGAGATTATTGGTGCGGTTAGCACTAACGGTCTAACTCAAGTTTTGATGAATGATAAAGTAGGTTAAGTTAGGTTCATTGTGATCTAACGTTGTGACCAAGTGTGCAGGAGAAGCCCAGCTAGGTCGACGGGTCGACCGGATAGCTGGCACGAAGTCCAAACAGATTGACGGACTGACCGGATGTCTGGCACGAAACTCAGCTAGGTCGATGAGCCGACCGGATAGCTGACACGAAGTCCAGACAGGTCGAAGGGTTGACTGGATGTCTGACACGAAGTCCAGACGGGTCGAAGGGCTGACCGGACGTCTGACAGGTAAGTTAAGGTAAGTCACTGGAGGGGAGTGACTGTGAGGACACGTTCCCAGGAAATGAACTTAGGCGCCGATCCAACTTAGAACCATTTCGAAACTTTAAGTTGAGATCTTGACTAGATTCCGGTCTCGGTGAGACGGAATCTAATTACTGTTTTTTATTATTATAACTATACTATGCTAACATTTTGTTTTGTAGGGTAGTTTTATATTTTGTCTCGAACTAACTTTTTCTTGTAGGTTGCTGGAAAACAGAGGTCCGGGTGCCCGGAATGCAAACTTTATCCCCTCGCCGTGTCGCCACGTGGAGCTTCATGATTGACTATGCTACGTCACACTTTAGGCGCCCGGAAGGGATCCGGGTGCCCAGAGCCTCCTATATAAGGAGGATGCGTCATGGAGCAAAGAATCAACTGACAACAAAGCCTTCTAACGCTTGCTCTGCCATGTTGTGCTCCTGCGATGATGAAGCTTCTCCGACAAACGTGTTGTCTTTTTCTTTTCTTAATTATTATTGGTACTTCATTTATTTTAGCATTCTTGTACTTTCATTCTATAACTACTCTTTCGAATTGCTAGTGAATTTCTCAACGAAAGTACTCAACGAGGGTGAGCGTTGGAGTAGGAGTTGACGAAGGCTCCGAACCAAGTAAAAAATTACTTGTGTTAACATTGTTCTATTTTCAATTTTTTCGATGCGTACTCGATCTTCTTTTCGAATTTTTAAATTGCTATTCACCCCTTTTAGCGAATTACTCGATTCAACAAAAATAAATGTTAAAAATAAGTTGGCTTTGGTTCCTAAGTCTTACCTAGACAATCAAGTAAACAATAAATAGTATTAGCTACCTAAACAATATAAACATGTGATTAATGCTAATGCTTACCATGTACACTCAACTGCTAAATTAAAATATATTAGATTTCCAACTTAGGAGGAGTCATCTCTTAGACTAGGATTGATTCAAACGTGTTTATATATATTTTTTTTGCTTTCAAAAATATGATTTTAAAATTAATTTTTTATATATTTATCAATATATTTTCTTGCTTTATTTTTTTTTTGTAAAAAAATGGACTTAGCATAGGCCTACTATAGGCACCTATAGATCTAGGTAGTTAATATCTCACAAACACCTAAGGAATAACTTGTTTATGTTTAAAAAATATAGAAAGACATGAGATACTTAGGATTATAGCCTTAATTCCAGATGCTTATTTCAGTTCATCGACAAGAATTAGGGCTAAAAGATTTACAATAATCAAGTTAAGTAATTCCTACATGTTAACAACTTAGTCTTTATAAGATTAAACTAGACACCTTTACTTAACTTGATCAACTGATTGAAAGCTTCTATCCTATAGATATATAAGTTCAAAATCAAAGTTGGACATTTTCGAAAGTTTTTTAAAATATTATTTTGATAAAACTTAGATATTTTTCAAAAATATTATTTCATATCATTTTATGATTATAAAACTTTTCTCAATTTTGTGTTTAACTATTTCATTGTATGAACTTAACTAAAAATATCATCAAAAAGTCAACAATCTTGACTTTTTGGTCACATGAACAGTATAGAAGTGATCGGTAAATAACGGCTTAAAATTAAAATCATGTTGACTAGGGTAAGTAAAAAGTTGGGGTACACTCAACCTTATCCCTACACGGTCACTCAAATTCGAAAAGTCTCATTTATTATGACTATAAAATTAGGTATACAGTCACCCGAAGTGTATATGGTCACGTGACCTCGAACAGGTGCCCTGATTAGACATATGGGGTTGACCGGGTACCTCTTTGGTCGGTTGTGAAGCTTTTATATAGGTGACCGTGAGCCGTCGTCGAAACCTTCACTCCAACCCTATTTTCCTCCCCCAAATCTTGATTTTGAGCCTATTTTGAGTTCGTTTTTAATCTTTTTCTCAATCAAGGTTTTCCTTCACCATGATCATGCCTAGGTAACATTTTCTTTACTCAATTACTTAATCATTTTTACCTTTTCTTTATGTAAATTATTGTTTCTCTCTTATGCTTAATGAGTTATTTAATTTTTAGACCCAAACATAAAGTCACTGAGTCTAGCACCTCACATCATCCCTATGACGACTCTAGGTTTCCCTAAAAGGATCTTAGGATTAGGCATGAACAACATACACATATTTCCATGCATACTAGATATTGAGCCAGAAGTTTTTCATTGATCATTGTGTGAACGTACTAGAGATCATAGCCTATTATGGTTTGTCCACACTCGTTTACTGTGACTAGACAATAAACCTCGATCTCTGTGCTGAGTTCTATAATAACTTGGCTAAGATAAACGACTTCACATTTTCATCTAGAGCAGGACGTATTGATATCATTGATAACCATCATTTTGTTACGATATTTTGACTTATATATTCATATTTTTTATCTACTCATGTGATAAATTAGCATCTATATTGCATTTCATGAGTTGTATTTATTTTTTAGACTTTAATATGATTTATCTTTAATTTATAGTATTTGATGTCAATATTTGGATGTGGTCTTTGTAGACACTCAAGGGACTGTGGACCTGAATCAGATCAAACCAAGGTGAGCTCAAATATGAGTTTAAATAAGGAGATCTAACTCTGGATCAATTTAGACCGTTCATCCAATATCAGGAGTGATCCTAGTCATTTGTTAAAGATCTGGTCCATCCAAGTCAAAGGAGAATAAATCTCAACTATTGATTAAGATATGGAGACTTGGATTAATATATAAATTCATTCCACCATTGGATTAGATTGTTTTCAACTGTTGATGGAAATTTGAATCAAGTGATTGGGATTTAAAAGAGAATGCTACAGCAACATAAATCAGGATTTCAGATCTGAGTAGAGTATAAGAGGCACAAATAGAGCTTCTTCGGGCATCAAATTTTCTCCTTTTTCCATAGCTCTGCTGAAGCAATATTCCTCCGCTACCAACCACCAGATGAGAGTCAAGGGGGTTCTCTTCTCCGATCGCAGGCCATCCTCACCGAGGAAAGGGGTTCCCTATCTCGTGACATCATTTCTCTAACTCGTGACTCACATATCACTAGACACCATTCACTATCGCCTTCACTCCTACCATTGAGATTAGATCGCTAGAGGAGGAAGGGAGTTCCCTCCTATTCCATATTCCAATCTTGAGATTCCATGGCCCATTCCAATTTATTGATTCCCGTATCTTGCTTCATCACCACCACTGCAATCGATCACCATCATCACCAAGTTATCTTCTCCGATTTAGATCAATTTGAGCCTAGGGTTTCCCTAGCTCAAGCTGTAAGGATTTTTGGTTGTCAATTTTACTTCCCAGTTAGTTGTAGTTGGATTTTGTAGAGACTTTTGTGTTCAATTCAGTTTTGGTTAGCTATTGTTCATTCAAACTGTTAGTTATTAGTTTAATTGTTAGTGTTATTAATTTTAGCCAGGGTTGGGTATTAATTTCCTTTGTTATTATAGTTCAGTAATCTTAGGTCGATTAATTGCTTGTTTTCCTTAGTTAACATGGCTTGTTTTGCAATTCTAGTTTAGGTTTATTTAAATTGCCTTTGAAATAATGATTCATGTTTCTTTTGTTTTCTTTCTTAGGTTAGTTTTCATTTCATTGTTAAGAGAAACCCCCATTTAAATATCAAAAATCTAAAAAGTCATTTACAAATAATTCAATCCTAGAATTTATCATGCATTGGCTACATGTATTGAGAAATAACTTGCGTTACCCTATACTACATTAGTTAAGGGGGTTCAGTAATTAATTTGAATTAATAACCATGGTACAACACACGATTATCAATCATCTTCACACTTGTCCTGATTCGTGTTCGACTCGAGTTACGTCTTAAGCCTCCACATTCTATTGTTTTCCATGTTCTAGCTTACCTTTTCCTAACCCTTATTTTGATATCACCTTGGATCGTATTTACATGTATTTTTTTGGTGGTGCATGTAAGAATCTCATGGTAGTTTTGATGTGATCAACCAAGTCAAATTAGGTCTTGTTGTGGTTTGATCCTTGTATCTAAGTGTGCAGGAGCTTAGGAGCTTAGGAGCATAAGAAGTCGAGCAAAAGACACAGCTAGTGAGAAGGATGACACGGGAGAGAGTCAACGAGCTTGGTGCATCCGAGGGACGAGGCGTTGAGGAAGGGTACGCTGGCAGACGAGAAGGAAGCACGCGGCGGTTCCGAGGGACGAGAAGCTGGAGTGGAAGGTTGCTCGAGAAGGTTGGAAAATGGGTTCGGATGAATCCTATTCTGGATGGCTAAAATCACCCAAGTGAGCGGAGTCGGAGTGAGAGCCCAGACCGAAAAGTCAACAGGGAAGTTGACTTCGGTCCAAGAGGTGCCCGGACAGTCCGAGCGCTCGGATCACCTAGGTGCCTCGCCCAACGGGGGTTGTATCGACACCGTCCAAGCACCCGGAACCCTTCTGGGTGCTCGGACTAGAAAGTTTATTGAAACTCAACTTGTCATGATTCGTTACGACTTGGATAAAAATTTATCCACATCCAAGTGCCCCTGATCAGTGTTATAAATACAATTCTGGTCTCAGAAGCTAAAAATAACACTTGTAATCAATTCTTTTTTATGTTTAGCTTTGTAATTTCGTACTTCAACTGCTCTAAGAGGCTTCTCCATCCGAAAGAAACTTTAGTGAGCTTTCAACATTTTGGATTAGCAATCTCCTGATTGTAAACCAAGTAAACCTCGGTGCCTCTTTCTCTCTTTAATTAGTTGTTTAAATTCTGTCTATACAAGTATTAGTTTTAATCAAGCTATAAAGATCGAGAAGGGTATTCATTTTTTGTGCAGGGCAATTCACCCCCTCTTGCCAGCCTCCAAGGGACCAACAATGCATGGTGATCGTCGTCAACTTTAGCTTTATCTATCTCAGAGCCGAAGACTACATCTTGTACAAGGTCCTATATTCATGCATCTTGCGTATTAACACTAGAAATCTTGCTACAATGTGACAATTTCACTCATTTCTTCCATATGCCTTTAGATATAGGTTCGACATCAAATTTAGCATGCGTATCTTTAGGTATATCATCTATCATTCTGGCATATTTACTAGTTATCGAGTTCACATGTCATACTGTCATAGTTTAACTCATCTCTTTGCATCATTAGAGATTGATATTACCTGAAGTAACATCAAACCATTATCAGAGTTTGACCAGATAGGACTTAAGAATTTCACTTTAACGAAAATAGTCTTGAGAGAAAACACCCTAATTTAGAAGGATGGGAGGCATGATGCTCATTCTCCATATATTGACGTGATCTTAATTGACATAGATGTTGATCTAACCAGATATCAACGAAGTTTCCAGGACCTTCAGCACCTCCACCTCCACTTTAGAGGACCCAGACCAGACTTGAGGATACTGTCACTCATGAGTTTGGAGATGTGAGGGCTAGATACAAGAGATGATGGATATGATGTGTGTCCACATCACGAGCCAACATCCCCCTCCTCTTACAAACTAAATTGATGTTGTTTCTCTATGCAGGAGCATTTGCCTTATCTTGGACTTTAGTTGACTTTTTTATACTATATTTGGACTTGTACTTGATTTGACTAGTCCTGGCTGTACTCGACTTGACTTTTTCTTCCTTTGTAGATAACTTTATTTAGCTTGATTTTTTATTATGCTTGATGTTTGACTTGCAGTTAGACTTATTTCGATTTATGTTATGTGACTTGACTTAAATTTGTAGCTGACTTTTAAATGTACAATTAATTACATGTCTACTTTAGTCTTGCTTATTAATTTGCAATTAATTCTTTGGAAGTATGACTTGACTTAAGTTTTAATTATCTCTTCTTTATTAATTAACTCATTTTAATGTATGAAAAAGGAATTTAATTTCTTATTTATCTTTAACTTCCTAAATTTAAATAATTCTTATATGATTAAGGGAGAGCTATAATTAAGGGGAGTTGTGCCTTAAATTAGAATATTCATGTATGATTGCACTAACTATATTTGTATCATACATTGAATATAAATTTTAAACTTTTTTTTATTAGTGTTTAACTAACTTTAATTTAGTTTTCATACTATTAAAAATAAGAAGATTATTGGTGCTGGGAACACAACATGTAATCCAAAGTATTAATGTATGACTAACATTAAAATTATGTTTGTTGTGATCTAACAAGTTAGTGCCAATTATGTAGGAGTAGATTACTTGACAAATGATAAAGTTCTGGTTGAAAATCAGACAGTGACTAAATCTTAATAGAGCTAGGCAATTGAAGACTTGATTGGGAATTAGGTAGGAGCTAAGTCTTAGTTGAATATCAAACAACAAAGTCCTAGTTTAGAACTAGGTGAATCAAGTCTAAGTAGAGCTAGTTAAGAGATAAAAGCTTGACAAACAAGTCCAAGTAGAGCTAGTTGAGAGTTGAAGGTTTGACAAACAAATTCAAGTGAAGTAAAATGGGAGCTAAAACTTGCCAGGCAAGTCCAAGTGGAGTACACTGGGACCTATAACTTGGTAAATAAAGTCCAAGTTGAATCAGTTAGGAGTTGTAGCTTGACAACTTAATCTAGATGAGTCAGCTAAGATCTGAGCATCTAAACCCAAAGTAAGTGCAAGTAACTTCACATTTTCTATCATACTCATTACGTATAACAATTGCAGGAAAAGAAAGTTCTAGGCGACTGGAGGGAGATTAGGGTGACTAGCTAGTGATAACTCTCGATGAGAGAAATTGGAGAGGCAACCATATCAGGATTGGGGCAACTGGAGCATATGAGCGATCGGAGCAACTTCCACGCAATTGAGAGCTGATGTTATCTAGCGATCCGAGCGAGTCGGGTTAATACCATGTTAGACCCCTTTCCAAGCAACCAGAGGGAGTCTAGTCGACTGGAGAATGCGGTTACTATTAACAATCAAATAAAGGTTTCAGCCATGTTAATAGCTTTTAGATGATCAAGAAGGCTCCAATCAACCGGGGCTTGCTATCGTAATAGAGGATGACTATATAAGGGTATCAAGACAGAACTTTCAAATTACTAATTCACTCAATCTCTCATTCATTCTCATGCTCTTGTGCTTTCTATGCTACGACACGCTGTAATATTGCGCTTTAATTTTGATCGACAGCACCTAGTGCACCATTTCATTATTCCTTGTTGCTATATCTATTTTAAATTGTGCTTAATTTTTAGATTCCTTTTCTATAAAATTTCTCTAATTTTTAAGAAAAAAAGAATAATTTTATTTTAATTGTCTTACGTGTTAATTTATATTCTTATTGATAAACTGCAGAAGCATTCTTGCTTGTTTATATTATCTTGTCTTATTTGATTAAATTTGTACTAGTTAAATTATTTTCGTGCTACTACTCTATTTATTTGATTGTCATTTTCAAATTATATTAGCTCATAAAATTTGTAATGCTATTCACTCCCCTCTTCCTCCTCTAACGTCGAGTTTTATCCTACAGTAATCATGATATCCACATGGTAGAATGAAAAGCAAAAGTAAAAAAATAGAAAGAAAAATTGAGAGAGCTCTCTTATGGAACATATATCTGGAAATTAAGTGTGAGAGGATTAGATACTTAAAAAATTCAAATTCTTTTCTGTTGCCTATGGTCTAAAAAATGATTGAGACCTTCGATGCTTAAGTCACCATGATATTCCCATAGTAGAATGAAAAGAGAAAGTAAAAAGGATAGAAAAATCAAAGGGTCGCCCTTGCAGAACATTTACTTGGATATTTATAAGTGAGAGAGGGTTAGATATATGTGGAGATCATGGAGCAAACATGGACCACAATCTCCACTTTTTCACAATCCCCCCTCCAATGCCACAAATGGAGGGGGGGATTGTGAAAAAGTGGAGATTGTGGTCCATGTTTGCTCTTGGCCTGTTGAGTCTGGCTAAAAGAGTTACAGGTAGACCCGACCCCGGGCTGGGTCTGGCTCGGACCCGACCCCGAGCCGGGTCTAGCTCGGACCCGGCCTGGGCCCGTAACCAGGTCAACGGGTCGGTCGCCCATTGACCTGGTTTGTTGGGTCGAACCAGCCCAGCAAGTTGTCGGGTCAGTTCCGGTTCCTTTGGTGAAAATCCAGCGAACCGCCGGTTCAATTATTTTTTTTTACGATTTGAATTGCCGATTAACTGGCGGTTCCTAGCCGTTGGGGAGGGTGGGGTTTTTTTGAGTATTTTTTTCAACGATTAGGATCATTTGATCGTTGTTTGATCAATGACTATGATTTAGTGTTCGTACTATCCAAACTCTATAAATAGAGAGCTCATTTCATCATTTTCACACACATTTTCTCTACTCTTAATCTCAATTTCGTATTCTTTATACGCTTTCGTTTCTAATTTTCAATTATAATGGAAGGAGGTCATGGAAGTGCATCATCTCGAGCTCGGAAGGGAAAGGAAATAATGAATCTGTGGGAGGAGGACCCCAACATTCAATCCACCGATGATGAGATCGAGCACCTTCCAAATCTGACACTCGAAATATAAGGAAGTACCGATGCAATTACTTCTAAGGTTCGGAAACTTCCTCCTCTAAAGTCTTCTATTTTTACTAAACATTTTGAGAATGTCACTCTTCCGTCGGAAGAAATGCGTGCAAAATGTAAGCACTGCAATGCTTCATACAAATTCCAAGCCGGCGGTGGCTATGGGTCGTTGAAACGACATGTAGAAATGAAGCACCCGACAGAATATGGACTCAACCGTTCTCAAACACAATTATCAAGATTTTCTTCAACTAGCGGTAATACTGATTCCGGTTTATTTTTATATTCGGATAATAAATTAAGAAAATTATTAGCTAAATTTGTTTCCGTAGAATATTTTTCTTTTAGTTTCAAATCTAAATGTACATTTGAAGATTTTTGTAAAGAATCTCTTAATCCATGTGACAAACGTGTTCTTATGACTACAGTTACTCGTACAATTAAAAAATTAGTAAAACAAGGGAAAAAAATTTAATTAATGAATTTAGTAAATTAGATAATAAAGTTTCTTTATGTTATGATATTTGGAGTGATCATTGGCAAACACATTTGTATATGGGTGTGACTTGCGATTGGATCGATAATTCTTGGAACCTCCAAAAAAAGATTGTTAGCTTATAGAGTTTTTTATAAATCACATAATGCTCATAACATCGCACAATTATTATGTTTAATTTTAGAAGAATATGACTTAACTCATAAAATATTTTCAATATCATTAGATAATGCTAGTTCCAATACAACTGGCATAGATGATCTAAAATTTATTTGTTAACCTATTATTGGCAGTTTATTTTTTCATATTAGTTGTGTATGACATATTTTAAATTTATGTGTTCAAGATAGATTATTTTTTTTTGAAAGTTATATTAAACCAATTAGAATTACATTTTCTTATTTATGGTATCATCCATCTATAATGAAACAACATGATAGGTTTTGTAAAACTAATCGAATGAGACCTAAAAAAATTTTCACGTGATGTACAACCGTTAGAATTCAACATACCAATTATTAAAATATTTATTTAAATATAAAGAATTATTATGTTCATTTTTTTTGCACAAAATATAAATACTAATATATATTTATTTTCATAACAATGAAATATTTGTAGTAGTATTTGTGAAATTTTAAAAATCTTTAATGATGCAACCGAACAACTTTTCGGTGTTTATTATCTCACTGCTCAATTAGTTTTAGAAAATTTTTCTAATATAGTATTAGTTTTAAATAAACATATTAATAATGAATCTTTATCTTTTTGCATCTTAGCTATGAAAATTAAATGGGAAAAATATTTTTATTTTATTCCTAAAATTTATTTAATTGCATTTGCTTTAGATCCTAGATTTAAATTAGAAGTTTTATAAGAAATGTTAACTTTATATTATGACGCTTTAATTCCAATTAAAGATTCTTCTTCTCCTCTCCTCTCCTCTCCTGATCCAGTTAATATTATATATAATGTTAGAATTTATTTATATGATATTTATAATCAATATTATGTAAAATATGAAAAATAAATTGATGTTTCTGAAATGCAATAAACTAATAATAGTAATTTAAAACTTACAAAAACATAACTTTTATTAAAAGAACGGATAAAACGTCCACAAGAATCCTCAAGTTCCACACAGGAACTTGAGAATTATTTTACGACTTCTTTTGATTTTAATGAAACAGATAGCGAAAATTTCGATATCTTAAAGTGGTGGTCACAGAAGGCTCAAAGCTTTCCCGCCCTCTCTGTGATCGCCAAAGAAATTTTAGCTTGTACAGTGACAACTATTGCTGTGGAACAGACGTTCAGTGTCGGCGATAACATATTAGATGAATGACAATCAACTTGGTCTCCCGACTCATTGGAAGTCCAAGCATTACTGGACGATTAGACTAGAGCGGAGAAAAGAATCTAATGAATGCAACTTTCAAATAACGAAGCTGAAGATTTTGATACTGAATGAACGAATACGACAGGAACGGGAAATGGAAATGAGTGGTAATGTAAAGGATAAAAATGTAAAGAACTACAAGGGCTTTGATTCCCCTATACCCTAAGGGGATACGCAACTTAAATAAGTACAAGCCTTTTTTTTACAATAGATTTTAATTTATAATTTATAATTTTTAATTTCTTTAACATAATAATCTTGAACCGTGGCGAACTGTGAACCGACGGTTTCGAACTGTGAACCATAACCATCTTGGGTGGTTAATCATAAGGGTCGACCTACTTGGAACCGTCGAACCGTCGGTTCCGAACCGTGGTCAGGTCTAGTTAGAGGGCTCGACTTAGTGAATCAACTTAGAGTGAAACAGCAATTCGGAGTAGTTTGGCACCTCGGCAACTCGGACTAGTTGAGCAACTTAGACTGGTTTGATAGCTCAAACCTGTTGGCCCCTTGGTGGCGGATAAGAGGGGTGGGTTGAATTGCCCTGCAAAAACAAACTCAACCCTTTCTCGACTTATATCTTAATAAAGTAAACTTGTAAATAAAAAAACTATAGACTAATTACAGACACAGAAACACAAGGAGACTTACTTAGTTTGTAATTAGAAGATTGCTAATCCAAGGAAAATGAATCGCACTTTTTTGACGATCTCCTTCGGGCAGAGTAGCCTCTTACAATGTTAACAACTCACAAATGAAAGTAGAACAGAAAGAAATGAATTACAAGTTATTCTTTGAACTATTGAAAACAGAGATATATTTATAGCACTGTTCCGGGTGCCTGGAAGGGTTCCGGGCACCTGGAGTGGGATAGAATTATATCCCCGACGCGTCGGTCAACGAACACGTTGAATCTGATAAGAGTTGCGTTCCGGGCGCCCGGAATGGGTCCGGGCACCCGGACCCATTTCAACATGGTTGACTTTTTCGGTCTGGGCCCTCTGCTCCGATTCTGCTCACCTCGGTCCGGGTCTTCTACTCCGGTTCCGCTCACTTTGGTGATCTTGGCAATCCGGAATAGGGCTCGCCTGAACCCAATTTTCGCTTTCTCCTCGAGCAATCTTCTTCCCCGGCTTCTCGTCCCTCGAATGTCGCATACGTTCTTCTCGTCCACCGATTTACTCTTCCGCGACATCTCATCCCTCGGACTCACCGAGCCCGTCGGCTCTCTCCTGTGTCGTCCTTCTCGCTAACCGCGTCTTCCGCTCGACTTCCTGTACTCCTAAACTCCTGCACACTTAGACACAGGGGTTAAACTAGATAGGACCTAACTTAACTTGTTTGATCACATCAAAACAACCTTTGGATTCTAACAGAACCGACTCAGTAGCTCAGTTAGGAGTGACTCGACTAAGTGCAACTCGAATAATGTTAATCCAACATGAGGACTTGACTAGATTAGGGTGGAACCATGTAGATGTGTTTTGCTAATCGAAAGTGGGACCACAGGTGTAGTACAGTGGTCTCGAGGTTGAGCTCTAAATATGCATAAGCTGTATTTCATATTTACTTATTAGGCGAACTAGGAGGGAAGACTGTCTATCTTTAGGATTAATCGGTCAAAATCTAAACACTTGGATTAATAAAAATAAAACAAATTTGATATAACTATTACAATAGCAATGACATACAATAACTTATATAACAATTGTAACAAAAAGTGATTATATTCATCTCAGGTGTCACTCACAGTTCATCCCTAAGAAGAGAGATAAATAACGAGACCAGCTTATAATCGACTGTCAAATAACTAGAAGGTAAGATGATTTTTTTTTTCCGAGGGCATGCGTCTATCGAAAATTGATCTCTTGCCCCATTGTAATATATATGTCACTTTCTAACCAATTGGACACATGTGGAAACAAATTAAAAAATTTATAACAATGATAATTCAATTTCGTACAAATTAAAATAATTTTAGTCAAGTTTTAGTAATTTTGATCATTCTAGTAAAAAAAATAAATTATAATAGTGTTTTATTTATAATAATTTTATGTTAAAATAAATTTATTTTTTATTGTAATTCTTATAGTCGTTATGCCAACATTAACTACAAATATTTGCCGCATGAAAAATATACTAAGGTATAGTTTTGATTTTTTTTTTTTAAAAGCATCCTTACGGAGAAAATGATAATTTGGCCTTTCTTTCTCACAAATTCTATCCTCCTTCAAAATTTTAATATTATTCTTTAATTTTTTAAATCATTTGTGTGCTAATTTATTATTAAATCAGAATATTAAATTTTAATTACGAATATAATTTTTATTTTAATCCAAATTTATCTAACCTAACCTATCATATAATTTGTAATTAATTAATTAATATTTTTTCGAATTATAATTTCATTATTAAAATACTGCATATCTATAAAACCTAATTACTCTTTGTTTTTTCTTCTTGCATTTCCTGGCTGCCGCTGCGTCGCATCATCGCCGCGACCTCGAAGAAAGCTCGCGTGTGGTATCTCCCGTTTCCCTTCGTAATTGTTTGCGCGATTATTGTTCTCACGTCGAGATAAAAATTTCAGTTTCGATCGCATAGTGTAGAAGAGTAATCGCCTCAATTGTGTAGTCGAAATGGATGCCTTGGACTCCGTCGTCGATCCCCTCAGAGAGTTTGCCAAGGACAGCTTTCGCCTCGTCAAGCGCTGCCACAAGCCCGACCGCAAGGGTGAGTCGCCATCCACTTTTTCCTCTCGGTTCGGCCGATCTGCGTCCCGTGCTTCCTCAGATCCGTCTGGTGTGTTTAAGTTTTGATTTTTTGGGTTGGATTTTTCTGGATCTGCGTGGATCCGGCTTTCAGAGTTCACCAAGGTGGCGGTCCGCACCGCGATCGGCTTCGTGGTGATGGGATTCGTTGGATTCTTCGTCAAGCTGATCTTTATCCCGATCAATAACATCATCGTCGGGTCTGGTTAGGTAATTAATCTGGCTGGAGAAGTTATGACTCTGATTTACTTGGTTTTGATGCAGTATAATAGAGTTGATGGTGTTCGAATCTTTCTTCAGAATCCATAGCTTTGTGTGCTCTGGTTCTTATGCTTGTTGCGTTTTATTTGCTCTGATACTTGCTTCGCCTATTTAGTTCATTGATCCAAAAAAAAAGCTGCTGTTCCTTTGTCATTGAAACAAATTACTTTTGCTAATCCTGATAAGGGTGCTTGCTAGCTGATGAAACGATTTTATGGAAGTCAAGATATCAATGTGGTAAGCGGTGTAAGATGAGGGAAGCAACTTCACAAACAATGTATATGCTATTAGAAGTTTCTCCAATGATTGGCAACTTACATAGATTTTGATTTTAGATTTTGCTGTTTATTTGAACCTGTTAACAAGCCTTAAATATCTATCCTGGATGTGGTTGGAGTGATTATAACAAAATTTTATCCATAATTAAGGGATACAGCATGAATTTTCTTTTTAGGGCAACTCCAATGGGTCATGCATGAGCAAATTTCCATTTTACTGATATGGATGTTTATTTTATTGGGGGCCTTCGTGAATTTATGTCCATATATGCTAAACTATAATACAACTTCAATAGTGAAATTCCTATTGCTTAATTTCAAGTTGGATTACTTTTATAACAATTCCTCACTTCTCATTAAGATGGTTTGAAATACCATTGACATAGTATAAAGGATCAAATAAGAGTTATCTCTTGATAGTGATCCTAATTAGTGTTCTGAATCCATCTGCTAGTTTGCGGAGGATGAATTAATGAGTATGTTGTCAACAAAATTTTGGTTCTCTGTTTCTATCTATATGTTTCTCTTTCTTTTAGCATTCCCAGAGACATTTTTCCATTTCTCATGCAGGTAGGGCATTTGAAGATTTCCCTTGACTGCAATAGTTTACTTTCTTGAAAGTGTTATCTATTTTGCCTCTTACTACTCTCTCTATCCTGAATAAACCTTCTTTATGTATGTATCTTTGGGCTTGCTTGTCTTCCTTGAATTCTTCCTCCACCTATATTGCTGATTACTATTCATCATTATTCATTGTTTTTTTTTTTGCCTCTCCTGCTGGAATAAAAATGGGTGATATTAAATTTTGTTCCCACAATTGTTTTCAAGATTCATATTTTTTTTCATGTTAGAACAGTAGAAGGTTGTATGGACATACTCATAGATGATCAATAGGTTCTATAATTTGAAAGCTGAATCAATTAGAATAGAAGCGAAGCGATAGATAAAACTTTTAGTCAATATAATAATTTGATTTGAATATTTCTCATGAAAATGGAGGAATAAGTTCCATAGCTGGCTCCAAATAGTTGGAACATCACAACTTCATGTCGATGATGATGATCTTTTTAAAGTAAAAGATTTATTTGAAATGACGTAACTAGTTAACTACTTTTCATGCAGAAGATTTGTTATGTATCGTAGATGTTAATGTTTTAGACTTATAATAAATTGAAAGGGATATGCCTTTGCACAATTTGGAGATAAGTATCAATGTAAAATGATTCTTTGTTTATTGTAAATATAGTTATTGGTATAATTTTTTGAAATATGTTCCTCTTAACTTTCAGTCAACCTTTTAAAATGGAATAGTGATGCCAATGGACTATACTGCTTGTGCCCTCACACAAGTATAGTTGTTATTTTCATGAGATAAGACTATGCTTACAAATATGTGTTATAGTGCTTATGTATATAGCCTCGGCGATTTCCTAAATATATGGGCAGCAATATTTCTAACATTAACTAAAATATTTGTCTCAAGAAGACCTTTGAAAGGTATTTCAGATGGATCTTGTCCAAGGGCAACTTTGGGTTGATTCAGAGTGCCTATTGGGGCTCAGGGTGTAGCTAATTTGTTTCCTTTTCCGCTCATAATCTTTTTACGTTGATTTAGGAACCATAATTTTTAATTAAGTTATGCAGTGATTTGTGATTATCTGTCTGTTTTACGATTGAAAAAAAAATTCTCAGAAGGGCAATACATGTTAAAATAGGATCTAATTTTTTCTCTATATATATTTTTTTTTCAGGTTGAAGGAATTTTGTTGGTGCTGGGGTTAGAGCAACGATGAAACTGCATTGTGAGAGTCAATTGTAGGTCAAGGAAAATGTTCTTTTTTGCATCCAAGTGAACTTTCAAAATTTCTTAAGTGTTTAACCTTGAGGAGTATATTACTGCAATCCGACTTATTTGTTTACTTGCTTGCCAGATCAGTGATTTATTGCTTACCTTTATCTAGTTTTGTACTAGTTATATATAAGGAACATATAGGTTCTATATTTGTGTTTGGCTCTTATTAGTACAAGCATTTCTGTTGTGCTGCTAGTTTGAGCAAAATTAGAGCCACACCATGCTGATGGTTGGAGACTAGTTGCATCACTAGAGAGCGTACCCTGTTTCTACATCTCCATCAGTCTATGATTGTTGAAAATTAGAACATCTTGAACTTTCTCTGCTGTAGATTAGTAATTTTCTATGTTGTTTTCATCTTTGATTTTGATTATGAATCTTATGGCTTTGTTTATGGACTTCTTCAAAGGAACAACAACCATCATCCTCATTCTTTGTTTGATCTCCTTTTGCATTTTACTTGCCTGATTCTATTCTCTATTAAAGATCCTTCTCTGTTCTGTACTTGAGTACGAGCTGGATGATCTACCTGATTGTATTCATCAGAAAGAAGTTCACAAACTTACAGTATGATTTACCTGTGGCACTCGCTAGCCAGAGGCAGTGGTACATGTTGTACATGATTAATCAAAGGGGAGTGACGGGTTAGCGAGTTTTGGGTGGTTTGTGTTGTTGTAGGATGTGTGACGAGGGTTTATGAGTAATTGGCTAAAATGTCCAGGTTTGGATATGAATATGATAATATTGGATTCTAAATCAAAGAGGTTGATGTCGGCTTTTAGCTTTATACTTGTATCTTTACGGCCCAAATAATTTAATGGCCCACCCGAACTAAATCCATTTTGATTTGAGGTTTAATTTAAATTGGACCTAGCCCAACTTTACATGTTCTATTTCTCCATTTGTATTCGATGGATTTGCAAATGAGGTTGATTCTAGCAACTTAATTTTTTAAAATAATTTTAATTTAATGTATTTTGATCATTAATTAGAAGTTTCCTAAATTAATCTTAAAGGTTTTCCAAACAATCTTAGAATAGTAAATAACTATTAAAAGTAGTTAGAATAGACGATATTAAAATTAGAGTTGTTTATATATTGGGATAACTTAAGCCAATTATACTTTCTTTTATGAAAGGAATATCTCCAAAAATATTTTGAACTCCACCTTCACGTTATTTAGACTGCATAATTTTAGAAAAATAATTAAATAAAATTCATTTTTTAATGGTAGTTCCAAATTTCATGCATTCACACTTGTGACTATATTAGTGTTTCATGAGGCCATCACACGGTTTCCACAAAATATAAATTCTATATGAATAATCATGAAGTATTTATTCTTTTTTACATTTTCACTCAATTGAAAAACTACATAGATTTTGTTTTTAAAAAAAAACTAATTATACTAATCATATTTTCTTTAAAAAAAGTTCTTAGTCTGATAGTTCTTCCCATATATATTTCTTCGGTCAATCATATTCAAACATCTGAACAAATTTAATTTTACTACTCTTACTATATATATATATATTAGAAAAGCATAAGATATCAACAGCTTAATTAAAAAAATAAGTTTTTTCGGATAGAACAATATAATGTATCAATGCAGTTCCAATTTACTTAGCACTACCTTCTTCCGTTGATCCTTGAGGTGCGGCAACTCCGTGGGTGGTCGGAGTTCGGTGAACATTGCATTTTTTATGTAGCAGAAGACCGATGATGATCTGGTTTTTGTCTAATAAGTCTTTATCGCTATCAGACTCGGCAATAAAATGTCGATCGATGTAGTTTTAAATGGATCAAATTAATTTTATTATAATATTTGAATAAAGCTTTATTTTATTTTTTATTTTAATTGCCACTAGGTACAGGTATATGGATAATAATATTCATATTTTCATATTCATCAATATTTAATTTTCATCTTCATCCTTATACCCGTTGAAGGGTTGAATATCTATATCCTATTTTATCTATCATTTTATTACTATCTATCATTTTATTTAAATAATAATAATAATTTATTAAATTCTTAAAATAAATAATATTAAAGAAAGATAATAAGAAAAAGAAATCCCCAGGAGGAGAAGAGTTATTAAAATCTCTTATTTAAGATAGGGTAGATTGAAGCAGTGGTTTAATAGTAAGTTTATTAAAAACGAAATTGATCTTGTGCTGTCCAGTTTTTATTGAACATAGGGTATCAGAGACAACCTAAGCCTATTTTTTTTTTTCATGGAAAACATGTTACAATTTTTTCTTTCCCACTAAAAAATTATATATATATAGAATTTTATCACATCCATATTCATATCTAAATCCAAAAATACTTATATTCGAATATATAATTATTTAATTGGATAATATTATTAATTTAGTCCTATAATTTTTTTTTAATTAATCATCAAAATAAATCAAAAAAATATTTTCTTTAATGCTATTCTTAGAACTGTTTATTAAAAAAAATTATTTATTAATTTCTCAAAATTAAAATTTAACAATTGTGTTAATAAGTTGACGGTCGGTCGAGTGTCTGTCGATTCACCTGAGTCTGGACGAGAAAAAATGATGCGGCTGATTGTGATGGTTGTATGAGTCGAACAAATCGGGTGGAGTGTGGATGGATCAGGTTTGCCAAACTGCTCGAATGGGTCAAATCAAACCAGTGGATAATCATCAGCTTCCCTCAGTGCTCTTCCATTTTGACCCACCGTGAACTGATCAGTCGGTGGTGGTGCAGTTCTTAGTCAATCAGTTGATTTATTGGACCTACAATCGACCGTGTTCACTTCTGCTTTTACTATTTAAAAAAGGCCTTCTTTGACAATTGTGTCTACTTGATGATTGACGTTGCGCGGAGAACGAGTGCCAGCGCACAGAAAACACCAGCCATATGGTCGTACTTTCACATGCTTTACCAATTTGAATTTATTGGCTTCGATGTTGTTGCTATTTCATCTGAGAATTGCAGGTCCTCCAGGATTCTCCTTTTTCACCAATAAATCCAGATTTAAGTCTGCACGAGGAAGAAAAATTACAGAGGAACTCAGTTCTGCAACTTGAATTTGGGTAAGCACTCTTGACTGTTTATGCAATGTTCTTGATATAATATAGATTAAGTCGCCATGTTTTGGGATGATTTCTTCAGCATCAACATAAAATCTCACATCCATGTTCATGCCCTCCTTGTGTTTGTTCTAAAGAACAAGTCTTTTCATGTTGTAATGCACCTCTGTGCTTGCACTGAGCTTCATTTCTGATGCAGAGGTTTCAATCCTGAGGCTGGTTTGCCCTTTGGACTAATTCAATCATACAAACTAAAAGAAAGAAAAAGCCTTTTGATACGAGATATGGCTGGATCTACTGCACTTGCACTTTACATTGCAGTGTCTTGTCTCGCCTTTGTTACCTCGAAGATCATCGTTTCCTGTCTCCTCTACAGACGATGGACGCGCAAGCGTAGCATCATCCAAGATACTATGACAGGTTAAGTACTTTCTAACAGCACAAGCTTTGGCCATGAATGAACAATTATATTCAAGTATATTACTGACTTGTATGATAACAGGTGGGAAATTTGTTCTATTTAGGTCTTCGACGACACACTCTTTGAACTCAAAGGTGTTTGTTAAAAAGACAATGAAGTTGTCTAACAAGGATATCATTGGTTCTGGAGGTCAAGGCACAGTCTACCGATTGACAATCAACGATACCGCTGCCTTCGCGGTGAAGAGACTGAGCAAGGGGAATTCTGATGTCGACCGAGGATTCGAAAGAGAATTGGACGCAATGGGCGATATAAAGCACCGAAACATCGTTACGCTTCATGGATATTATGTGTCCCCTCACTTCAATTTCCTTGTGTATGAGTTGATGCCAAATGGAAGCTTAGATTCGCTGCTTCATGGTATTCAACTTAACCTTTACCCAATTTTGGATGTCCATGGAATTCATCAGTTTTTCATGTATGCAATCCTGATACAGGGAATTCACGCAAAGTACTGAAACCTCTTGATTGGGCTACAAGATACAAAGTAGCTATTGGGGCAGCCAGGGGCATATCGTATCTCCACCATGACTGTATACCTCACATAATTCACAGAGATATCAAATCGAGCAACATCTTGTTGGACCATAACATGGAAGCCAGGGTTTCCGATTTCGGTTTAGCTGCGCTACTAGAACCGAGTCGAACCCATGTTACGACAATTGTTGCAGGAAGTTTTGGTTATCTTGCTCCTGGTAATGTGATGTACTAGCTTTTGCAAGTTTATTAGAAGAAATTCGGTGACACTGTCTCCTTTTCCTTCAGAATACTTTGACACCGGCAGAGCGACTACTAAAGGGGATGTTTACAGCTTCGGCGTGGTGTTGCTTGAGCTTTTAACCGGGAAAAGGCCAACAGATGAATCTTTTATTGAAGGAGGAACAAAACTAGTGACCTGGGTAAGATGATTGATATACAAAGATTATCCAATGAATACTAGTGTTATGCATGTTTTTTTTCCTATGATTTGCCCATGCTTGCTTCTGTAGGTAAAAGGGATTATCGAAGTGAACGAAGAACAGCACGCGATCGACAAAGCCTTGACTTGCTATCCCATTGAAGAAGTAAAGAGAGTATTTCATGTCGCGGAGAAGTGCCTAGAACCAGATCCATCAGAGAGACCAACCATGGCCGAGGTACTCAAAATGCTGGAGCAAATTAAAACATCAAACACACCAACTGTTCCTTAGTTGCAATTCTGAGTCTGACCATAACCCTTTTTTCTAGATCCAACAAGATCTATTTGTTAGTGAACCTTTATCGACAAGTTATTTTGTCACAAGCTTCTTCATGCTTGCTTGTGGAGATTGGGATGCCTGTTGTTTGTAGACATGAAGCTTTTTAATGCATGTTCTTCATTGTTTTTGCGTGCAAAATGTGCTTTAGAATATGTTCTTATAGGTAATGATGGACCTTAGAGTAGTTTTGAATCTCAATAGGGACGAATATTCTGGGTGTAACTACCATGGACATGGAGTATTATCATCTCTTGATAATATTTCTATACAAAATTTTCTCAAGGCTACATCAACATGTATAGGTTAATTAGACTTCTTATTACACTATGCAACGTGGAATCAACAGAATCCTATAATCCATAACCATGCATTAATATTAGAGCATACTACTGATCAGTTGTACCATTTTTCTTCAAAGACGGGGGAATCCAACATATCACAAGTAGAATCTTTTGCTTAAAAGATACCACCAAAAAAAAACATTTCAAAATCTTCACACTTCAGAAACATCTTGAAAACTAGGCATCATTACAACTTGAAAACTATGGATCTTTACTATTGGATAGAATCTTCAAATGAGGTGATGGATTCCAAGAGAGTCCTCAGATCACTGATGTCGTTGAGAACAATCATATGTTCTGACTTGAGGTTATTTACCTCGGCTTCTAGTGCTGAAATTATGAAATAAATTGATGTTGTAATCTGTGAATGATGAGCAAGTTGCAGGTTAAGGCAAATAAACAAATTTAGTCACTGTAACGCAAGGAAGGGAACAAACAACACAACACAAAAAAGGAAATAAAATTGAAGAAAAAACTAAAGAACAATCTGATATTAGTGCATCTATAATTAAAGAAAAAATGAATATTGGCGCATCTACAAATAAATTTTAAATTATTTTTTATTATTTAGTAATTAGGCTTTGTCACATTTTCCTTTTTCTTTTTTTTTGGTAAATAATAAGGGATGATTATTCCGTAGTTTAGTTAAAGGCAACTCGGTGCACGAAGCTCCCGCCATGCGGGTCCCGGGGAAGGATCCATTGTTAGCAGCCTTATCCTGCTTTTTGCAAGAGGCTGTTTCCAGGATTCGAACCCGTGATCTTTTGATCACATGACAACAACTTTACCATTGCGCCAAAGCTTCCCTTCCCCTAGTTTAGTTAATTTAGATAATTTATTTTCTCATTTGTTTTAGATTCAAATCTATAAAAGAAGTTAGGAGTCCCTATAATGATAATCTTGAAGTCAATAATAAATTACATAAACAACTGAATTGAAATAACTTGGTAGAACTCTTTCAAGTCGGCAAAAGGTAACTGCACTAGCCCAACACCCCCGCCAACCCATCCCAGAGCTAACACATGATGCAAGTGCTCTTTCAAAAGGTGACTTAGTATAACTCTTTCAAGATGCAAGTGCTGGTGGAATAGGGTAATATTCTTTTGGACTGATGACTCATGAGCAAAAATTCTTGAACCATGATTATACAATTTGTTAAGTTGTAGTTACTAATTATTTATTAGTTTTGGTAAATTTATAAAGAATGAAAGCAATAAATAAAAATGAGGGAAATGAAAAAGAAAACAGGTTGAAATTTGCTGGCTAAATGTTGCTACTGCCAAATCTTTTACAGTAAATGTGAATATAAGAGATTGAAGTTTATGTTGAAGAATAATTGAGAGTTTAGGCCCCAAATGATGAAAAACATATCTGGTCACAAAGGAAAAAAAAAAAGAACATGAATAGAGAGGTCAGATTTGAACATCTGAATCTTACTACACAACCAGCGCATATGCCATGTATCCTTTAGTATATGTCAGCAAGCCAAGTGTATAATTCTCAAAACTAGAGATGTTTGGAAACCGATATTCAAGAATGACCATCTTAGATGACTGAACTGGAAACGTTTATGCATGTCATACTGCAAACTGGAACAAAAGATTGTTCCAGGAAGAATAGGAAATTGCTCAGTTTAAATTAAAGGAACCAAAGGATTAAAAATATTTTCCTTTTTATTTTGACAAACACGTCCTGGTTGCTTTTTGATTATGTTGTATAAGGGCACAAATGGGTAAAGGGAGATGCTAATTGAGTCATAGTTTACCACACAAAAGAGTCAGTACGCCATGTCAATTTTTTCAAAACCTGTATTTGATAACCGCTCATCCTTCCATGAAGTTAGTCACATACCTCTGACTCCAGAAGATTACATGTTGGAACTCAATACTAAAGAGTGAAACAATATGTATATTGACCCAATTGTTAGTCGAATCATTCTTCGTACTGATCTTCCATCGACTTCAAACATTAAAATATAAATCACAATCATCTAAAAATTATCCAATGCATACAGTCATAGCATGTAGTTTAGTATTTCATGTTGCCAGACCAACAAAGATGAAATCCCTGCCCAACAACTGACAAAATGTATTTGAGTCCACTAACCAAATTTGAATCATCCTTAGCTTAGATTTTTCATTAAATTGTACTCTAAGTCCATGTTTGGATAGCAACAGCCGTCAACAAGGAATTGCTTGGAGTCACAAGTGACATAAATCATTATGAAATATGTAATTAACTAGCAGAAAGATTAGCAGTAAAAAATGAATCATATCACAATTGAATCTAATAAATATGCATTAAATGCAATAGAATAAAAGTAAAAGATTACCAGAATTGCACATGTGAATTTCTTGAAGAATCTCTTCAATAAATTCATTGGTAGAATTTTCTAAAGCAGTAATTTTCTTTTGCAAATTTTCCTTCTCGTTCTCAAGTGCCTCTTTTTCCAATAATAGAAGACGCAACACATCATTTTCACTGGTTGTCATTTCCTCTTGAAATTTTTTACATTGAAAAAGGAAAACCTCCCTGATCAAAGCACATATGAGTTTTTTTTTTCCTTCTAGGTTTTCGCTGATCAAATTGTTTCCTACCAAAATTTTTTGATAGAATTCTGAGTCAATAAGAACATGAAGTTTCAAAATAACAGAACTAAGGGAACACACTCAATAGTCCCTATCTGATATAAGGATGAAGGATAAATTGCCTTAGAAAAAGTGATGAATCTCAGAAAACAAATGCAAAAAAAATTTACAGGTACACTGAGAATAGCTAATCAAGGAACATGCCACAAGTGAATGCCAGGATAACTAGTGTTCGGCACATGATAGTTGTAAAAGGGCAATTCTAGACTTAGGCTTCTTTATCAGAGGCTTCTAAGTGAACCAGCAGAAATAGCTCTCTACAAAAATAAAAAAGAAAAAAAGTGAACCAGGGACTCCATTTGCCATCTAGACAAAAAAGTTATCATTTTTAAACCTAATTTTCAAGCATTTTCATGTTATTTATTGCTTGATATTTGGTTCACACCAGGACACAATAACTAGGTTGTTCTGCCAACAAACACCCTGTCAAATCATCTAGCAAACCTCTACAATTTCAATGGATTTTGATTCAATAAATTGCTTTCTATGAGATCCTCTATCATTCCTAAAGAAATTTTATATTTTTGAACTCATTCTGTAGTATTGTGTTATTATTCTATTCCAAATGACATGTATTTGTAATGCAGTTTCAGATAATGCAATTTTAAGAAATAGCTAACAATATGAAACAAGAATAAGAAATTATGGATATCTTCCACAAGGTTATATGTGTATCTGGAAGAGGTGAATCCAGGGCATACCTCTTGTTGGATATTCTTTTCTCAATGTTAACCTTGTTTTGCTTCAGAGATTCTATTTCCTTTTCCATCAATTCTACAGAGGCCTTTGAAATAGCTGTTCATAGAGAGATGAATATTTATGCATTTCCTGTGACAATTAGAGAAAGATTTTCTAGATGTCCAGAGTAACATGTAGGTCCAAGTAAGATGTAAGTTGTGTTAAAAAAACAGAAAATTTTGTTTGGGGTATGCGAACAGCGTGAGCAACAATGTGTTATTGTGATCTAGTGTGCAATAAGGGACAATTGAGACACAAGCAGCATTACTCTCAATTAATTAGAAGAACATAAATAACAGAAGATAGTAGATCATCCATGATAAGAATATGACCGTATAACATTTTAACAAAAAAAATTACTAGCCACTTGAACTAAAGCTTCAAGCTCAAGACTCCTGCTTGTTATCTTCATTGCCAAACCATGCTCTCTGATAGCATAGTTATCTTGATCCTCAGAAAGCTTTGCAATTTCTGTGTCGACTTCTCTTGTCCTCAAAATGGTATGCTCAATCTCTTCATTGACCTATGAAACAAGAACAACTAATTGCAATTTAAGTGTATGCTAGAAATTAAACTATACTAGAAGGTAAAATTCAAAAGAGGAGGAAAGGAAGAGAATGTGGGAACCATTAGGTCCAACTATAACCTCACCAACTCAATCAGTTTTAAGTCAATATTGTCAGCTGTTGGGCCTTTGGCCTCATGGTTGATTTTGGTAATATACGCACACAGTCACTTGATTACACTTAATCCACTCGCTGACAAGCTAGACGCTAAACCTTTCCAACTAAACTTGGTTGGCATTGTCGGTGATTAAGTTTGATAGATCTGAAATAACATAACCCAGTTATTATTTTTGTAAAAAACAACAACAACAACAACTTTCCGGATGAAAAGATCCAATTGAAGCCTGATCCTTCAAGTAAAAGTTCTATTCCAGCCTGTTTATACATAAAAAGTAAATCTAACCAATGATTCGTCTCGTAAAGGGCATCCCGCAGGTGGATGCTGATTGCGATTTGCAATTCAAAAAAATATGGTTTCTTTTATTTGAGGAAAGATAAATTGTCCTCGATGGATGGGCATGCAAGGGCGACAAATAGCAGCATGTAAGATGTCTGATGGAATTAAAAGGGGGGGAGATGGACAATAATAGGGAGAAACGCACATTACCAGGTCTAGCATATCCTTGAAAGAAGATATATGGCGAAGAATGGCGGCGGAGTCCTCCATCGTCGTCGAGCTCTTGACCAAAGCGCACATAGAGAAACAAGCGGGAGCAACTAGCAAGGAGCCGCCGCTAAAACACTGATCTTGTGCTTTGAGAATACAACCCCTTAATTTTGAAAAATTCTAGAGAATATAGAAAATCTTATCAAGTAAAAATTTAATATTTTCATGGTTAAAAATATATATAATGATCATTTGCAACAACATTTTAACATTATATTATCTTTCACATTTAATATTAAAACTTAATTGAATACTAAATATATTATATAATTTTTAAAATCATATTAAAATAGTAATGAGATGCATTTTGAAAATTTACTGTTTACACTTAGTTTGAATTTAAACTTAGAAAAAGGTAACTATTCATCTTACGACAATTAATTTTAGTATGATCAATTTAGTTCTATAAAATTTTTGTATTGACTATCAAAATAAATAAAAAAATATTCACAATGAATATATCGAAAGCACTCACAATTAATGACTCACCAACGTTACATGATAGAGCCGTCGATGAGTCGCATGATTCGGCCACGGTGGTTACATCTTTGCCGTTGAATCCAATTGCAATGTCAAGTCTTCTTACGTGAAAACATAGGATCCGAACGTGTGTCACAATTAAGCCGATTTATTAGCAATAAAGTAATTGGTTTAAATGCTAGGCAAAAATTTAAAAAATGCCCTTATTGTTATTGTTTTTGTCGAAACGGCATCCCAATTTTTTAAAATATCAAAACATTATTCCTCTCTTTCACTTTGAAAATATTTTGTTCTAACATTATTATAACAGCTTTGGCAGAAACTACTTCCTAATAACATTGTTAAAGATTACTAATATGACACATAATTTTGTTCAAAATTATTTATAGCAATTTTGAATAAAGTTGTTATAGATGGTAAAGCAACAAGAATTAAATCTTTATCCCACTAAATGAGTGAGGTCGATTCCCTAAGTCATTAGACTCAGATTCCTTAATAAATTTTCATTTATATCTAAATAAAATTTATTTAATTTTATTATTGTTAATAAGTCTTCTTTCACTTTCCTATTCCTAAATCAATGTGCACATTTATTATTCTCTTACATAACCTAATTTGAATATTTATTAGTCACATAAACAATCTATATCATATTAAATGTATCATTTAGAATTTTTCCTTTGTCTTCCTTTAATATTTGTATTTTTTATTTTATTCATGGTTCACATATTACATCAATCTTAACATCTTTATTTTTAAAGATTCTCATCTTTTATTCATATACTTGATTAGTGCCTTAATATTCAGCTTTATATAATATATCAGGTCTAATTATAATTTTATAAAAATTCTTTTAAAATTTTAATTATAAATACTTTACAATAATAAAGAATATATAACTTTATCATTTATTCAATTATCTTATTTGCATCTTAGGTAAGATATCCCAATTAACCCTCTATGCTTTGGTAAAATCAATCTTAGAAATATAGAATTTTAAATTCTAAAGGTGTTTGGTTTGTATTTTCCATAGTATTTTCTATTTTCATTTTATGATAAAATGAAAAACACATTTGTTTTGCATTTTTAGCATTCATTTTCAAGAAGAAGAGAGACCATTTTCTAAGAAAACGAAAAAAAGAGAAAAATCATTTTCTAAAAAAAATGGGAAAAATATGATTTTTTAAAAAATGAAATGAAAATACAAACAAACTAAACACACCAATTCATCATCTTCTATCTTAACCATTATCTGAACTTAGATTTTATATATTCTATCAAAATCTTCAAATTTAAGTGTCTATTGCAAAGATTTAAATTACATTTATCTCTTCATATGTCTTATCGATCAAAATAATGTCATCTACAAACAATATATATCATAATAATATGTTTTGGATGTGTTTTACTGAGTTCATTTATAACTATCCTTAATATAATCCTATTTTTATATAAAATACTTCTATTAATCTACCTAGAGTTTTTACTATTATCATTTCATTTTCACATATATATTCTTAATTATTTTAATATACATTGACGCCTTTCTTTTTTAAAAATAATTTTTAGGTAATTTTTCTTAAAAAATGTAGATTCGCTACATTAACGATTTACTAGTGCTGGTCCCACGGATATAGAGGGAGGTATATATAGGTACACAGACGTCAGACGCATGGTAGAGTGAATCCCATATCATAATTTCTCTTAAAACTTTGGCATAAGTTTGTAATCCTAAGGATCTTATCCCGCATATCTTGTGCACACCTGATAAATTTTTTCAATTTAATTTATTTTTTATTTTCTTTAATACTATAACTCAACTTCTAAATCCTAAACTTAATATCTTATTAACATTACCGAAAGTTAAAAAAAAAACAAAAAAAATAAAAATAAATTAACGTTAGTCATGGACGAATTCATAGAGATTCGTCTGTAGGCTAACTTATTTGTATATATATAAAAGTGTTATTTTTTTCTTGATATTTTTTAATTAGTTATATAAGAACATGTATAATTTCTATTATTAAAGATATGCATCTAAATTTATTTTTCTTCCTTAAGTATTTTTTCCTATTATTATTTTTTAAAAGTTTATGGTATGACTTATTAGCTTAATATTTCTATATTTTTTTTTTTGTACGTTTCTTTTATTTTTATACAAGAGACTAAAGTATTATCCTTCATCAATTAAACATTTTCTTTATTTTCAATATTAGGTTGAATAATTTTATATATTTAATACTCTACTTACAAATATACTTATATATTTTTATTGAAATATCATGCTTTTTCTATTTTGTTATCCCATTTAATATCTATTCTACTTTTAAAATTTAAATTCTTTAATAAATATCCTGCTAAGTTAGTGACTTAATTTTTGTTAAAAAGATGAAAATATATTTTCTATCATTCAATTATCTTCTCATCTTCCACGAGTATCATAATTTATATCACTAATTTAAAATCTAAATTTTCTCCGTCTCTCTTACTAATTTTATCTTTCACAAATATAAAATATTAATTCGTTTTTTAATTATGATATATTCATTAATTTGTCAATAACCATTCCTACTTTCCATGTCATAGATATAAACAATTGAATTTTTTATTATATTTATTGTTATCCAACTTAGAGCATGGGAATTTTCATATGTTTAATATTACATGTAAGTTTTTTAATATGATAATTTTTTAAATTCATAATTTATCTTCTTTTACATAATAAATAATTAAAAGACAGTTGATAAAAAATATTTAAAATGAACATAATCACTTATTACTAAAGCTAATATAACAAATTTTATCAAGATATTACTGTTAGCCTCTACAATACTTTCCTTTAAAAGTTAGTTGTAATCTATAGCAACTTTCATTTCTTATCCCGGCTTAAGACCCACCATACTGGAATTTATTTGCCATGTGCAAAGCTGCCGCGGTTATAATTTATAAATAGAATAAATATTTTTTAAAATAAAAATGAGAATAAATACCATTTTAGTATTTTTTTTAAAAAAAATAGAAATTAGAGTAAATACCATTTTTAGTATTTTTTAAAATAAATAGAACAATTTTTTAACGTACGCGATAATAAAAAAAATGCTCTTTTAATTTGTTTTTTTACTAATTTATACCTTTTCTGGTATCTAAATACTAATTACTCCTTCCGTTTAAAGTAATGTTCAAATACACGGTCGTGTAAGTTTGCAATTAGTTTATAAAACAGGAGTCAATTTGTAAATAATACAACTTATTCGACCCTTCCGCCTTTTTGATCCCTTCTTCTTGCTTTTTCTTTACCTTCGTCTTCCCCCTCCTCCTCCTTCTCGCCGACTTGAAGAATTCACGCAGGTTTGCTTCTTATCCCGTCGATCTCTTCCTCCTCTGTTCTCTTGTTCGGCTTCTCCTCGGCGTATGGCGCAGTGTGTCGAAGCGAGCTTTTGATGTGCACAACCACACCGAAGCATCGCGCAGTGTAAGAGAGTGAGAGGCCGGGAGATAGATCTACACATCCATGGCGGCTAACAAGTTTGCGGCTTCCTTTCCCCGAAACACTCATAAGCTGGCGGTCATACTGGTGTACGCCGTTCTGGAATGGACGCTGATCGCGCTTCTCCTCATCAACGGCCTATTTGCCTATCTCATCGGACGATTCGCCGCCTACTTCGGTCTCCAGCCCCCCTGCGTCTTCTGTTCGCGGGTGGACCATCTCTTCGAGAGTGCGGACGACGGGCGCCGCTGGAGGCAGGGGAGCGCCTGCCGCGACCTAGTGTGCCCGGACCATGCCGCTGAGGTTTCCGGGTTAGGGTACTGCGATCGTCACCGGAGGCTGGCGGAGGTCGGGGAGATGTGCGAGGATTGCTGCCCGACGTCGTCGAGGCCGGCCGGCGCGCCGGCCTTGATGGCGTGGATGAAGAGGAGCGAGGAGGGGGAGAAGGATCTGCGATGCTCGTGTTGTGGTGTCGTCCTGGAGAGTGGGTTCTTTTCTCCCTACTTCGTCTCCAAGCAGTCTTGGGGACTAATGGAGTATGAGCAGGCGGGGAACATGGTCGACCATTTGGAAGTCGATGGTCCAAATGCCCTTGAGAAAGACATCGCCTTGGGCGAGGAAAAGTTGGAGGAAGTAGTTGATTCCGGCCAAGCTGAAATATTTCCAGGAGAAGAAGAGGAGGAAAAGAAGGAGGATGAGGACGGGGAGCACGCCACTGCTGCTATCGTGGAGGAAGAAGAAGAATTTTCTCTTATCCTTGAAGCCTGTCATTTGGTGGAGGACGCATCCATTCAAGTCCTCACTTCCATTCCGGGTCACATATGTGCCATGGAGGATCGATTGGTCCCGATTGAACTGATTGACTCTATGACAGAGATTCCGACTGTATTGGTTTGTGAACTCGACGAAGTGAAGCAAGCGGCAGGGTCTATTATTCACAGCATTGTAGAGAAGGAATTGGGTTCTTCTGAGGTACAAAGAGCTCAACAACATGGCATTCCAGAGGAGGAGAACGCATTAGTAGCATCCAAAAAAATGGATGAAACTGTTGAAGAGAAAGAATGTTCCATGACTGAAGGCCTGACAACTGAAACAGATGATATACTGGTCCATAATTCTGCAGTTCCTCATCCTTCAGTGCTCCTTTCTGATCAACAAGTCATTGCTCCACAGGCAACATCAGTTGTTACACTTGAAGGACCTAGTGAGGAAGATCTTTCTGGAACAAAAGGTAGCATAGTCATTCTAAAGAAAGCAACTTTTATCAATTTTGTAAAGTTTCTTATTCAGTTTTATTGGTTTCAATAAATATGGATCTCTCACTTTTATCTATCAAGTTAGATTTTTCTGATGGGTGTAAGCTGAGAAGGCATTATATGTACTGGTGCAGATACTAATTCTGATATATCAATAGGAAGTGAGATTTGTGACAAGGAACACATTGAAAGTACCCTCACTTACAAGCCAACATTGGTTTCAGAAAGCACACAAGATCAAGACTCAGTGGAGAATGATGAAAAGACTACCATGGACCAAGGTAACGCTTTTAGATCATTCTTTTGGTTTGATGTTCTAGATATTCACATTTTTTCGAAAAATATATATGAATCTGTATGCTTAAAGTGCCTAATTATATTCCATCTGTTTGTCAAAGAAACTGCAGCAAATGAGAACACAAACCATATATCTGAATTTTTGGAAAACAATGAAATTGAAGAGGATAGAACTCCTGAGACACCGACTTACTCTGATGGTGTTCAATATATGAGTAGGAGGTTCCTGATTGGTAAAAGAGAATCTGGGACAGAGTCCCTGGATGGAAGTGTTGCCAGTGAGTTTGAAGGCTGTGATACGATGACTATGGATCAGCTTAAAGCTTCTCTACAAGCAGAACGAAAGGCCCTGACTGCATTGTATGCGGAACTTGAGGAAGAGAGAAGTGCTGCAGCCATTGCTGCTAACCAAACTATGGCTATGATAACCAGGCTTCAAGAAGAGAAAGCTGCTATGCAAATGGAAGCATTGCAATATCAGCGGATGATGGATGAACAATCAGAGTATGACCAGGAAGCTTTGCAGCTTCTGAATGAGCTGATGGTCAAGAGGGAGAAGGAAAACCAAGAGTTGGAGAAGGAGCTTGAAATGTATAGAAAGAAACTGCTGCATTATGAAACGAAGGAGAGGAGACAGATGGGATCCAATAAGGTGATTGGAAGGCATGAAACACCTTCTGCTTCTTCAAGTGCTGAAGACATAATTGCTGACTTCTCGATTGAATCCCATGAGAAGGATGAGTTTGCAGATAACTCTGAAGGAAACCATCAAAATACTCCTGCTGGTGACGTATTAAGTTCAGGGACAGACCAAGCCACCAAAATGCACCTAAATGCTCTTAAGGAATCATTGGCTGATTTTGAGGAAGAGAGACTGTCCATTCTTGAGCAACTTAAGGAGTTGGAGAGGAAGCTTATTACAATGGAAGATGAAGACCCTCAAGATTCAGAATCAATGGGGCATCATATTGATGGTGTCCTACATGATTATGAGAATGGTTTTTCAGACAATTCAGAAGACAGGAAGCAGAATGGTGAACCAAAGAGTATGGGTAGTAAAGGGAAGAGGCTTCTTCCTCTTTTTGATGCAGTGAATGATGGACATGTAGATGATGCAATTGATGCGGCTCCTGAAGCACTTTCTCATCGTGTAGAAGATCGACAGAAGCTAGCAATCATGGAAGAGGTCGACTACCTTTATGAGAGGCTAGATGCTCTTCAGGGTGATAGAGAGTTTGTAAAGCACTGTATCAATTCCTTGAATAAAGGAGACAAAGGAATTCATCTTCTTCAAGAGATTTTAGAAAATCTTCGTGATCTGCGGAATGTGGAACTTCGAACAACAAACTCATCTAATGCTCTTGCTTTGTTGTCAACATAACATGCCCAAATTGAAGGTAATGTCAATAATGCTTATACCTTTTAATTGCACATTATTATTAACGGGAATGAACCCCCTTTGTTGTCGTGTTCCTCATTTGCTAGCTGTTAAACATCATGTATGTTTTTTGTCCCCTGCATAACAATCAATGGCCATTCTAGACACTGAATATGATTTTTGATTTTTTGTCTTCATCTTATTCATCTTGAGAGGAATGTATAAAAAGTGTTAATTGCAAGAAAACATCTGGATGGATATGTACACCCATAATATAGGAAAGAAGTTATATTTCTTTCTGATTTTGTCAAATTTAACAACAACAGCTTCAAAAAGCATTTCTAGTTACTAATTCACTTGAAATTATGTTTCTAACAGATGAAGGCTATAAACTGGAGTTGAAGGTTTCAAATTTGCTTGTGATGGCCATAAACAATGAGCTCGGACGCGAGTTAGTGATACTCGTACCAGGTGAAAATGGGCTCCTGGTACCATATTTTGGTGGCTGCGTAGACTGCGTAGAAGCAGTCTACTAATGGCTTCCTGGGCCCAGTTTTTGTTTTTTTTTTTGTGGTGGGGTTTTTTTTCTTTAAATTTGTTGTTGTTGGTAGTCCACTTCTCCTGTGGGGCAAGAGGGGTGTGTCAAGGAGGGATGGTGGTTGGGTCTGATTATGGTAGAACTGATGGCTTGAAAGCTGTATTATGTCATATATTCCATTTCCAGCTCCAGATCCAGGTATACAGTTAGATTAAAAAGATAAAGTAGGGTGAGTTGGGGCCCTTTCTTCTTATTTTTCTTCCGCTTCTTTTCCATATAGAGGAGAGTGGTAGTTGTATCATGCATTGAGTTTGGTTTGAAATTTGTTTATTGTGTTTTTATATGCTTGGTTATTACAGTATGATGCCTATTGATCTTTCAATGCAGACAGCAATGGTCCTTGAGCATTTGTAAACTCAGCTTGTATGTAAATTATTTAATAGATACTGCTCACTGTTTATTGGTTGTCTGTATCAGGACAGGACCCTAATCTTGAGATGTCGGGTCATCCAAAGAGAATATCGAAATTAGTTCATGGAAATCATGATAGCTTTCAATGCGTGCACATGGAGCTCACTCTCAAGGAAATAGCTTAAGAGGAATGATTGCTCTAGACTGAATTCATGATTTAATACAGTCAAATAATCCCATTAGTGCAAATTAAGATAAAAATTAACACTAATAATTCTAATGTTGGAGGCCTCAAAATCTCTTTTGCTGATATGATTTTGGGCAAAAAAACAATAAAAAACAAAGCGCTCCTGTTTTGCATTTCTTTTTTATTTTTTATTAATAAAGTATTCCATCCTCCGAGTCCTTGTAAAATGAAACAATGGCTTTTATCACAATTAGATATATTATAACAATTATAAAATTATAATTATTATAAATATTATAATAATTATAATTTCATAACTGTTATAATATGAATGTTAAGTGAATAGATTGAATCTGTGTTGTAACAATTGCTGCAACATGAATGATAAATGAATATATTTGAATCTGTATTATAATAATTATAAAATCATAATTGTTACACTATGAATATTTTTAAAAGATTAAATATGTATTAGAGTTACAATAATATTTTAAATTAATTCAGGATTTAATATATATAATCAAAGATAATAATACTAAATAGTATATTTGATGGTAGCTATATTATCTTACGAAGGGCCGGTGGAATACGACCCCTTTTGATAAATAAAAATAAAAATGATTTTTTTGTAAAATTTAGAGGCATCTTTTGATTATTTGATTGTCCTATCTATCTCCAAATTACTTGTGCTATAATTTGGAAACGTGTCAAGATAAAATCTCCTCTTTGCACCGATTAGCAAGATCAACGAGATTGATCAAGTAACGAGCAAACACATGGCAAAATTGATTGGGGTTGATTCACGGCATGTTACATGTTGTTAAAGTCAATTGGGCATGCTAGCAAAGTTAATTGTCAACTAATGCTTGATGAGGAAAAAAAATAATTAATCAGGTTGAATAATATTGAGGTTGAATAATATTGAGTCTGGGATGATGAATATGATTTTATGAAAATTTTTCATCGACTATCAGATAAATTAGAAAGTGCTCGTAATGGGTAGTACAAGATGATTCCTTTAGTTGCGTGTCCCATTTAGAGAAAAAATTCTTATAAATTTATCATAATTGGATGAGGAAAATCATTGATAAGGTGGATCGAGGTTGTGAGAGGACTGGGATTAAACAAGGTTGAATGGAGGTCGTTTAGTATCAAAAACAAGTTGAATTTATTAAATAAATGGTAGCAACAGTTGATTACAATCATTACCAACGTCTCTCATATTTCATTCCCAAATTATGTAAAAAAAAATAAATCATAGAATCAATTTATAATCGTTTGTCAAATGACTAGAGATTAAAAAAAAAAAAATCCTAAGAACACATGCTCATCAAAAATTGATTCATATTTTATTATAATAAATTTATCATCCTCTATTCAATTGGACTCCCGTGGAGATAAATTTGATCAAACCCAAAAAAAAAAAAAAAAAAAAAAAAAAAAAAAAAAAAGGCCTTATGGCTTAATTATTACATCTTTCATTGGTTTGGTAAACAACTGTTTTCCTCTTTTCTCACCTTTCTCCGTTTTCTATTCTTCTCTTAGCCTTTCATATCCATCCACTAGGGTAAACTAAGTCTAGAGCATGAGCAAGGTTGGTGGACAAACTAAATCTAAGAATGAGTCAGATTGGTAGGAATTAAGCGGCTCAACATCACGATATTTAAATCTGTCATCCAGCAACTTCATACGATAGGTCCTATGACCATTTTGTGAAAAGAAAAATAAAAAAAATTATAATTAACCAGCGCATAAAGGATTTTTTTTTTCTCTCGATTTTACCGTGATTTGAACTCTTATCCTATGATAGTAATTCTATTCCATACTAACCAACCCATTCCTACTCGGAAACAAAAAGAGAGGATGATACAAACCATAAAATCCTTCAAGGTGACAAAAGGTAAACACGCTCGCCCCCAACATTCCAGGGCCAACACGGATGAGGTAAATCACGGACGGCTACTAGTCTTTGGAATAGTGACTAACACATAAGAGAGACATTTATCTCGACTTTATCGAGATTTGAACCCCAAACCTCATGACGACAACACCTCATGCGCTAGCCACTAGACTCATCCAAAGGGACGCCATAAAGCCCTTCAAAAAAAAAATGATAATCCCAGTTAACCTCATTGACTATCCCTGGGGTGACCGACCCGACCCCACAAAAATTTTCCACCGACCACCAGGATAAATCGGGAAGCACGCGCAGCAATCAACCCAGACGCCCACCATAAAACCCTTCAATTATGACAAAAAAGACGAATACGCTCGTCTCCAGCGTCCCCGCTAACCTGTCCCAAGATCAAAACGGAGGAGATAAATCACGGACCACTATTTACCTTTGGAATAATGACTACCATAAAACCCTTCAATGTGGCAAAAGGCGATTCGCTCGCCCTCAGCGCCCCCGTCAACCCGTTCTTAGACCAACACAGAGGAAGTAAATCACGAGTGACTACTAGCCATTAGTGCTAATGACCAAGACATGGGGAAAGTTATGCTCGGTCACGCCGAATTTCGATCCCAAGACCTCATGTGACAACACCCCATGTCTTAACCATCGCACCGCCCCGAAGAGACCACCATAAAACCCTTCAAGCTTCCTGTGAAGTTGGCTCAATTTGGCTCAATTTGACATTAAATAATTCATGGGCGACAACTATTAGGTCAGCACCATGATCAACTGCTTGCCCTATTTTTTTTATAAGACTATCCATGTTTAGCCTTTCGAACTCCATCTCTACATTTAAATTACAGAACCTACTTTACGTTTGAATCATACACACAAAATTGCAACCACCTCAGTGAATGCATGCGAGATTAAGTTAACCTAATTAAAATACCAAAAAACTGGCATAACTAAAAGGCAAAATAAATAATAATGAAGATTAAAACAACCTACACGACTACGAAAAGTATCTATATCGAGATCACAGTACATACATTACAAGACAAGCAACGACCTCAGGACATCTGTGCAATTGAATATAAAAATATACCAATAATTAACTGAGCCTGATGCTGTGATGCATTGACATAATTGAGGTGAGATCCCACGCAGCCGTCGCTTACCGTCTCACTTCATCCTGTAAGCTAATGTTAAGAGTAAGAAGAACCTGATGCAGCCGGCTGGAACCCCCAATTTTCAGACAGTCTTTCTCCAGCATGGTAAAGCAACAACCGAACTAATACAAAATTGTAACAAGTGACTAAAAACCAGCATCTTTAAAGATGTTGCTGAGGTGAAAATGCAATGTTAGAGAATGGACAGTATGATGGTCAGACACTTGGCTAAGGTGACACCAGTGATCTTGGCATTGTAGTGCGAGTTGTTTTATAGAAGTCAAGCTCCCAAAGTATCCACTCATTCACATTTTATGCGGCTAAGCATTGTGATCTTGTGTGTCAAATGGTTGTGCAAGTCGGATAATGAGTTGATACAGTCAAGTAACCAAAGCATCATGGAAAAAGAAGTTCCATACATGGCAACATGTGCAATTTGAATTCTTCCAACAATGGAAACAAGCTAGACTAATCCATCCTAACATAAACTCTTTTAATTGCAATGGCTTGACGTATTAATTTGAAAGCAAGATGCACAAGAAATTGTTGGGCATCCTAGAAAGGGAACATGCAACCTGCAACAAAATTCTTAATATGACTACCAAGTATACCAAAAGCACATGTAATCTGAGGAGTCATCCTTGATAATACACCAAAAATAAGTTGGTATCAGCCAGAGGTAGGATGGATCAAACTAAGGAATGACTACTCCAATGCTTCTGGAACGTTGTTATAAGATATTGTGATGCTTGCTTAGGGTGTTGGGTGCAGGTTTGTGTGACAAATCTATCCTCGGATGTCTAGCAATAGCCATCAAGGATGGATTAATTTGGTTTCACGGACAGCTTAAGGGAATTGAAATGGAGAACTATGGGCAAACATTCATCTTCCTGAGGCAGATGGCAATTTCAATTTAAGGTTCAAATTATGATATAACAAAAAATAGTCATGATATGCTTTTAAGAATATTAAACATGTGAATTGGTCAAGTGCTTTAATGAGATAAGCATAACACATTTATTCAAGGAAGAGGAAGTCATTAACCATGCAAGTTATTACAAAAATTTAGTTTTTAGGTTAAAAACATAAGGTATCCATAAGGTGCAGATTTTCTTAAAGAATCATTTCTACTAGAGTCTAGTATCACTAACCCCGATCTTATTGCCGTTAGCAGCTAGGACAGGTTAGCTGATCATCAACTATTCAATAAGCATTTTTATCAAATTCCAAAAACACCAACTATCCATATATTACAAAATACACAAAATAATCAATGACATGGTAGATGATGAGCTTACATAATCACCTAAAACAAGTGTGTGAGAAACAAATAAAAAGAGAAAATTCTCTGAAGTACCAAATCTTAAAAATATATACAGTAAAGTAGTTTGTCAGCGATATACTCAGAAAATGATGGAAATGTGATTCTTCTCCTGATCTTAAACATCAGTTGACAATGAATTACCTTTTGAGTAGAAAGCTATTGAGTGCTTGACACCAGGTATAACAATGACCCACCGCATCAACTGATCAACTCTTGCAAACACAGTACGAAAAAAAAAATCAAAAAGTAACAGAATCAAACATGGTCAATATCAATAACTGTTTGATACTAATCCAATCTCAAGAAGCAACGCTTACAATTTTCCAGACAAATGTTGCATATACATGTCTCATAGGGAATTGATCATCCTGTATAAAATTAAATAGCCTACCCTTTAAAGATGCACTTTATAGTTGCGGCCGCAAAAGAAAAGCCGACATGGCTACTGTTTTCATGAGAATAGGAAATAATATCCAGTATCAAGTACCTGCTAAACAGCATCATCAATTGTTGTCTGACACTAACAAAGTTACACAATGTCACGTGAATTTCTCACCAAGGAAGTTACTGAATAAAGTGTCGTTTAGGTATTCTCTGACCAAAGCAACCTTGTGCAGTGTTTTGCATCTGTTGTCTAACCAAATAGGGTAGAAAGGCCGAGGTCACCTAGCTGCAGTTCTTTCTTCCGCTGTTCTGCAAGTGGATCTGGGCTCTTCATTATTCTTCTTTGTCGTCTGAATATTAAATAAGATGACGATCATAGTCAGTTGCATATCGAAATCATAGGGACTTGATCTTAATTTTGTTAAACTTCTTTACATACCGATCTTGAGCATGTTGAGCAGGAAAAGTAGGCATAAAATCTTTTGACTTGGGCAAAGGAACCTCCTGGAACCAGGGATGATTTTGAGCAGCTTCAGCAGTTATTCGCTACATTCACAGCAAACTAATCAATATTGCAAACAGAAAAATAGTACAAATAGAGAATGGAACTTTCTCAATAAAATTTGTTTCAGTATTTACCTTCTCAGGGTCATATGTCAAAAGTCTGTTTAGCAAGTCAAATCCAGCTTCAGAAAGGGTTGGACGTCCGAAAAAGGATGTGGGAGGAAACTTTTCTCGTAGCTTGTTGTACCTGAAAAAGGAAACAATTCACTAAACAAACTAAAATAATCAAGAACACTTCACCTAAGTGCTAGAGCCACCAAAGCAAGCCATAAAGCTTAGGCATGATCAACCATAGCTTGAGGCCTGGAAAAGGATGGTGTTAATAAGAATGAAGCAAGCCAAACAAAAAAATTTGCAGGTCAACCAAACAAAAGAGGAATTAGACAGTTAATACTTACGGTTGCTTGACAAAATTAACTTTAGCACCAGGTAGTTTAGCAATTCCAGGCCATATCTTTTCATTCGGAGTACCAAGTGTCCTAAATATCTGCAAGACAAATACATTAGAGGAGATAAAGAAAAATAAAACTAAAGGACAACTCGATGCACAAAGCTCCCACCAATGTGGGATCAACGGGAAGGGTCTATTGTATGCAGTCTTACCCTACTTTGAAAGAGGTTGTTTCCGAGACTTGAACTCGTGACCTCCAAACGGCAACAACTTTACTGTTGTGCCAAGGTTCCCCTTCAAAGAAACATAAAACTAAGAGCAGAGAAAATTGTTTTAGAAATAAACCTTGTCAAGTTGATCATGTTCAGATTTCCCATTAAATAATGGTTCCTTTGCTAGAAGCTCTGCCATTATACACCCTAAAGACCACATGTCAATAGCAGTGGAATACTCCTTGGCCCCTAGTAGAAGTTCAGGTGCCCTATATCATCACAAAAGATCAAGGATGTTAGGATGTCAAAAAACACAATCTAAAAGCAATGGTGCCACAGATTCCTAAAGAAAGAATACGAAATCATAAAACACACCAGTACACATGATGAACAGGGTATCAAAACACTACATACCTGTACCATAATGTGACCACCAATGGACTGTAAGGTTTCAAAGGACTTCCATATTGGCGAGCCAAACCAAAGTCACATATCTTTAATTCTCCACGATTGTTTAAAAGAAGATTTGATGTCTTCAAATCCCTAAAAGGAAGAATAATTCATACATCAAAAAGAGTATATAAAGAGGAAGATAAACGCAATAAGGAAAAAAAAAACACAAAAAAAGTGGAAACATGGGACTACCTATGGAGTACCCAGTTGTCATGAAGGTAATTGACACCTGAAAACAGCTGCAACATCAAGCATTTTACCTCACTCTGACTAAATGGTTGTTTCATGGTCTCCATCAGTGCCTTCAAATCATGTTCCATGTATTCCATAACCATAAAAATTTTGTCCAGACTGCTACCAACAACAACTTCCTTAACATCCACAACTGAAGGATGATGAAAAGATAACAATACATTTATCTCCCTAAGTGCAGTGAGAGGAAAACCCTCAGTCTCCTTTTCCATTTTGACTTTTTTCAGTGCCACTATCTCCCCTGTCTTTTTATCCTTTGCTCTGTAGACAACCCCATAGGTACCTTCATCTATTTTATTAAGCCTTTCAAACACATCAACACTTCTACAACCCTGCAACATATTTATACATCTTATAGGTGGTTGTGCTGGATCTGGTGTCTCAGACTTCTGGTCCTCATCTTCAGAGTCTGTTTCAGAAATTTGATTGCTAGAACTTCCATTAGACCCAACATGGTCAACATCCATATCATCATTTATTCCCAACTCAGCATCGCCATCATGGTTTTCATGTTCCCTTGAATCAGATAGTTTAGCCAAAGTCACTCCAGAAATTTCTGCCATGTTAACCTCGACTAACTTAGGTGTACCCATTTTCTTGTGCAAATGCTGCCCTGCTGAACCAGACAAAGGGCTACTCTTTTTCCTTTTAGTCACTACGTCCACCTTGAAATTTTCACCTCCATCATCGAAAGAACTGTTTCCATCTGCCCATCTGGAGAAAGAGATACTCTGAGCTGGCATAGGTTCATCTTCAAAATCATCCACCAGATTTTCCTCCTGATTAGTACTTGCCAGAAAGTATTGGGATGGCTCGACAGGGGCAACTGAATCAAAAGGTGACGAACTCTTAGCAGACGGTAAAACATCATCGAGAGAATAAGGCGGAACAAACCCCTGAGGCCGTGGAGGTGGTGGAGGCAGGGTATCATTGTCAATCCTAGTGTTCTTACTGCTAGAAGTGGCAACAGTGGATCGCTTAGTGTCATCTCTATCCCAAATGATTGGAGAGAATTTGCGCTTCTTGCTATCCATCGAGTAATTCTCATTGTCCTGATTCTGTGACACATTCTCCTGGATCTTCGAGATAGGTGCTTGAGCATCATCTGATCCGCTTCCACTGGACAACTCCCCAGTCTCTCGGTCCACGTCTTTCCCCGAGTGACGTTTCATTTTCTGACTGTTCTTGCTTCCCTCACTAGAATTGCTCGAATAGAGGGTGTGATGGGAGCCATTAATCACTTCCTTATTCTTGGTGCCTCTTTGCGCAACCCCAATCCTATCACGCAAATCTTGATCACCCCGTCCTTCGTACCCACGGAGGCCGCCATCATGTAAACGATCCCGGTAATAATCCTTCCTCCCCGATAGCTCTACATCTGCCTCCCGGTCCCAGAACTCAAGATCTCTAAACCCACTATGCCGACCAGCTGCCATAACGCGAGGAAATCCTAAAAATCGGGTATTCACGAAGAAACCCTAAACACAAGAAAAGGGCGACAGCGAAGAGAAAACCTAGAGGGACGAAACACTGAAATTCACCCAACGTCGAAGAAGTATATATCCTGAGAAATCAATATGCAACCTGATTTGGCTCGAATTAATCGGCAGGAAGCGAACACCAACAAGAATCAACGAATCTGCTGACGGAAAACGCCGACTGAAAGGAATCAGCCGGTCGGAGTAGTAGGAGATACTAGGAAGCGCCTTGAAGACAGACCTGATCTTGGCAAGGGAGGAATCCGACGGCTGCCGGCGAAGAGGCAGCGCCTTTGCCGATTGTGAGAGAGAGAGCGAGGAGGAAGCGGTGCTAAATTTATATTGCGGAGGCAGAACGTTTGCTGCGACGCGGAGGCGGCCGCGTAGTATTGCGACAACGAAGCCGGATGCGGGATGGGGGTCGTAAAAATTTTGGTACACTTGATAAAAACACCTAATATATTTACCCACGAAGATATTGGCTATTCATGCGGGACCACCTTGGCCCTACCTTGGGGACAATCTGTGTTGCGGTTATAAATGGCAACAATAGCAAATCGGATCTGAATTCCAACTTGGCTCGGAAGAAATTCTGGTTCTCTTGCGGATCTTGCACCCGATCCGGTAATCCGAAATGATGTGGCTCCGTCAGATTTGGTAATATTTATATTTGAAACAGGAGGCCCAAATTATACAAATCATTTATAATTTTTGAAAAATATATATAAAAAGACGCTTCATCAGATATTCTTATCTCTAAAATATCATTTATTTAACTCTTTTTGACAGCTACTTACACATTTTAATAATTACTTAATATTTTTTATATGTCGTAATTATTATAATAATGTTAAAAAGTAATTAAGGAACAAGTTGACGTTATTATAACACAGTTATGATATGAATTACTAAATAGTTAATTAATTTAAATTAATTTTGATAAAGTTTAGATAGTTTTGACTAAAATAGTAAAAATTATATTAATTATTTTAATAGAATTCAGAATTTAGAATTTAAAAAGATTTTCAAAATTAGGGATTTAGTTTTAACGTGTAAAATCTAGTCGGACTCGATAGTTATTATAATATATAAACTATTCAATGACTACTATAATACATAGAAATTACTCTAATTGTTACAACATAGTAAATAACAAATTAATTATTTTAGTATTCAATATTTAGGATTCAGAATTTAATCATATAGAAATTATTTGATAACTATTACAAGGTATAAAAGTTATTCGATTAAAATCTTAAATCTTAAATCTTAAATTATAAACTCTGAATACTATCCTTTTTACCTACTTAATCAAAATTATTTAAATTTTATCAAAATTATTTAAACAGATTAAAACCATACTCTAATAATATTATATTAAGTATGATATATTATAATAACTATAACTATCCAATGATGCTCTCGGGATAAAATATTGATAAGGCACCTTTTAGTTTTTTTTAAAGGACGGCTGATCGATGATGTTCTTAATTTGGAGCATCTTTGATTTTTGTCCTTTATATTTTTCTTAAAATATAAATATTGAAACCCTTAAAACGTTTTCTATTTTTTTTTTAAAACAAACACACAGTTTAAATATTTTCTTAAACAACTTCTTTATTTTTTAGAAGAACACATTTATTTTTTTTAGTTTAAACTGAGTTATTATATTCCAAAATGAGCTACTTTATTCTGCTGCAAGCTGTTCGACCATGAAATGAGCTTCTTTTAGCTGCAGTTAATTATCCCAAAGGATAGTCATCTGGCTCTTAAACCAATAATACATCTCAGCACAGTATTAAAGAGTTATTTACTATCCAGGTGGAGAGATCAACAACGTAAATTGTATTTATCTGCTAATTAAAGTCTTTGTATATGATTGTGCATTCATTGAAAGCAGAAGAACAGTATGTTTAATTTTTGCTGCTTCCATCAATTGCATAGCAAACAAATTGCAGAGATCCATGGCATTGTGCAGTGTCCTTCATGATGAACTTAATAAATCATTCTGAAAATTGTTCTGATGACCAAGTCAACCTGGAAGAACCATTGTTTTCATTTGGTAACATTTAATTTGTATATTTAATTACTTCTCATGAGGGCAGCAAGTTTCCTCTATGTGGAATTTGATCCTAAAACTTAGATCTAGTTAACTTTGATCAAATAAATCTGTAGATAGTATGTGAAACATCAAACATCACAAAAGCAAGGCAGTGCCAAAATGACTTTCCAGATTAAATTTCAAGAGAATGAGTTTACACATTCAAGCAATTTCATCTCGTCTCCTCTTGCAACTACTGGTTTACCACACTACGCATGTAACTTCTTCTCCTGTGATTCTTGAATCATCATGATATAGCATGAAAAGACTTCATCCTACTCGCCAAAAACAAAAACTGAAACATGAGATTGATACAACTTTTGAGTAATTGAATGAGTTCAGCTGGAATGGCATACACTGTTCAAAGATCTCATCCAGGATACAGAGCTCATCTTGGACTTCAATGACTTCTGCGTCAATCTTTCGTTGTCTTGCGCAGCGAGAATCGAAGCAGCAGCAATGGAGGAAGCTCGATACGCCACTAGATTCATCGCTGCATTGATCGACAACAAAGGTAAAGATTCACTGACAGGAGAAGCCACAATTGTTTGGCTCACTAACCTTCAATGTTTTCGAAGATGAGCTCAATGGCCTTCCACTCCATTGCCTTGGACGAACAATGATTGAGGTAGGAGAAAGGTGTGACCCTGCTCATCCTCCACTCCAAGGTGCTCAAGACCAGAAGCTCCATCCTCTGCACCGCTTTGCCGTCGAACCAGTAGTTCTCGGTTTGGAACTCTGTCAAAGACAAGCCTTGGCGCTCCTCCATCTTCACGGCCAAGGACAAGCAAGCCACCGAGAGCAATTGAATCTTCCAGCGTTTACCTTTCTGCCAATGAATCCATGAATAAACAATCATATTTCACAGCGAGCTAGCCATTGGAGGAAGCTCGATATTGATTCAGTGCAGCACTGCAGCAGCACTTACAGTGAGATCGATAGTTCGATGCGTGAAGTGGTCGAAGTAGCTCAAGGCAACGTAAGCTGTTCTCGAGCAGAGTCCGAAGAAGGCCTTCATCTTCATAATCCATCGAACCACATCCGGCCGAGCGGATTCCATGGAAGAGGAATCAAGCTTTGGATGCAAGAAGCAGCTTTCTCTCCTCAGCAACGACCCTATGTATTCGTCGTCTGTTTCCAAAGTTACAGAGAATGGAGAAACCATGAAGCTCGAGTCTGCCATTGTCGAGGAGCTCTCGAGGTCAAAGAACGAGAGACAAAAGCTTCTCTAAAGCTCCAATTTGCTGTAGTCTTCTGCGCAGTCATTCTTTAAGCATAGATGCATTGTGCATTGGAGAAAAAGATTAAAATAGTTATGTCAACTATACGAGCACAATAAATGGCTAGAGAAAACTAATCATTTAGAACTGCTACTCTGTTACTTATAGTACAAAAAAAAAACATCTCCGTCGTCCTAATATTAAGCGGTTGCCTAGTGGTCAAACTCGTTAGAATTAAGTTCCTTTATGTATTGCACGGTTCAAACTTACCTCATTTTCTCTCTTGTAATTGAATCTCTTGATCTCGCCACATGCTTCAAGCCTTCAATAGTTAATGCAAGGAATCTCAAGTGATGAGCTTTAATTGTCCTACAAGCAGAAAATCAATTAGAAGGTGATTTGGCTTATGATTTTATTGGTGCAGAAATGTCCTTGCTTTGCTTGCCTGTAAATTTTGGCGTTGAAAACCACAAGTGGAGTGCACAAGCAACTTTAAGCCCACAAAGTAGGGTTTGATTTTTGACAGTGGCTTGGCTAAGGGAAGAGGAGGCAAAGCTTGTCGCCGGAGTTAAGGGGATAATCTAAATTGAAATTTTAGAAACAACTCGTGTTTATCGATTGAGATGGTTTGAACTGATAATCTCAAACTTCAGTTTGGGCTAATGATCTGCTTCTTTGTCCAAGCGATATTCCCATATAGGAAGACTGCAACCCCAGCCTGAGTGAGTTGTCATGAGTAGGAAGACTACTCCGAGTGCCGCGGAATCCGAGTGACTCCAGTGCTTCCCAAGTCCTAGTGGAAAACTGAGTTGGGACACCGAGTTTTCGAGCTACTGAATACTGAATTGGGGTGCCAAGTGCTTCAGTAGGGGTGTAAATGAGCCAAGCCGCTCGTGAGTTATTCGGAGCTCGATTCGATAAAAGCTCGTTTGAGTTCGTTTAACGAGGCTCGTTAAGATAAACAAACCAAGCTCAAGCTTCACAATATTCGGTCGTTAGCTCGTGAACATATTCATTAAGCTCATGAATCAACTTTTAAATAAAAAAATAATAGTTTTGATATTGAATTTATATATTTTACATTCTACTTATGAAAAACATAGATAAATATATTAAGCTTATTTATTATAATAAAATTATAAATTTTAACCAGAATATTATAATTTTTTTAAAATATATAATTTAGTTTTTAATGAATATTTAAATTTATAATTTATATTTATTAAACTTGTTTAGGCTCGATAAGAGCTTGAATAAACTCGTGAGCCATGAATATATTGGTTAAATAAAGCTTGAGCTCGGCTCGATTATAAATGAGCCAAACTCAAACATTCAAGAATTCGGCTCGGCTCGACTCGATTACACCCCTAAGTGCTTGACTTGCCGAGTCGCTGAGTCGGTCGAGATGTCAAGCTGCCGAGTCAGCCAAGTGCTGCCGACTAGGGACGTAAGTCGCTTGAATAGGTCGTTGAGTACCCCCGAGTGCTATTGAGTCGGTCGAGTCAGGACTTCAAGTCATCCGATTGCCTAGTTCGAATGGGTCACCTAATCGAGAAAAGAAGATATTGAGGTCTATGGTTTCCTTAAAACAAATTCAGTACTTTGAGCTTACAACGGACATTTATTTCTAGTATACAATGACAAACCACAATCACCATCTAACACGGGTTAATCGCTACGCGAAATAAGCTTGTATCCAAATGTTATCACGAGGAGATTGCCGAACAGAGTGCATGACATAGGGAATTTCTTTTTTCCTTCTTATCTGCTTCCGGCTTATGGTCACAAAAGCTCCTATCCTTAGCTGTGTTGAATTACTCGTCTATTCAATACCTCCGTTTCAATGTTTGTAATACATTATAAATTAATTTCATCATCATGAAACTTCAGTAAAAACAAATACACAATGAAATCTCTCTCATCCACCTATCTTGTTTCAAATTTCCAATAGAGCCTAAATTAGATACAGTCTTCATAGTGCAAAAAGGCAAATACACCTCCGGACCATTACGAGAGAAGTAAATCACAATAGTTGAGAGGTAATGTGGATGGAAGGATGAGTTATATCAGGGTATAAAGATTTACGCCCTGTCAATCTCAGGATTCAACACTGTTAGTGTAAATTCTACCATCTTGAGCAAACATTTACAGTTTCAATTGCCTAGCTATAAGCATCTGCAAACTAATTAACGATGAGTCGAGCATTAATGGCATCAAGTCATTGTCTATTTTGAAATCAGTTCCATGTACGAAATGGTGGATGCCAGATCCAGCAGCCCTTGTGTTCCTCTCCTTGTTTGTCGGCATGAGATAATATCAGCCAATCAGCTGCTACTTGAATTGCAATAAAGGACCTTCTTCAGCTTCTTATAGTAATGGATTTTGAAGGCCTGCTTATGTCATTGCAAAAGAGGAAGATGTGAATGCCTATGTCGTCAAATAGAGAACTAGCTAGTGATAAATTGCTTTGCTTAGTGAAGTATTACAATAAATCATCACTACAAAAATTTCCTGGTTAACCAACTAAATTTTCTATCAGAAATTCATTGCTTTATTCGCTTCCTTTCAAAATTCCAACGGAAAAATATTTGTTGGGATATTATTTGTCGGAATGTGAGTTTCTGACGGAAATCAAAATTCCGTCGGTATTTTTTCGACAGAATAAATATTCCGTCGTACGCATCGTCGGGAACACTATTTATCGCAACCAAGATTATCAACGGAAACAATATTTTTATCGGTAATTATCGACGGAAATACTATTTCTGTCGGTAATCAAAAGTCAGAATTATCGACGGAAATATTGTTTTTGTCGGTATTCCGTTGGTAAACATAAAATAAAATGGACATATTTATCTTCGGGATCTACTGTATTTATAATTTACATATCTTTATAAAATCATCACAGGCGATGACATTTCATACATATAGACATCATATTTTATAATACATACATATAATCGCATTTTATACATCCTAACAATCCATACATATAATCATATTTTACATATTATAACAATCCATATATACAAAGAAACTAACACAATTGTAACAATTCATATATCACAAATAAACAAATAGTATTGTGGATAGAAAAATAAATATAAATAAACATAATCTAAACAAAATACAAACACAATAATAGAAATAAATATCCATATATAAATCTAAATGTACATAATCAAATATATAAATCTATACCCTGATAACAAATAGTCTAACCAAAACTAGTAATATAAAATCTTGCAAAAAGTAAAATACAATAGATTATAATCAGATTGATGTATAATTCAAAATGTTACATATATGTATAATGAATTTTACATGTAATAAAGAAGATACTTGGATAGAAAGAAGATGATGATGATCGTGATTAATATGTAAACCTTGACACCTGAAACATATAATAATGTAATATTTAGAAATGAGTAGATTAGAATTTAAAAATCAAATATATTTTGTATGATTTATGTATGATAAATAAAAAATTAAATTGTAGTTGAACAAACATAAAAAAAAGTTAATCATCACGGTCTAATATAATGGGTCTCAAGTCTTTTGTAACTCAAAACCATGTGGTGTCTGGGTGTGGGCGAAATTAGCCATGATCGCTCGCATACGGGCAAAGAGAGCTTCATTATCCACATCATGTGCAACTTTGATCCGATCTTCCTCGACTCTCCTCTACTCCTCAGCAGTCCTCCTCTACTCCTCAGTGGCCCTCCACTAGTTCATAAAGGTCATCCTCTCATCCATTGACTTCAGTTGAGTGCACAGTTCTTTATTTTCACATTTTAAACACTGCATCTCAGTAGAAGAAGAGGAACTAGCACGAGCCATAGGAGTCTTCAAACGATCAAATGTCACTTTGGCCTGGGAGCCAAGGCCGTAGAGGGTGGAGTTTTTTGTTCTTCCACCAACAACATCATAATATATCGCATTTAGTGCGCCAGTGGATAAACTGTGACTCCCCCCTCTGATGGTAGCTGAGAGGCTTGAGTCACTCTTTCTATCATTTGCTCCTATATGGAAAAATATAATATTGATTAATATCCAATTTTATTACAATTACTAAAGTTAATCAAGATAGAAATGAATAAATGTAATAAAGTTAATAATCTTATGTATAGGGTCAGGAATCGAGAATCGACAAATAACTTATCTTTCTTCTTGTGGGCCTTTAGAAAGACCTCCATACATGTGAGCTGTCGAGCAAGATCATGCTAATGTATATACAAATAATTTGGGACATGATTATATAAGTTTGGTAATAAATACAAAATTTGTTAGAAAGTATAACTTTAAATTAAACTCACCAAATTCATAGCACGCTCAACAATAGATTTTGATCCTGATGTATATCGAGCGGCTCTGGTGTTTGGGCCACTTGGCTCTGTATTTTTATTAGATCGAGCTTTTTCAACATTTTCTTGCCACCTTTCAGCTACCTTACTTGCACCCATTGATGGATCTTATAAATATAGTTAATGTTCATACAAGTTGGAAAAGAAGGTAATTTTAAGACAATTAAGATATCAAGCAAAATAATTAAACGAATGATAAATATTTGATTAGAGAAGTCAACTTACTTTATGTATAATTTGACCTCTTCACAGTTTAAGAGTATGTATGTGCTTGCAGTATGATATTCTTCTTGAGTTAACCACTTAGAAAGCGATGTACCCATTAGCTTACTAGGAAACTTAAAAATAGAAAGTATTGATGGGTCTATCAACTGAGAAGGATTATCAGAATTTCTAGGATACTTGCGATGTCTTATTTGCACACTATCAGAGCAAAAAGCAGATGCTTCTTCAACCAGATAAGCATTACATATTGACACCTCAACTCTTGCTTTGTTACGAACATTATTCTTTAATTTCTTAAAAACTGTTCGAATGGATACATCAATCCATACTTCACAGGATCTACTATTTGTGCACTGTATGATAAATATATTGGTAGATGTTCTATTAAATTAAAGAAATTGGGTGGAAATATGCATTTCAACTTAAATAATATGAGAAAAATGTCTATTTCTAGCCAGAGCATATCATCTATCATAATACACCTCACTATCAATTCTCTAAAAAATAAACTTAATTCTGTGAGTGTTTGCCAAACATTATAAGGAAGTAAATCATTGAAAGCTACTGGAATAAGTCTTTGTATGAATACATGACAATCATGACTCTTCATTCCAAACATCTTTAACCTATTTGTATCCATGAATCGAGACATATTTGAGTCATACTCATCAGGAAATTTCATTTCTTTCAACCAATTACATAAAGCTTGCTTACCATCTTTGTCCAATGTATAACTAAGTCTTTAGAAATCTATTGGTTGCTTCATCCTAATGTAACTCTAGTCTGTTGACTAGTTCTTTTAATTCCTCACGTGATTTTACAGTATCTTTAGTTCTTCCAAGCACATTCATTATAGTGTTGAAGATATTATCAAATTTTTTTTCTCAATATGCATGACATCTAAATTATGTCAAATAAGTAGATACTTCTAATATGACAACTCCCAAAAAATATTTATTTTCTTTCAACCATACTTGCACATCCTAACAATGTATTTATTTAACTCATCGGAACCAGGTTAAGATACTGGTAGAAATTTATATCTGTCTATTTGTTCAATGATTTCTTCACTTGAAGTATAGACTATTGGAGGAGGTTTTCTGATTACAACATTCTTTAGATTTCTTTTTGTTTCTTTTGAAAGGGTGATCAACAAGTAAAAATTTATGGTGATTATTAAATCAAGATACCTTTCCACTACAAGGTAATGAAAATGCATCATAATCTGTCATACAGTGTGGACATGCTAATTTACCAGCTGTACTCCATCCTGATAACATTGAGTATGTTGGAAAATCACTAATCATCTATAATAATACAGCATGTAATCTAAAATTAATTTTACTTGCAACATCATAAGTGACTGATCCTATATTCCATAATTCATTCAACTCGGCAACCAAAGGTTGCAAAAAAACATCAATTTTCTCTTTGGGATTGGTTGGACTAGGAATTAGCACAATAAGGAACATACTTGCATCTTTCATGCACATCTACGATAGTAAATGATATGATATTAATATAACTGGCCAAGATGAATATTATTGTCCTGATTGACCAAATGGCTGAAATCCATTTGTGGAAAATCCCAATATGACATTACGTGGTTTCATTGCAAAGGAGGGAAATAGAGATCAAGATGTTTCCAAACAGGATAATGACAAGGATGACACATAATGCCTCCTTCGTGCTCATGTTCATGATGTCACATCATGTGGCAAGCTGAGCGGGAGATGTATACAAGCGTTGAAGTTTAGCAGTTAAAGGAAAGTAATACATCACTTTCTAAGCAATATTTTTCCTTTTCTTCCCTGGTATGTGAGTACGATGCTTATAATGAGGGCAGGTACACATTTTTTATTCAATCAAATCATTATCTTCATTCTAAAATATCATGTAGTTATTTATACAATAATCAATCTTCTCTGCTGACAAACTTAAACCTCTAACCAATTGCTTTATACTGTAAAAACTATCAGTCATTATGTTATCAACAGAAAACAACTTTGACATCAATTGACATATGTCATCATAACATCTTTCTGAAAAATAATGTTCTATTTTCATATTTAATAACCTTGCAGTAGCTGATAGTTGAAAATGACCAGAGGGAATATCTTCTCACACTTCTCTTTAACTAGCATTTAATATTTCATATAGTTATTGATATTCAGATGTTGATATTTCATCTATATTAAAATAATCAACTGCAGCATTCATTTTATCATGAACCATTGATTACATTGGAACATCATTCGTTGATGATTTATGTACAGTAAAAATTTTGCCAGATGATGAACCACCAGAAGACCTATTGGTTCATACAAATAGGGTTCTTTATGATAGTACCAATTGTAGTAATTTGGCACAAAACTATTTTTACATATATATGTACTTTCACGATATCTTCATCATGAAAGGCTCTATTTCTACACTTCGAATGATTACACAGATACTGTAACTCGATACCATTCATATATTCTGGATGACTCTTAGCAAAGTTCACAAACTTTTCAACTTCAGTAATAAAATCATCTCTAATAAATCTATTTCCTAATCGATTTTACATCCAAGCTTTGTTCATAGACATTGTCACCTAATGAGAATATAATTTAAAACATCATTAAACTTGTTCAATTTGATTTAAGCTTAAATAAAGAAATCAAATAGAAAATAGGAATTAAGAAAACTTTAGTTCTTTCAGATGATATTAAATATTCTCATCCATTTGAAATTTCAATAGAACACTTGTCCTAGGGTGCTCACAATTAGTTACATCCCTTACATAAGCATGTGTATCTCTAAATTGGTTAATATATCGAGAACTATGTAACTTAATCACTTAATATGTTTAATACTCGTATTATTAAAATCAAGATATCAACTATCTAAAGTATAAATTTACACAAACATAATAATTACCATAAAAAATAACAATCACCATAAAACATATATGTATTATTAATCTACAAATCGCCATTAAGATATCAAATATTTAATATAGCATATATATAAATATATTTTAAAGAAATTATACATGAAGAGAGTAGTTTAATCAGAAAAAAAACAACAGATGCAGTACACTATAAAATAAAAAATAGCTAAAATTAAATAGAAATAATCACAATAAAAATTTAAGTAAAATTAGTTAGAAATTTAACAAAAGGCTAATGATTGTACAAGCTCCTGGCCGCGATCTAGCGGCCGAGCACGTGGCCGACCACATCTAACAGGTGGTGGCCGACCACGCTACCAATAGGTGGTGGCCAACAACTGGCAGCCAGTAGCCAACAGCCTGCCTCTAACACTTGGCTGGAGGCTTGCACAGTCGCTAGCACGTGGCTAGTGGGTTACACAACAACCAGTACTCGGCTAGTGGCTAAAAACAGCGCTAGCCACGTGCTAGAGGTCAGACACACTGCCAACCAATTGTTGGCGGGTGGAAATGTCGCCGCGTCTGTCGATGTGTACACAGGCAGGCGCCGAAGATTGGGAAAAGAGGTAAAAAAACTAAGGGAAGAAAATTACCTAGAGAAAACGCCGCCGGAGAGAAGTCACATCGCCGAAGAGAAACACGTGCGCACAAGAGGAAGGAAGGGCACAAATGCCTTAATAATTTTGGGATTCCCTACAGAATCTTATTCCCGTCAGGAATTACCGACGGAATATAGAATTCCGTCAGGGATTCCCAATAGAAATAGGGTTTCGTCAGGAATCCCGAAAAAAAATTGATTTATGAAGGAAATTAATTTCCATCGGTAATATCAAATAAATACCGACGGAATAATATTCCGTCGGTATATTCTGTCGGTAAACCAAGAACTTTTTGTAGTGTATGAAGGTTCGTATTAAGGTATAATGAAGAGGGTAGTATAACAATTATCTTACGGGCTGATGGGAAATAAAAATCGAGAAGAAGACAAGGACAGAAAACTGTCCTCTTCCAGATTTTTTCAAAAAAAGAAAATTTTATTTAATAACTAAGAATAATTTCTCATACAGCTAAACATATATGTTTATATAAACTCTAAATTTTAAGACTCAAATAAAGGAAAGAAACCCTAATATATAAACTATAATTCCTAACTTGTAAAGAAAGAAAAGAAATTCTAAAAGAAAAAAAAACTATTAACAGATTCACAATCTTAAAATATGTTGCTCCTCTTTGCTCTTCATTTTTGTGAAGTATATGTAAATAAAACATGGCGTAGAGAAATTCAATTCCAGCCACATCTCTAATGGTGATCGCTATGGTTATCGTGGGGTGAAGCCCCTATTGTGCTCCACTAGCTGTAGGGGTCCTGTCTGCAATGTTCTTTGGCATCGCGGTGAAGGCTGGAGGAGGATCCAATGGCGTTCCTATTGTCGAATTGGAGGAACCAAAGAGGGCGGATTGAATCATGTAGAGGTTCTCAAACGGCTTTATGTAGAGTTTGGAATTTCTTCCATTGCTTGATCTAACTTCATTGACAACTTTATCGACTTCATCATAGTTATACACTGGATCATTAGTGCTTTGGTCTTGTCTCCAATATTTTTCTCAATTAACAAATTATTGTCATCATTCTCTTTAATTTCTTATGGATCAAATTCATCCTCTAAATTATCTTTGAATTCATCCAAGTCCTCCCAGGTGTCAAAGCTATCATCCTCTATGGAGAAACCTAATCATCCTTATAATGAAATTTGAGTGTAACCAATGGAAAGAAAGTGACCTTTCATCTTCTTCTTTATCTTCTCTCAATTCTTGATCTTGGTCTTGCCTTGCTGGTTTCGTGAGTGTCGCAAGTGCTCCCACCATGCCGATACTTGACCTCTAAGCTTGAAAGCAACCAATTTTACTTTCATATAATTGAGAACTTCCTCATAATAAAAAATACTCTCTACTTCATTGATTCAATCAACGAAACCCTCTATTAGTAATGTACCAGAAAATATGGACATATTAATTTGAAAACCCAGGTCTCCATAAGGTCATTCTTACCATAGCATTCCTGGTATGTAGTCTGCTGGTGATAAGGGTTCTCAAAGGTAAACTCAGATCCACGATTTGATATCTCACGATGTTCAAGATTTCATGTCACTAGTACGCTAGGTTAAATCTATGACTTGCCTCTATAAATTTTCAATCTCATCTTGGATGCTAAGACCATGGTGCCAGACTTTCTCAACTTGAACCTACCTGGCACAACCACTATCACGACCATGACAACCTTCCATTGGATTTGACGATTGACTTCCTCAATCAAAACTTGCCAGCTTTGATACCAACTAACACCGAGCAGGATAGTAATCATTCTTCGGACTGACAAAAGTGAAAATTGAGAAGAAGACAAGAAGAGAAAATCACTATCCTCTAATTGTTTTCGAAAAAATAAAATTTTATTTAATAACTAAGGATAATTCCTCAAACAGTTAAACATATGTTTATATAAATTCTTAACCTTAAGACCCAAATAAAAGAAAGAAATCCATATAATTCCTAATTTATAAAGAAAGAAAAAATTATTAACATACTCATAATCCTAAAAATTCTAAAAAAACTCAAAATCTTAAAAATATAAAAGATAGAAATTACCAAATATACCTAAAATACCAAAACCCTAAAAAATTATTAAAAAATAATTAATTAAAAATAATTAAAAATGCAACAAATCCTCCTACATCAAACCTTCACATAGCTTGTTCATGAAGTCTCCCTTGAGGAATAATCCGGGTGTAACATATGATTTGGTAATATTCTGATCAAATACTATAGATGATCAAGTCACCAATCAATGAAGGGATTGACATGTTTGCTCATTAGATATCGTCAGTAATCCTGTCCAGAATTTGAGTTAGACAAACCACCGAGTGAGGTGGATGGAATGTTGACTGAATCATGATGTCCTGGAGATGTTGACCAAGTCATCAGAAGTCCTCTGGTCAAAGCTACCTGTAGCCAACAAGCAGATTGACTCGGTCCCTAGTACCACGATCCTTGAGGCAGATCTAATGAATATATAAGTAACAAACTAAGACATAAAATAATGAAATATGTATAGAATATGAACGGAGAACGTACCCTGGCCCAAGGGGCGCCCTCGGGTGGATCAGTGAGCTGGTCGAGACGATGGTTGAGTTGTTGTGACCCGGAAGAGTAGATGACTGAGTCAGATGTAGAGTTGGATCTGATGCTGGTTGGGACGCTGGTCGAGTTGTCATGACCCAGAAGAGTAGATGAATGAGCCGGATGTAGAGCTGGATCTGACGACACCTAGTCGAGCGCAACTTGGATCCGGAAGACAACATACAGGCCGAGAGATAGGGCAGGATATGACATAGGCACGCAGGCCAAGATAGGAACAATGACACGTAAGCCAAACCATGGTAGACGAGCTGGAATGAGATAACGACACAAAGGCTGAAACACAACAGGTGCACGACAACTAGGACTCGGAGGCCCGATTGATAGCGAAAGCACACAACAACACAGATTGAGAGTCGGACCAACGACTTGGAAGGCGAGAATGTCGAGTGGTCGGATCTGACGACGGGGGTGCCGACAGCAATGCATGTGCCAGCATGCCGAGAAAAGAGAGGTGACGCTGGCTTGCTGGCGTGCCCCTGAGGAGACAACAATAATGTTAGAGGCCACATAGAAGTTGTGGCGTTGTGTGGCGGGAGGTGGCTGCGGCACTGTGGGTTGTCGATGGTGTGTAGGACTGTAAACGAGCCGAGCCGAGCTTTGGGGTGTTCAAGCTTGTTTGATAAGATAACCGAGCTGAGCTGAGCCGAACTTAAAATGAACTAAGCTTTTGAAATGAGTGTTCAAGCTTGGCTTGGTTTATTTTTTATGAGCTTGAGCTTATTTGAAGCTTGGCTTGAGCTTGGTTCGTTTAGATGTTATCAAGCTCTCAATTCAAGCTTGACTTGAGCTTGGTTTGAGCTTGGTTCGTTTAGATGTTATCAAGCTCTCAATTCAAGCTTGTTTGATTATTTAAAACTTTTAATTGTTTAATTGGTTATTAAGATTGATAATTTAAATTTATTTATATATTTTATTTTATTTTATTATTTATTTAGCATATTGAAAAGAGTTTTATTAATAAATATAGTTCGTGAACATTGTTCATGAACGTTGTTCACGAATGTTGTTCACGAACATTAACGAGTTGAACACATATGTGTTCAAGTTTGTTTGTTTAGCTTAACAAGCTGTTCAAGCTTGTTTGTTTAATTAATCTTATGTATATTGAACGAGCATAAACAAGCTCTTACCAAGCCGAACATCAAGCTTGTTCATGAACGCTTGGTTCATTTACAACCCTAACGGTGTGGAGGTCTGCCAGAGGCAGCGTGTGGGCTGTCGGACGCATGACAGGGGCCGACGCTTAGCCGTTGAAGGAGAGGCAACCGGTGTGGGAGGCAGTTGGTGTTAGAGATCAGCGAGAGGGGAGTCGACTGCGAGATAAAGGCGGTGTCAAGTGTTCTGATGGCCGTGGCAATGGTAGCGGTAGCATGAGGTGGAGAAGGAGAAGAGGGGACGACCTACAACAGAGGCGGTCGAGTGAACGATGATGAGGGCAATGGACTGTCGGCGTGCCGACGAGCTCAAGAGGAGGTCGGTGCAGGTGACACCGAAGGCCTCCTATGGTTGCAACGGTGCTCTACGATGACGTCGACCTAGAGAGGGAGGTGCAGTGTGCGCGAGGAGTCGAAGGAGGCGTCGGCGGGCATGGCTGCGGTGGCCACTGGGGAGAGGAAGAGATGGTAGCTGGAGGCGGCATGAGGTGAAGCGGCTCCCGGGTGGCGTTGGCAGTCGGCGTGGAGAAGGGAGGAGGTGGCGACCGGAGGCGTCTGTCGCTCGGAGGAGAGGGAGACCGGAGGAGGGGAGCGGCCAGCGTCGGCGAGGAGAGGAGCTGAAAGGGAGAGACGTCGACGATGTCCTTGGCCACGGTGGCATTTGCCAGTGAGAGGAGAGGGAGAGAAGATAAGAGGAGGGGAGTGGCCGGCATCGGAGAGGAGAGGAGCGTGAGTTCCCTGGCGGCGAAAGAAACTCCCACAACCCCCCTGTGAACAATGCCTCCTCTTCCTCTTATGACTTAAACAATGATTTGACCAAAATGCCCCTCTTTCTCCTCTTAATTCCTCCTATACCCTTAGGCTATATCTGTATCAGTCAGTGATGAGGATGAGAGGACCTAAAAAGTACTTCAATAGAGAGTTAGAATGGCGTCGGGGACGGATCTTGGCAGGCCACTCTGACGATCAAATTAGAGTTTACTTGAGGTGTGAAACTAGAGGAGGAGGAGGAAAGAGAAGAAAGAGAGAGCTTAGTAGAGCTGAGGAGAGTCCCCTTACACTTACCTTCTCTAGAGTTTATATAGTTATCAAAAGAGCATCTTTACGTCAGACGCTACATTCTCCTTCATCATCCTTGTATGAGGGGACTAGATCCGAGAGATGTTAGTTGCCTCTCTATTCACCAATTGCCGTGAGTTTGAAGGAGGCCATCAAGGATATCAAATATGACAATCACTTGACCACCTCTCCACTCATTTGGTGTCATGTGTTCTGGAATATTCGTAGTCATTGTCCACATCTGCCAGGAAAAATGACCTCATCAATAAGGCAGTTACGTTACCTCCTTATCTATACACCCTCACGTGTTTTTAGCAGGCCAATGTATGAGGATGAGGAAATGAGGTTGATGTTGAGTGGCCCTGAGGATGGACAAAGTCAAGGTCAAAGCAGGGAGGATGCCAATGTTGGTGCAATCGACCTCTAGGGTTACAATGTTTAACAATATACCTACGTATGGTCAGTTTGACCAATAGTTGATCCTAATAGCACTTGATGTTTGGAAGAGAGAAGTCTAGTCAGAACTAGATGATTAGCAAGGTAAGTCCTGACCGAAGGATAGGCAGGTGAGAAGTCTACTGAATGATTAGTCCTAACAGGAGGTTAGTTAAGGGGGAGTCCTGGTGAGTGAAGTCAGGTGCTAGTGAGTGAAACTAGATAGTGGAAATCATAATGAGTGAAGTCGGATCCTAGTGAGTGAAGGTAGGTAATGGAAGTCCTGATGAGTGGAGTCGGACTCTAGTGAGTGAAGATATGTAGTGGAAGTCCTGATAAGTGAAACCGGACCCTAGTGACTGAAACTAGGTAGTGGAAGTCCTGGCGAGTGAAGCTGAGCCCTAGTGAGTGAAGCTAGGTGGTGGAAGTTCTGGTGAGCGAAGCTAGGCAATAAAAGTCCTAGTGAGTGAAGCTGGGCAACCCTAAGGGGAGGGAAACTTAGGTAATATGTGACCGACTGATTTTCAATCGACTGTACGTCGTCGATCAGACTAGCAAATTATTAATAATGCTAACACTATTTTTCTTTACCATTTTATATCTGATCCGGTGGTAAGAGCCTGGGACCCCCTAACGAGGGGTCAACGCCACGTGGAGGTCCAATGGCCAAGTAGCCCGCGCGGAGAAGGGTGAGCCGACCGGACTTGGAAGAAATGGATAAGGCCGATCGGCCGACCAATGGACATTCGGTAGTAAAAGGCGCCCTGACCGGGCTGGGGTTTCGACGCTCAATGAAACAATGTCTCAGAGCCGAGAGGAAGTCACTCGCCTGGAAGTCTCCCTGGCATCTCGGCACGAGCGACAGGAGAGATGTGAGGGGCGTGCCGTCCGGCCGGCGTAGGGGATGAAGGCCCTCCGGACGATGTTCTCCATCCAGCCGGCCGGACGTACGTCCCGGCCGGCGGTAAAGGAGAACAGGAACATCTCCTGATAGCCGTCAAGTCACATGACTAAGTCATACTCCTAGTCTGACAACGGGGTGTCTTATTGTCCCATCGCAGGCGCGATGGGACTGTTGAAGTATGGCGTCAGGTAAGTTTTCTGACAGGCACACACCGAGGCATGGGCTGCGGATACGCATGCGCCTCGATAGGCGTGTAGGAGCTTTTTCATCGCCCTATATAAAGAACCGTAGACTTTGCCGGAGGTACGCATTCTACAAACTTGGGAGCTCCTTTTTCCACTACTTACCTAACTTGAGCGTCGGAGGGTCGCCGCCGGGAACCCCTTCCCGGCCCGACTTCTGTGCAGGATCGCCGGAGCTTCGGAGACCTATGCCATCGACTAGGAGAGCGCCACGTGCCCAGCGTCCCTTGGTTCGGCGATTCGGACAGGATCAATTTGGCGCCGTCTGTGGGAACGCTCCTGCATCCGATCGGAAACAATGGACGAGGCTGGATCGACCGTGGCGTGCAAATCATCTCCAGCCTTATCGAGCTGGATGAAAGGTGCACGAATGTAATTCATTTTTGCGTATATGCTAGTCGCCTATGTACTTGTAATGCAGGAAGCAAAAAGATGAAAACACATTGAGCATTCTCCGCCGAACGGCTTACTGCGTGAAGACCCCTTGCCGTTCGGCCGGGGCATATAAATATACGAGCCGAGCGCTCGATAACGAAGGCCCCTCGCCCCTCGGCAGGGCGTATATAATCAGTTAAAGTTAGCCGTAAAGACCGTCGAGCTCCGACGTTAAATATCGAGAGACGAGCCGGCGTCTATAAACGTCCGAGCGGAAGACCGTCGAGCTCCGACGTTAAATATCGAGAGACGAGCCGGCGTCTATAAATGTCCGAGCGGAAGACCGTCGAGCTCCGACGTTAAATATCGAGAGACGAGCCGGCGTCTATAAATGTCCGAGCAGAAGACCGTCGAGCTCCGACGTTAAATATCGAGAGACGAGCCGGCGTCTATAAACGTCTGAGAGAAAGACCGTCGAGCTCCGACGTTAAATATCGAGAGACGAGCCGGCGTCTATAAACGTCCGAGCGGAAGACCGTCGAGCTCTGACGATAAATATCGAGAGACGAGTCGGCGCCAATAAACGTCCGAGCGGATAGCCAGTCACATGATGCAATCAACGATAGCCTGGTTATACGGCTGAGCGGCTCGCTTATAAAAAATGTACGGAAAAACCCTTGGGGGTAAGGCACAAAGAAAAAGTGGGTCAGTGGAAGTTAGGGATATTAGCATGTAAATGCCGAGCGGTTACGTTCGAAAGCCTAGCAGCTGCGCGGTCGCATGATAGATGTCATTAAGACGATCGAATTGAGCCGGACAGAAGCGTGGTGCCGAGCGGAAAGGATATAAAGAACACTTTGGCGTGACGATGGAAAAATGCCTTGCTAAAACAGAAGTGAAAGGAGCAGAAGGTCATCTATTACTCATTAGGTAAATCAAATAAGTCATTACAGAGATAAGTTGGGCCGAACGAAGGGAATACAAAAAAGTTCATAAAAACGCTCCTCACACATCAAAATCAAAAAGAGCGTCGGGGATGGAGTCCATCACGCTCGCAAGGTCCTCAGGGGGGGGGATGGTCAGCTCGGCAGGCAGGTGGCCTTTGGTCTTCAGATAGCCCACCGCCGCCTTGATCGCCTCCTCGAAAGTGAGGGATATCTTGTCGGTAAACTTCTCTCCGAAGTCTTCCTCCCTTCTTCGGAGCGAGCCGACTCCCCCTCTTGATATGCTTTGAGCGCGGCGTGGGCAGCGTCGCTGGCGGCCTGAAGATCCTTCAGATCTCCATCAAATCTTTGGAGATCGGCCGAGCGGCTCTCCTTCTCGGTGGCTAGTAGGGCGTCCAAATCTTTGATGCGTTGTTCCAGCCCCCTGATCTCCACCTTCATGTGGTCCATATCATTGATGGCCTGTTGCTTCCGAGTGGTCGCCGTTTTGATCTCCTTATCTCGTTGCTTGATCATCGTTTTAAGCCGAACGACCTTGCTCGCCAGATCGGAAGCCCATTTCCGTTCGGCATCCAGTAGTTTTTTGGCCTTCTCCAGAGCGGTCGTCGACGGCCCGGCACCCCCCGCGGCTTTTTATTTTTTCAACTCGTCCTCCAGTTCGGCCAATCGATCGCTAATGGCGATCTGCTCCACCCAGTTTTGCTAGCAAATGTGGACAGGTTAAAAACATAATTTAAATACATAAACAAAGAAACAGAGCATACCCCAGTGGCCTGTTGTAGATTGCTGTCGCCGAGCTGCCCGGGAGTCATCTTGGCTATTCGACGCCGAGCGTCCACCCAAGCTTGGGCCAGAGGGCCTGTCAAGGTAATCTGCTGCTCGGGGACCACAGGCCGATCAGCAGCAGCCATGTACGCCTCCGAAGGAAGGCGCAGAACGGTTTTAATTAAATTTTGGCCGCTCGGCTCGCTCTGGGAAGCGTCGGCCTTACCGGACGGCCCACCGGTGGACGAGGAGGGAAGCTCGCCCAAGCGCCTGATACGGCGCAAAGTTCTTGAAGGGCTGGACGGCGGCACCTCAGAGCTGGCCCTCGGAGAACCATGAGGGGTCGGAGTACTCTCGAGGGAAACCGTCCCGGACAGCACCGGTGCATCCGCGCCCCGCTCGGGCTGTGGCTCATCAAGTGTAGTCGAGGCAGATGCGGATTCCGGTCGTCGGCGTTTCCGAGCGCGTAGCGGCACATCATCGGCCGAACGACCCTCCACCTCGGCTTCGGTAGGAGGTTCTATGTCGCCCGCGGCCTCATCGTGAGAGGCAGGGGCGTCTGAGGCTTCGGGGACAGTTGGTGTCCCCTCACCTTCTTCGCCGGTCGGATCAGTTGGAGCAAGGCCCCGTTCGGCGGCCTCCTTGTTCGTCACCGCCTCAATCTGAGCGGCCTTTAATTTGAGCTTCTTGGTAGCTTTGGCGCGCCACATGACTTCAGCTGCTGGAGCAAAAAATAAATCAGTTAGAACAAAACAAACGGGAAGATAAGGAAACTTACTCATGCTGCAGGGCAGATTGGCTGTGGTAGAGGACAAGCCGAATATGTGCATTACTCCCGGGAGGAGTAGCTTGTCAATACGATAGCGCTGGCCAACTAGCCGTTCGGCTGCATGAAGGTAGGCCGCGTCACCTCTAAATTTGCCGAGCTCCGGTCGCCGTCTACCACTTGGTGCGAGAAAACGTATATAGAAAAAATGCTCCTTCCAATGTTTGTTGGAGCTCGGCATATTATCAAAAAGGACGAAGCCTATCCTAGACTGGAAAACAAAGGTGCCCCACTCGGCTTGCTTGGGATAAAAAAAGTAGTGAAAAATTTTTGGTTCTAAGGGGATGCCGTTCAGTTTGAATAAAACTATCACTCCGCTCAGCAGCCTAATAGAGTTGGGAACTACCTGGCCGAGCGGAATACGAAAACAATTACAAACTTCTAAGAAAAACTTGTGGGGTGGAAAACGCAGTCCGGCCAGAAATTGGTCTCGGAAGAAAAGAACAGTGCCGGGCGGCGGATCGTGAGGCCGATCGGCCGGTGTGGCTAACACTATTTGGTGGTCGATCGGCAGGTCATAGGCTCGAGTGAGGCGCAAGGCGTCCTCCTCATCGAACCGGCTTTCCATGTTCGAATACCAAAGACCCGGAGCACCGCCGGTCGGCTGCGAGGTGCTAGTCATGGTCGACAGACAAGGATACGGGACCAAAAGGGAAGGTTCAAGCAAGGAATGGAGGAAAACCGACTGAAGGAAACGATTAACAGAAAGAAGAAAACGTTGGGAACAAGAAGGAGGGTCTTACGAGCAAGAAAGATGATCGACGGGGGCCTGGGGGTTGCCGAAGAATTGAGGGGCGAGGTCGCCAGAGAAAAAAAAACGAGCAGAGGAGCGCCGGAGGAAGATGCAGCAAAAAGGCGGCGGAAACGGAGTCGTGGGCTTTATATCGCCGCCCGGGAGCAACCTCCACCGTCCGATCCAGGTCGTCGATAACGAGGTCATCATCCAGCCGTCCATTTCAAACGGCGGCTGTCCCATCGGAAGTGACGCCACCGCCATACTCTGACAAACGCATGATCGCCACGTGTCAGCTGGATACTGGCCGCATTTAATGAGCTCCCCTTACCGTGCGCAGTGCACGTGATGAATAGCAGGGGAGAGCATAGGACATGGAGTCCAAGAGACCACAAGGCACGGACCAGATATCGCCGAACGGGCGAGCATCATTAGACCTGGCCGAGCGGCCCAATGCAATTATCGTTGTTCTGTCAGATCGGCAGTCCAGTCAGTCGGACTTCGCCTCCTTCGACTAGACTCGAGGGGAAGGCAAGTGATCCGGTGGTAAGAGCCCGGGACCCCCTAACGAGGGGTCAACGCCACGTGGAGGTCCAATGGCCAAGTAGCCCGCCGGAGAAGGGTGAGCCGACCGGACTTGGAAGAAATGGATAAGGCCGATCGGCCGACCAATGGACATTCGGTAGTAAAAGGCGCCCTGACCGGGCTGGGGTTCCGACGCTCAATGAAACAATGTCTTAGAGCCGAGAGGAAGTCACTCGCCTGGAAGTCTCCCCGGCATCTCAGCACAAGCGACAGGAGAGATGTGAGGGGCGTGCCGTCCGACCGGCGCAGGGGATGAAGGCCGCCCGGACGATGTTCTCCATCCAGCCGGCCGGACGTACGTCCCGGCGGGCGGTAAAGGAGAACAGGAACATCTCCTAATAGCCGTCAAGTCACATGACTAAGCCATACTCCTAGTCTGACAATGGGGTGTCTTGTTGTCCCATCGCAGGCGCGATGGGACTGTTGAAGTATGGCGTCAGGTAAGTTTTCTGACAGGCACACACCGAGGCATGGGCTGCGGATACGCACACGCCTCGATAGGAGTGTAGGAGCTTTTTCATCGGCCTATATAAAGAACCGTAGACTTTGCCGGAGGTACGCATTCTACAAGCTTGGGAGCTCCTTTTTCCACTACTTACCTGACTTGAGCGTCGGAGGGTCGCCGCCGGGAACCCCTTCCCGACCCGACTTCTGTGCAGGATCGCCGGAGCTTCGGAGGCCTGTGCCATCGACTAGGAGAGCGCCACGTGCCCAGCGTCCCTTGGTTCGGCGATTCGGACAGGATCAATATCTATTACGCTAATTCAGTGTTGCAGGTAAGTCTTAGTAGATTGACTTAGTCAGATACTAAGCAAGGCCAGAGAAAGTCCAAACAGATCCGAAGGACTAGATGTTTAGCGGTAAGTGGAGGTAAGTCACTAGAGGAGAGTGACCCAGTGAGAATGCGTCCCGGTTTAGGGGACAGTAGGTGTCGATCTAATTTAGGTCTATTTCGAAAATCTTAATTGAGACACTGACTAGATCCTGGTCTGGAGGACAGGGTCTAAGTCATAAATTAATCATATTATTATTATGCTAACTTTGTTTTGTAAGTTATTATTTGTTGTGTTGGACTAACACATTTTACAAGGTAAAAGGAACAAAAATTGTCTCGGGTGAACAATACTCAAGGCGCCTTTCATGCGGCGGAAGACGTCTTTAATACTGTTCATGAAAGGCGCCTTTAGTGCTATAGAAGGCGTCTTCCAACAGATAAAAACAGACTTTGTCGACGATAAGGATCGAGCTATTCGGGATCAAATTTTTCACATTGTAGGTGTCTTCAAAGCTATGGAAGGCGCCTTCCTCACCTTATAAAAATGTTGCTCAACAAAGCATTCTTCACCAATTCTTCTACGAGCTTCTATGTGTCTGTTTGAAGTTCTAACTGCTCTGACTTTTTACTGTTGCTCCGCTACAACACTGCTGCATCCGACTACTGCTGAGCAGTCGTGCAACACCGAACCTAAGCTGATTATCTTCAAAAGTGTTGGGTAACAAAATTAAATTCTATATTTACTTTCTACAAAAGGAAAAGTGTAGTGTGTTACACATGTTCCTACTCTTTTTGTACTTGATCCCTTCTTCTGGCAGTTCCGGAAGAGGTACTTCGTGAATTAGCCGTCGATAGGTCCGCAGGACCTGGATCTGGGTCTTGGAGTAGGAGTTGTCGAAGGCTTCAAACCAAGTAAAACCGGTTGCATTCTTGTCCTTTTTATTTCTATTTTTATTTTCACTGCACTTACTTATTTTGATTTTAAAAAGAAAAGAAAAGTTTTTCAAAACCAAGTGATTGACCCCTCTTACGTGAATCTCGATCCAACAGTCAGGATATGAGTCCGAGACCGGGACAATATTAACAATTGAGATTGAGTTAAGGAGGATGTCGACGACTGAAACTAAGGCATGGAGAAAGTTGGGATTTGAGGCCAAGACAGGAGAATGCCGAAGACTGAGACTGGGACGATGTCGACGACTAAGACTGAGCCATGGGTGATTTCGGGATCTGAAGTTGAGACAAGGAGGATGTCAGTGATTGAGGCTGAGTCTTGGACGATGTTGATGACTGAGGTCGAGCTAGGAGCGACGTCGACGACTGAGACTGAGACATGGAGGATGTCGGGATCTGAGGCCAAGGCATGGAGGATATCAGGATCTAAAACTAAGACATGAAGGATGTTAGCAACTGAGGTATGGAGAATATCGTGATTTGAGACTAAGATATGGAGGATATCGGCAACTGTGGCCGAAATCGGGACGATGTTGGCTACTGAGGCCGAGCTAGGGACGATGTCGATGATTGAGACTGAGACGTGGAGGATGTCGATGATTGAGGCTGATCAATCATGGAAGATGTTTGTGACTAAGTCCAAGCCAAGGGCGATGTCACTGAGTCATAGACCAGGAGAATGTTGGAGTTAAAGTGTGATAGTTAATTTATCCTTGATCAAACTCAAATCTTTGACATGAATATATGAGTGGGTTCAATTATTTTTAAGTCCCTTTTAGACTGAGTTTGGCACCTAATGAGTTAAGTTTATCCCATCTTAACTTTAACTTACAGCTTAGAACTACTTTTAACTGAGAGGACACATGAGGGCTATATGATTCCGCCACATCAAATAACAATCAATAACAATATTTAAGAAAAAGAACGTCACAATATTTTCACAAATTAGAGGACAGATTTAAACTGTCAAATTGGATTAAATCCTTGTCGAGAAGAAAAACTTTTGTGTCGTCATAATTACAATTGTAATGGAACAACAAAGTATCGACTGATCTAACCAGAACAGATTCCACAGAAATGGGATCAAAGTCAAGCATGTCCGCTTCGGTGACCGAATCAGTCGCCGGAGAGCTTTCTTCGCGGCCATGGCTTCTCACTGTCACCCAGTTCTCGTCCCACGTCCAATTCTGAGTTGCATTACCGGCCAATCTCTTAATTCTTTCAAGCGGGTCCTCCTCCGGCACCTCCACTTGGTCCAGAACATCCTCGTCGTCGGAGATCAGCTCCCAGAACGACTGATCCAGAGTGGTCACCGGAGAAACCCGGTTGAAATTAGTGCCGCAATTCGACGTGGACTGTGGATCCAGAGATCCGGAAGAAACAACGAACGGGTGGCGGAGGAGCTCCGCCGCCGTCCACCGCTCCCGCGGGTTCCTCACCAAACACTTGCTCAAGAACTCCTTCCCCTGTTCCGACATCGAGCTCGGAATTTCCGGTACGTCGGTGGAGAACGCGATCCGGTGGAGAGCGCTTACGGGGTCTTTGGCATCCGCCCACGGCGACCGTCCCGTAGCCATCTCGATCACGGTGCATCCCAAGGCCCAGACGTCCGCCGGCGCGCCCTGCTCCTCCCCGCGCGCCACCTCGGGCGACATGAACAGGGGCGTGCCCGAGATCGAGCACTCTCCCGCCTCGTCCGCCAGCCGCGCGCACCCGAAGTCGGCGATCTTGGCGTGGCCGCAGCCGCAGAGCAGAACGTTCCGGCTCTTGATATCGCAGTGGACGACGCCGGCGGAGTGGAGGTAGTCGAGGCCGCGGAGGACGTCCCGCGCGTAGCAGCGGATGGCGGGCTCCTCGAGCCGGCCGCCGTGCTGCTCGATCGCGTCGGAGAGGGATCCCCCCGGCGCGTACTCCACGAATAGGTCGAATCGTCGGCAGAATCCTGGCGCCGGACCGGCGACGTCGAAGCCCAAGTAGGAGACGACGAAGGGTGAGTCGAGCGCGGAGAGGATTCTCTGCTCGCGCTGCAGCGCGGCTGAGCAGCCTATGTCAGAGGACTTGACGGCGAAGATCTCGCCGGAGGAGGCGTCAGTGGCGAGCGACACAGTTCCGCAGGCTCCTCGGCCGATCATCCGGCCACGACGGTACTCGCGGATCGCCATCGTTTGAAATCGAAGGCTCGAAGCGCAAGGGCTTGTGGACTTCGAATCTTCTCTTCTTTGGATTTTTAAAAGTCCAACGGCGGCTCCGGTCGTGTTCCATGCGCCACGTGTAGACAACGGAATAGGAAATCAGGTCAACGAACGCAGGCACTAAATGTTCAATCGAGTACTACTAATTCAAAATTCTAATTGAATTTATTCAAATTAATTATCGCGTTACAGAATTGAAGACTGTTTCCACTGTCTTGTCAATTTAATTAACTACTTGAGTTTACCCGTTCTGATATTTAATTAATCCACGTAGATGTAAATTAAGGGATAATATTATAAATCCCAACAGTATTTTTAGGGGAATTAGACAATAAGGAAATAAATGTGTGTGAATACATTAATAATTATTGAACGGGGTCAAAGTCATCTCCAATTCTGCAATGTTTTTGTATTGTGAAACACCGGGACTCGGTGCATTCGCATTGACGGCCTGGTCAACTCGTTTTCCACGACGCCGGCGGTCGGAGCCCCTGCGAAACTTCCGTGTCCGTGTAAGTGCGGAAAGGTCAAAATAGTCAAATGCGATTGCGGTCAAAATCCGGAAAGATCGAGTCAACCGTTACGGGACCCCAACGTTTAATCACGAGATGCGGAATCAGTCAGACGTCACTAATGACCGAAGGCCGAAGGCCGAAGGCAAGTCCATATCAGGCCTGGCCCAAAAAAGCCCAACAACTTGACTCAAGTTCTACGCTATAATTTACACTATAACTCTATGTTTGGATGGAGGGAGCGAAAATTAATTAACAGAAAAGGAAGAAAGGAAAATGGAGGAAAAAGAAAAGAAAGTAAAGTATTTATATTCTCCTTATTTAGTAGGGAGAGGAAAGATTATTAACGTAACATATGTTACAGTGTTTAGAAAGAAAATGAGGATAATGAAAATTAAATATATAAAGTTATACAATTATCTGACTTTTATTAAAGACATATGCGTTTAAAAACTTAGTGCATCTTTCATATATTTATTGGTTAAACTTATGCATTAAAGTAATTGTAGATCATTTGTTAAAGTCAGCGTTGGCGTCGACGTCGAAGTCGAAGTCGATATCAGCGTCGGCGTCAAAGTCGAAGTCGACGTCAAAGTCGGTCTCGGTATCAACGGAATGCGAGTGTTGGGGGTGCGAGTCGGCGATGCTAAAGTTTTTCGTCGTGACACAAAGAATACCTAAAATAATAATTTTTAAAATTAATATAATAAAATAGAGATAAAATTGGAATATATATTTTTTTAATTCCTCTTATCCTTCCTTACACTCCAAATTAAAGTGTAAAAAATGTTGGATATTGGGGCCTTAAATGGACCAAAACGATTTTGAGGAAGAAAGGCATCAATTGTTGAAAGTCGTAATTGACTTCAAAATTGAAATCTACGATTCGCGTATGATCCTGTCCGAACCAGGAGTCAACGGACACTGGGCACGTGGCACTCCCTGCTGGATCCTTGAGCGCTCCGGCGAACCTGCAGTAAAACCGAGCCGGGAGGGGTGTCCCGGCGACGGCCCTCCGACGCTCAAGTCAGACGAGGAATAACGAATAGGTGGCCTCAAGATGAAGATTTTTCATACCTCCGGTGAAGGAATGGAGGCCTTATATAGACCCCTCGAAGAAGCCTGGGCGCGCCAGTCAAAGCAACCACCTGCCTTTGACCATGCCCAGGTATGGGTCTGTCAGAAGGACGTCCATGAGGCCATAATGTTACTGTATCAACCTTTCCATGATGTGACGGCAAGATCCTCCATCGTGCGATCTTGTGTACGGCCTAATCATCAGACATGCTTCTGCTGATGTCCCATATTCCGAGCCGAGCGCATAGGCCGCTCGGCCACCTTTGTACCCTCACCCTTATCTGGGCCGAACGGACAACCCGCTCGGCCCTTCGGCTCTAGCCGAGCGGACTCCCGCTCGGCCCTTCGATCTTCCTACCTTGGCGTCGGAAACCCAAGCCCATGGCTGGGTTATCTTTAGCTCCGCTCGGACCTACTAAGCCGCTCGGCGCGGCCATTAACCACTTAGTCAGCCCTTCATCTTCCTCAAGCTGAGACCCTTCAGGAAGTGGTGGGTCCCCCATTCTTACCGCCGGATCACTTGCCTTCCCTTCAAGTCTAGTCGAAGGAGGCAGTGAGTCCGACTGACTGGACTATACGTGCCCAAGCGGGCGGTCGTCGCCTTTCCGTGGCTCATAATATTCTTGGGGCCGTTCGGCCCTTCTGCCAAATTCAGCCGTTCGGCTCTTCATTTCGGTTGTCTTGTCGCTTAATGTGGATATTTGCTTGTCTAGATCTTCTAGAAAATCACACAAATCCTCTCCATTAAGTCGAAGCATGCGTGGTATGGGCGCATTAATTGTGCCTGGCGACAGAGCGCCACGTGTCGACCATTGTGTGGCGGCGACGTCACTTACGATGGGACGCCCTCGTTTAAAATGGACGGCCCGATGGCGTCCTTGCCCTTCGTGACCTGGATCGGACGGCGGAGGCCGACAGGCCCCGGTTGTATAAAGTCTCAGTTCCCCTCCTCTGCCGCACGCTCGCTCGTGCTTCCTCCTTCTGCCTCCTCTGCCGCTGTAGCCTTCGGCGATCCAGTCCCACTTTCCGGCTGCTACCTTTTCCCCGGTGATCTTTTCCGCCCGTTTCCTCCTCAGTGAGTCTTCTTCCTTCACTTACTAGGTTTTCCCTGCTCATTTCGCCTCTTTCGCTCCCCTTCTTTCAATTTTTTGCTATCCTCTTGCCTCTCCGAGATGGCAAGTTCCTCTGAACCCGCTGTTGGCGTTCAGGGCCCTTGGTACCTGACCATGGAGAGCCGATTTGATGAGGAGGGTGCTCGGCGCCTGGTTCGGACGTATGGGATTCCTGATGACCACGAAATAATTATAGCCGACCCGACCGACCGGCCACATGACCCGCCGATCGACACAATTTGTTTCTTTTTAGATCAATTCCAGGGCGGCCTCAAATTTCCTACCCATCCCTTTATTTTGGAGGTTTGTAACTATTTCCGCATCCCGCTCGGCCAACTTGTGCCGAATTCCTTTAGGCTGCTGAGCGGAGTGGTCGTCCTCTTTAAGTTGCACAGTATTCCTCTTGACCCTAAAATATTCCACTTCTTCTTCTACCCCAAACAATCCGAGCCGGGCACTTTTATTTTCCAAAGTAGAATAGGCTTTAAATTTTTCGATAATATGCCGACCTCCAACAAACACTGGAAGGAGTTTTCCTTTTACATCCGACTTCCCGAGCGGCCAGCATTCCGAACCAAATGGCAGACCGCTGTGCCAACTCAGCCGGAGCTTGGCAAGTTCAGAAGCAACCCAGCCTATCTTCATGCGGCGAACTGGTTGTCCGGTCAGTGATACAAGATCGACCAGTTGCTGCTCAAAGGGGTGTTGTATATTTTCGGATTGTCTCCCGTTCGGGCAAATCTCCCCTTCCGCATGAGTAAGGACCCTTTACTCCCTTGGTCTTTTTTTTGTCTAATTGATTTTAATTTCTTTTATTGCAGCTGAAGTCATGTGGCGCTCCAAGGCTACCGCTAACCTGAAATTGAAGTCCGTGGAGATTGAAGCGGCTACGAAAAAAGAGCTCGCCGAGCGGGGACTCATCCCCAGCCGCCCGGCGGATGCAGGAGAGGGGGGGGCAGTCCGCCCCTGAAACAGAAACTGCCCCATCCGCTTCAACGGAGG